>NC_060139.1:796706192-797017692 GCF_021461385.2 Schistocerca piceifrons | reverse complement strand
CGTTTACCGTTTCTGAGACGTATGTTGAAAGGAGGACATCACGATTTCCAGGAATGGTAACACGTGATGGACATGGTGCATCCTTAGGACCATCACGAAGAATGCAATCGGTGTTATTCTGAGCTATTTTCGTAAACAGTTCCTGTTAGTGGAATAATTTCCATATAGACAAGCTGAGACATCACGAAAGCCTCTACAAAAGCGACCGTTGACTATTTCTGCAGCACTTTACTATTTGCGAGAGGTAGACTTGCCTTTTATTTACACAGACATGTGCCTGCGCTGGTGGGCCGCTATGCAGACATCTCTCACTTGATGTTGGACGTACAGGTAGATGTCAGTCACAGTGCATCCAGAGGTGGCTTGGCTCGTCAGTATAACACTTGAAGAATTCTAACTGTATACCCGAAAATAGACACGACTTTCACCTACGGGCTGCATGCGGTACAGTGTACTGCATTATTTCGATAATTTACAAGTAGTTTACCGATCTGTAGGCTATGTAGCGTGATCCCAAACACGTCAGTGCGAGTGTTTTGTATTAGTGCAATTAATGAACTCCCCGAAATTCATCCATAACTTAATTGTTCCAAAATAATAAAGTACACAGCTCCCTCTGAAGGCGGTAATGTGCACTAAGTCAGTTGGACTCCAGACCTCGTCCGCAGCTTGTGGTCGTGCGTTAGCGTTCTCGCTTCCCGCGCCCGGGTTCGATTCCCGGCGCAGTCAGGGATTTTCTCTGTCTCATGATGACTGGGTGTTGTATGATGTCCTTAGGTTAGTTAGGTTTAAGTAGTTCTAAGTTCTAGGGGACTGATGACCGTAGATGTTAAGTCCCATAGTGCTCAGAGCCATTTGAACCATTTTTTTGAACTCCAGACCTCATGGTGGACAAACTGGATGGTGCTACTGCCTCAAATTTTTTAAATAAACACTGCATGCAAATTTAAGAGTTACATCCATGCTATCCAGCAGCCCAGCACAGGCTGAGTCCTTTCCTCGCCATTTCCCAGGAAGAGGTGGCGGTCGAATGACAGGTTAGTGGAGGTAGCCCAAGTGACCTTTTTTCCGCCAGTTTCTTAGTTTAGTGGAGGTAGTAGCTCAAGTGACCTTTCTTCCACCAAAATTTGAATTTGCCGCCATTTTCTGAGGAAAGGGAGGGGTTTAGGTTAGTTGAGGTAGCTCAATTGATCTATTTTCGCGCCAAAATTTGAACTTCCCACCATGATGTCATTGCGATGTTGCCATATCTATGCCGCTATCTGGTCAAATTTGGCAACAATGCAGAGTGGGTGACACGAACTTTGTCCCATTACTTACATTTCCACGTTCTTATTCTCACTGCCTGCAGAGAGAGAGTAATGAAGAGTGATTCTCGTGAGTTTAGCTGTAAAACACTGAAACATGATTATAGTAAAAGAGGTTTAGAAATAAATATTCAAAAAGTATCTTGTTGGTGGTGGAAATGTAGATAATGAAGTGAATGTTATTCAAACATGCAATGAACTTAAAAATCTTGAACTTTTATTTAAGGAATGATGACATGAAATCTACATTACGCTTCCACACAGTTGGAGTAGTGGCTATTCTTTGTAAGCAAATTGATATCAAAACCAACAGGATATGATATAGAAAATTGTTACTTTTTAATGGGACATTTGTTAATGGCAGGAGGCAGTAACAAGCAGCAATGCTCTCTTAAAAAAGAGAACAGGCAGCTGTACTTAATGTGACTTGTAGGACACTCCACTAAAATACGGGACTGACTGGCCTAGAGTAATCTCCAACACAGAAAATGTAGGTATTGTACTCCCTAATTGCCGTATTAAAGCTGGGAAACTTATTTTTTTTCTCAAACCAGGACCTTTTATTCCACTCAATAGCCATTTTTCTGCACCAGCGCCTTTAGACAACGAACTTGCCATTCCGTAAAAATATAAACATAGCTGCATCCAGCCACTTACGAAATATTTTTCTATTTTCCTGAATCAGTTTTCGGGCCTTTCCGGCCACATCTATAAATGATGCGAGCGTAAGTCTGCCGCGTGAAGCAAACTGTAGTGATCAACAAAATAAATATGTAAACTTCCGCATGAGTCATATGATAAGTCTTAAAAAACTCGAAGACCACTTCGTGAAAATAAAGCAATATTTTGTGACATGGAAAAGCAATACAGTATTTAGCATACAGTCATGGGGTTCTTCACTATGACTAATAGACGAGCGTAATTGACAATCTGATTCCTACTACAGATTGACACTGTATCGGCGTAAAAAGAGTAGAAAGTTAACACGCAGCCTTGCAAGTTTCGCAGGAGAACTTTTGTGAAGTTTGGGAAGGTAAAAGACAAGCTACTGGAGGAAGTAAAGCTATGACGATGGATCACGAGTCGTGCTTTGGTAGCTCCGTCAGTAGAACACTTGGCTGCCAAAGGCAAAGGTCCCGATGAGTTCGAGTCTCCGTCCAGCGCACACATTTAATTTGTCAAGAAGTTTCATGTCAGCACCCATTCGGCTGCAGAATTAAAAAATGATAGTGATATAAAATCCGTCGAAACTCTAAATCGAGAATGGAAAATATCAAAATTCCATGTCAAGCGCGATAAATTCAAAATGCGCAATATCTTTCTGTGGTCCACTGCAAAGCATGACTAGATGTCTGAATATGAAAAAAGTGGTCAGGCAGCTTGCTATTACACATACCCACTACACACGCTTCGGCAGTAGCAGCATCAAGGCTTGATAGACACTATACTACATTTAGAATTAATGTGCTAGGTAATGACGTCATCGTTATCAGCTTCTGTGACAGCCACACTGTAAGCATTCAAATAAAATGTGTACCTCGTTCGTAAATAATTGGTAGAGGATACTGGAAATTAAATTGTAACAAGTTCCAAATAGCATAAGTAAAATTTGACTTTGGTGCTCGTTACTGCTCGTAGTTCAATTGCAAACATTTCTTTCGTGACGCATTTGTTTTGTTTTTGTTTTGTTTTAGTCATGAGGTCATACGCGCCCAAGTCAAAACTACACAACACGAACACAGAGAGGAGGGAAACGACTATACGTCAGTCCCAGTTGGCATAATAGGAGATAACTAAAAACAGGCACATGGAAAAAGGGCTAAAAAACCAAACAAAAATGGATGTCCGAAATTAAAAATTAAATGGCCTTCGCCATATTGCAGCGTCGGATAAAAAGTAAAACGCGGTCAACAGCCCGCGCGTCTTTCGCTAAAACGACTGATAAATCAGACGGCAAACCCAAGCTGGAACTTAAATTGTTAAAAAAAGGGCATTCCAGTGGAAGTGGCGGACAGTTAAAAATTAGGCGCAATGTGTACAAAGTGGTGCGGTAGCGCTACTTAGGAAATGACGATGGCTAAAAAGGCAGTGCCCAATACGCAGCCGAGTTAAAATAATCTCCTCCTGGCGGGAGGGCCGAGAGCGGGTCGTCCAAGCCACTGGGAGAGGCTTAATAAGGCGAAGCTTATTACCGTGAACGGAGGACCATTGGCAATGCCAGAGGGACACCACCTTCAGACCGACGGCAACGCAGAGATCGTCGGAGGGAATAGAGGTACTCGCGGGCTGAGGTACGAGGACTGCAGCCTTGGCAGCAGCGTCAGCAGCCTCGTTTCCTGGCAGACCGACACGAGCAGGAACCCACAGAAACATGACATTGCCTCCACCAAGAGTGAGCAAGTGGCAGTTTTCCTGGACCAGCTGCACTAAGGGATGAGTAGTATACAGCGCACAGAGAATTTGGAGGGCGCTGAGTGAGTTGGGGCAGAGGACACGATTGAGAAGGCTGTGTCGTCGGGTGTACTCCATAGCCTGATACAAGGCAAAAAGCTCGGCTGTAAATACTGAGGAAAGTGCTGGAAGCCGATATCGAAAGACACGGGTGCCAATGACGAAGGCACACCCGACCCCATGGTCAATCTGAGAGTCATCAGTGTATACAAAGGTACGAGGGTAATCCCAAAAGTAAGGTCTCCTATTTTTTTATGTATAAGTACATAGACCTGTTTATTTCTACAATGGTTTACATCATTTTACAGCTTGGACATTTAGCAATTTTTCGACATAATCACCATTTCTGTCGATGAATTTTTGTAGACGCTGTGGCAGTTTTTGTATGCCCATGTCATACCAGCTCGCCGTCATGCTGTTCAGAAAGTTATGAGGCTCTTCTTTCACCTCGTCGTCGGAGCTGAATCGCTTTCCGGCCAAATGTTCTTTTAACCTAGGGAACAGGTGATAGTCACTGGCAGCCAAGACAGGACTATAGGGTGGGTGGGTGATTATGTTGCACAGAAACTGTTGCAGGAGAGCAACGGTTTGCCGAGCGATGTGTGGATGAGTGTTGTCATGGAGAAATATATACGCCCTTGCTCAACATTCCTCTTCTCCGGTTCTGAATTGCCCGTTTGAGTTTTTTCAGAGTCTCACAGTCCCTGACAGCGTTAATTGTGGTCCCAGCGATTCAGCTCCGACGACGAGGTGAAAGAAGAGGTTCATAACTTTCTAAACAGCATGGCGGCGAGCTGGTATGACATGGGCATACAAAAACTGGCACAGCATCGACTGAAATGGTGATTATGTCGAAAAATAGCTAAATGATCAAGCTGTAAACTGATGTAAACCATTGTAGAAATAAACAGGTCTGTGTACTTACAAAAAAATAGGAGACCTTACTTTTGAGATTACCCTCGTACTATCGCGAAGTTCTATGCGAAGGCCGTGAAACTGAAGGCGATAGACAGAGGCTGGAGTAGTGTCCTCAGGAAGCGAATGGGCCGCTTCACAAAGCCAAGGTAGTGAAGGGTTCACACTCGCTGGTAAAGTTGCAGGTAGCATAAAATTAAGCCACCGTAGCAAGTGGTGAAAGTGGACTCCAGGAGGTAACAGAGAAGAGGGACGAACCCCATACCGACGATCAAAGTAATCATCAAAGAAGGAGGCACAGGAGGGGTGGCCTCGCATGGCAGACAAACGGTATGCATTCCTGCTGAGGAGAAAGTCACAGTGGTAGGACAGTGCTAGTTCACCAGATTCAGCTTACAGACTCTCAAACTGGCTGGTGTAAAAGGCATCCGTGGCCAAACGGATGCCATGATGATGGATAGTGTTAAGATGGTGTAAAAGGGATGGGCGTGCAGATGCATAAACAAAGTACCCATAGTTGAGTTTTGAACGGGCAGGGGTGGTTGGATCGGCACCCCAGGAAGTACCATTGAGGACATTGAGGGACCGCATACAGCGGACTGCTAGGTAAGATACATGGAAGGACCAAGAGTGATTCCTATCGAGCAGGAGCCCCAGGAATTTCGTAGTGTCAACGAACGGAAGGGCAACTGGCCCAAGGTAGAGAGATGGTGGGAGAAACCAGAAATTCATAAAGACGGTTTTGTCAGGGGAAAAGCGAAAGTCTTTGTAGGTGCTCCAGGAGTTAAGACGTCCAAGACAGCACTGAAGACGCCGCTCAGTGAGACTGGTCCGTGGAGAACTGCAATAGATGGCAAAATCATCGACAAAAAGGGAGCCAGAGATGCCCGGTGGGAGACAGGCCACTATAGAGTTAACGGCGATAGCAAAGAGGACGACGCTCAGGGCTGAACGTTGAGGCACACCATTTTCCTGGATAAAGGTGTCCAACAAGGCAAAACCCACACGCAAATTGAAAACTCGGTCTTCGAAGATAACGGGGGTACAGAGGATACCAGTTCTCCAGTAGATGTCGTAGGCCTTCTCCAGATTGAAAAACACGGCCACAGTCTGGGATTTCTGCAGAAAACCATTCATTACATGGGTGGACAAAGTAACGAGATGGTCAACTGCAGAGTGCCGTCCTCGAAATCCACACAGTACATTCGTTAGTAAATCGCGAGACTCGAGCCACTACAGCAGCCGGGCTTGAATCATACGTTCCATCACCTTCCGAAAGCAGCTGGTAAGAAATGGGGCGATAGCTAGAAGGAAGATTTTTGTCAGTATCAGCCTTAGGAATGGGTATGACGGTGGCTTCACACCAGCCTATGGAAAATGTGCCCTCTGCCCAATGCGTTTGTACGTGTTTAGCAGAAAGTGTTCGCAAGAGAAAGGTGCTGCAACATCGGAGTGTGGATGGCTCTGGCCTTGGGGCGGAGGATCGGGATGAACTGAGAACATGATCTAGCTCCCTCGTAAAGGCGGCATTATAGCACTCACGATTCTGAGAAGTGAAGGGTATCGCCCGAGCCTTCTCCAGTCGTTTTCGGAGGATGAAGGAAGGTTGATAGTGGGAAGAGCTCGAAACTTCTGCAAACTGGCGGCCCAGGGTGTTGGAGATAGTAATACGGTCCACGATTACATCGTCAGCTACTGTCAAGCCGAAAATGGGGGAATGGATCTTGGTTCAATAGAGCCGTCGGAGGTTGGCCCACACGACAGAGGAAGGTGTGGAATTGTTAAAGGAACGAGTGAATGAAATACAGCTAGCTCTTTTGCTATCCCTAAGAACTCTACGACACATTGCTCGAATCTGTTTACAGTGAATGCAGTTTGCCAGCGTAAGGTGGCGGTTAAAAACGCGTAGAGCACGTCTCCATGCGCGAATGGCGTCGCAGCATGCCTCAGTCCACCAAGGGACTGGACACGAGGTCGTAAAGAGGACGTGCGAGGAATTGAACGTTCTGCAGTAGTAAGGATAACGTTGGCGAGATAGTCCACCTGGTCATCAAAACTGGGGAAATCTTGTTCTCCGAGGGTCGCCAGGGAGGAGTGCTGCCAGTCAGCCTTAGTAAGCTGCCATTTGGGCGTGCATACGGATAAGGTAGGAGTCATCAGACGGAGAACAAGCTGGGCAGTGCGAAAAGGTAGGTCCAAATGGGAATAGGTGTGCGAGGAGTCGGAAAGGAAAGTGTGTGCTCCTGTGTTAAGGCAGAAGAGGTTAAGTTGGTTAAGAAGGGCAGCCAAGAGGGCACCTCTCTGACAGGTCCTGGGAAAACCTCAAAGGGGATGATGCGCATTTAAGTCACCGAATGGCAAGAATGGGGGGTGGGGGTATCTGCCCAAGTCTGCCCTGGTGACAGCGAATGATGGAGGGACATAAATGGTATAGAGGGAAAAAGTCAGGCATGGAAGGAAAAGGCGAACTGTAACAGCTTGAAGACGGGTATTCAGGGAGATGGGTTGACTAATGAACGTCATCCCATATGAGCAGAATGACGCCCCCATGAGATTGAATGTCGACCTCAGGGGGAAGGTCAAAACGAATTGGTAAGTAATGTGAAAACAAAGTGTTCATGAGGGCGCAATTTCGTTTTCTGAAGGCAGAGTACAAGGGGATGCTGAGATGCTAAAAGCAGCCGTAAATCCTCTTTGTGGGACCGAAGGCCGTGAACGTTCCATTGCAGGTCAGTCATGAGGAGGAAGAGATGTAGGGGTTCAACTCGGCGGCCGTCGAATGACAGCCGGTGTAGAGTCGCTACTACAGGGTACAGAAGCAGGAGGATCCTGCTACATGGGGTCCACAGAAACATCGGCGTGCTTGTGTGGTCGATCTGTGGAGTTCAACACTGAAAAACGATTTGTGGGGGCGCACCAGCGAGACAGAGGCCGGCCGGGCTAAAGGACCACGCGGCGACACAGTCGAGCAGGATCTTCGAGTTGGCGAAGGAGAAGGCCGTTTGTCTTTAGCGGACTTCTTCGGGGCCTTCTGGTTAGAGGGAGACTTGGGTGTTGTTTGGCTGGAGGGACAGAGGAAGTCTTCACGGGAGTACTACTTCTGTCCTTTCCTGCCTGCTGGTTGTGTAATGGGTGGCTTCGCTCCCTTGAGGCGAGAGTTTGACGGTCTGTTGCACAGTGGGACGGGGGAATGGCGATGCTACTTTGACACTGAACGATTTCACAACCTCAGAGCCGAATTTGAGGTCGCATGCATGTCTGCGTGGCCGTGTCCTTCGTGGAGCGAGGAGTAACAAGAACAGAACTATAGGTGCCAGACGGGAGAACATAGGGTTTGCGACTAGCCAGTAACTTGCGAGCTACTTGGTAAGGCACTTTACAATACCCCTGCCCCCACAATAGGATGGCTACCGTGCTGAGTTTTGGGTGCGTTACTTTTGGCAGAAAAGAAGAGAGCAAAGACAGAAAGGTACAAAGGCGGAATGTGCATCACGGTGGGAGACGTTTCATGCATGATACAAACGTCTGTAAAATTTGGAAGAGGAATGTAGGTCACACCCGGCAATGGAGACTATGTAGTGAAGAATGAAAAGTTGTGTATAATGATGAAAGATGAAAAAATGAGTGTCCCATATCGAAGCATGGTCGGTACCAAGGAGAGTATCCGACAGAAAGGTAGACAAGTAAAAAGGAGTAGTAGAAGGGTAGACTTTGAGCATGGACAGGGAAGCAGCGTTGCAATGGTCAGAGCTACGTTGGACATCATGACCGCAAAGAAAAAAAAGGATGCAAGGGGGCGGGGGCAGATGGAAATATTAGAGTATTTGTCTAATGATGATGTTAAATCCCCCCCCCCCCCTTTGCAGAATTTCCCATGACGTCCTTAAATTACAACAATTCAGCTGTGCCAGTGTCAAAATGTCTTTCCACAAATTATGGTAATATTTGCCACCATTTTTGAAATGGGATAATTCTGCTGCTGGTGCTTTCAGTGCAGTGCATAGACCTCAAATGAGGAGGCTAATGCACCTGGAATGGTAATAAAATGGGACTTACTCTAAGTATTCCTGTGGCCCTAGAGAGAAGGTTGGGAAGGAAGGGGGGAGGGGGAGTGGGAGGGGGAGAGGGAGGAGGAAGAGGAAGAGGAAGAGGAAGAGGAGGAGGAGGAGGGACCTTGTCTCAGGTCATTAACTGAGCTATATCAGGTGTAGCAGATGAGTGACCTTGATTTTCTCGCCACTTTTGTGTTACAATTACCTTTTCAGGGCCACTTCTTGCTGTGGCTCAGTCTGGTTACCGAAAAAAAGAAAGAAAAGAGAAAGAACACATTTCTAACATGCATGGGAATTAAATATGTCCTAATTCCTTGCCACAGCTGCCTGTTTCCATCTTCTCCTTCCCCCTATGTCCATCTCCTCCTGCCCCCATTCTCCTCCCTCCTCCTACCCCTCCCCCTATCTCTTTGCCCTTCACCTCTCCCCCCTTTCTCTGTCCATCTTCTTCTCACCCATCTTCCATCTCCTCCTTTCCGGTTTCTATGACCATTCCCCCACCCCCCAACCCCCCCTCTCTCTGACATTGAGCCTTGTTTATTGTTAATGAAAAGTGAGATTTTGTGATTGTATTCTAATCATAAGCCAATAAGACACAAAAACAATGTTCCTGTTTCTGTTTATATCCATTAAAAATATATAACCTTTATTGTCGAAAGGGTTATGATCGTAACATGTAAAAATCTGAATTAAATTAGTCAAGAACTTTTTGATAATTTTGGTAACAATGTATCCCTTTACAATTTACATATTTATTTACCTCCTGTATGTATTAAAAAAGAGACATAATAACATGTGTGTCTTCAAATGCAATGTTCTGCCAAAATTTCAAAGCACTTGCCGAAGAAATTAGGAGAGTTACGATTTAGTAAAAACATACATTACAATTCTTATTTATATAAATAGGTTAATGTGCGTAGGTGACCATGTAAGGGGCATTATCTGGGTATGAGGTTACATCCTGAACTGGAATGTACCACACATAAGTGTTCCAGAGATGTGGGCGAGATATCAGGTTACATCATGACCTTGAGATAGGATCGTTAATTTTTGTTAGAGGAGAATATGATAACAATTAAAGTCTGAAACAATTGAACCAGATACAGGGGCAGAAACAAATTCAAAAGGAATTTTATGTATATCGTATAATGACCAGAAACAATGACAGGTGTAATCATACTACCAAGTTCCCTTGTTTATCTCAACAGTTTTTAGTTGATATGACGAAAAGACAGAAGCACAACGAATGATTTCATACGACAAAATAAAAGAAAATTGCGTGCAGAAGAGTGCAGTCATTTGAGTGACGCTATCATGATTGGCGGCACGTTGACAACATTGGAAGCCTGATGATTTTACCATCAACTTACGTAGGAAGCCTGCGACACATGTACGAATCCACTTAAGGTGCTAAGAATTATGTAAGAAAACAGTCGGCCTGATTATTCGTAACATTCACCAGTAATTTGTCATTGCCAGATATCGAGGACTAAATGATTTATGGACAAACTTTCATGATATCATAGCTCGAGGTATTTGACAGGAACACGAGATTCAAGGGCGTCGTCAAAAAGTGTATGTTTGGAACCGTTGATGCTGGGGGTACACAACGGCCACAATCTAACAGCAGAAGCGAGATTAATTCATTCGTATAATTTAATTTGATTACTTGAAAAAGCCCGACGATTTAAACTGATCAGGTAATTCGAGCTGAATTTCCGAATCCAAAAAAAGGATCCAGAACTACATAATAAGGAAAATCATGATTCAAGGTCCATGTGGAGGATTAATTACTAAATCGCCATGTAGGAGTGAAGGCAAGTGTACAGACAGATATACAAGTTTATTTTAAGCACACATGACGTGGAGTATTGCAAGTTATGTTAAAAAATGCAGGGACATGGCTATATTCGCAGTAGCAAGAGAAAACATTCTAAGTATTGCCATACTTCAGTATCAAATGGGCAGATATTAAATTATAATGAAGCGGCTCTGCGAATATTGGTTTCCCCAATACATGCTCGACAACCAGCAGCTATTCATTTCGCAGTGCATTTTGAAAATGTCAACGAGTATGTTTTACAAGAGAAACTCTAGAGAGAGTGGCCAGTTAGCTACTTGTGAATATGCCAATTGCAGTATTTTTCAAACTTAGCCAGTGTGGTCTATTAGCAAAAACGTTGCTGCCTGCCGATGTACTAACATGATTCTGCATGGGATGCGACAGACAAATCTTTCAACGAAGAAAGCAAAGAACTTTAACCGAGGGTCACTGACGAATCTTCAAAAGTGACGCATCGGGAACGCAAGTGTCACGAATTGATGCACTGAACTGCAGAATATTGAAAGGGAAAAGTTATAATGTTGATGAATTATTGCAACACGTCACTCAAACAAACCATTGTTAACGGAATATCAAAAACAATTTATGATTTCATCATGAATCACATGCGGGACCAGACTTTCTCGTAAGCTTTATATTGGCTGAAATACACACCGAGAGCGATATTGCGCTTGCACTATCATCTACATCTACATGGAAACTCTGCAAATCGTGCCTGGCAGAGGGTTCATCGAACCACCTTCACAATTCTCTATTATTTCAATCTCGTATAGCGCGCGGAAAGAATGAACACCTACATCTTTCCGTACAAGCTCTGATTTCCCGTATTTTATCGTGGTGATCGTTCCTCCCTATGTAGGTTGGTGTCAAAATATTTTCGCATTCGGAGGAGAAAGTTGGTGATTGGAATTTCGTGAGAAGATTCCGTCGCAACGAAAAGCGCCTTTCTTTTAATTACATCCAGCCCAAATCCTGTATCATTTCTGTGACACTCTCTCCCATACTTCGCGATAATACAAAACGTGCTGCCTTTCTTTGAACTTTTTCGATGTGCTCCGTCAGTTCTATCTGGCAAGGATCTCACATCGCGCAGCAGTATTCTAAAAGAGGACAGACAAGCGTAGTGTAGGCAGTCTCCTTAGCAGGTCTGTTACATTTTCTAAGTGTCCTGCCAATAAAACTCAGCTTTTGGTTAGCCTTCCCCGCATTTTCTGTGTGTTCTTTTCAATTTAAGTTGGTCGTAATTGTAATACCTAGGTATTTAGTTGAATTTACGGCCTTTAGATTAGACTGAATTATCGGGTAACCGAAATTTAACGAGTTCCTTTTAGCACTCATGTGGATGACCTCACACTTTTCGTTATTTAGGGTCAACTGCCACTTTCCGCATCATTCAGATATTTTTTCTAAATCGTTTTGCAGTTTCTTTTGATCTTCTGATGACTTTATTAGTCGATAAACGACAGTGTCATCTGCAAAGAACCGAAGACGGCTGCTCAGATTGTCTTCCAATTCGTTTATATTGATAAGGAACAGCAAAGGGCCTATAACACTACCTTGGGGAACGTCGAAATCACTTCTGGTTTACTCGATGACTTTCCGTCAATTACTACGAACTGTGACCTCTCTGACAGGAAATCAGAAATCCAGTCACATAACTGAGACGATACTCCCTAAGCACGCAATTTCACTACGAGCCGCTTGTGTGGTGAAGTATCAAAAGCCTTCCGGAAATCCAGGAATACGGAATCGATCTGAAATAAATGTCAATAGCATTCAGCACTTCATGTGAATAAAGAGCTAATTGTGTTTCACAGGAACGATGTTTTCTAAACCCATGTTGACTTTGTGTCAATAGACCGTTTCCTTCGAGGTAATTCATAATGTTCGAACACAAAATACGTTCTAAAATCCTGCTGCATATCGACGTTAACGATATGGGCCTGTAATTTAGTGGATTACTCCTAGTACCTTTCTTACTGGAATTGCGGCAGAGTTAATGAGAGGGTCAATAACTGCTCATTCTGCTTTGAAAATGCCTTTAAATGTTGCAGAACAAGAATTTTCAGCCTATTGTATAGCCTACACTGGTTGTAAAACTTACGGACGAAAGTAACTTTCGCCTTGTGTATCACTACGAAGTAACATAGCTCGCTGAAACTTTGTTTATACTGCCACAGTAGAGTGCAGAAGGTCACTGAAAGAAATATACAAAGAGACGAACAGATGTGTCACTTTCATTCAAAAATAATAATTACACTGATATACCGTGATTTCATGGTGGTCTCATGGCCATTACAAAAGGCGGGACGTGGTTCGTAATAGGGTGTGTGTCCATCACGGACAGCAGTGCATGCTCTGCAACGGGCTCACTCGTTGGCTGCTGAGTTCCACTCCTCCCTCAGTTCGGTCAACAACGGCTTGATGGTTGTTCCTGCAAGTGGACGGGCTGGAATACGTATGTCCAAAGCATCCTACATGTACTATGTGGGATTCAAGTCGGAAGGACAGACAGGCTAGCCCATTCGCCGATTCCTTTATCATTTAGCTACAATATAGCAGGTCGGCAACAAAAAGCAGTTAATTCCATAAATTATCTGGGAGTACGAATTAGGAGTGATTTAAAATGGAATGATCATATAAAGTTCATCGTCGGTAAAGCAGATGCCAGACAGATTCATTGGAAGAATCCTAAGGAAATGCAATCCGAAAACAAAGAAAGTAGGTTACAGTACGCTTGTTCGCCCACTGCTTGAATATTGCTAATCAGTGTGGGATCCGTACCAGATAGGGTTGATAGAAGAGATAGAGAAGATCCAACGGAGAGCAGCGCGCTTCGTTACAGGATCATTTAGTAATCGCGAAAGCGTTGCGGAGATGATAGATAAACTCCAGTGGAAGACTCTGCAGGAGAGACGCTCAGAAGCTCGGTACGGGCTTTTGTTGAAGTTTCGAGAACATGCCTTCACCGAGGAGTCAATTTTGCTTCCTCCTACGTACATCTTGCGAAGAGACCATGAGTATAAAATCAGAGAGATTAGAGCCCACACAGAGGCATACCGACAATCTTTCTTTCCACGAACAATACGAGACTGGAGTAGAAGGGAGAACCGATAGAGGTACTCAAGGTACCCTCCGCCACACACCGTCAGGTGGCTTGCGGAGTATGGATGTAGATGTAGAGATGTAGATCCTCCCGTTCCAAGAGCTCCTCTACCTGCACAGTTCAATACGTTTGAGCATTGTCATCCATAAATATGAAGTTAGAGGCGAATGCAACCCTGAAAAGGCACACATGGAGAAGGAGAACAGTGTCGCAGTAACACTGAACGACGAATGTACCGCGTCCAAATGTCTGAATATCAGTCCGCCCATGAAACATCACACCTCCCTACGCAACAACTCCTGGACCATCAAAACGGTCACTTCGACAATGTTGGAAGTACCTTCACATGGCGAGAAGTGGGAACGTGCAAACAGGAACCGTGCCGAACATGGTCGCTTTGGTGGTCCATGCGTTATGGTGTGGTGAGGCATAATGTTGCTTGGACATACTGTCGTCCAAATCTTTGAACACAATACGCTCGCTGGTCAACGTTACTGTGAGACTGTACTCCTTCCCCATGTGTGTCTTTTCAGGGGTGCATTCGGCCCTGACATTTTTATGGATGACAATGCGCAACAGCATCGAAAAGCGCAGTTGGTTGAGCTCTTGGAAAGAGAGGCCATTTGGCGGGTGGACACGCCTGCTCTTTCCCCGGACTGGAATCTCACGTCGTGGGTTGGTTGCTGGTTGGTTGATTTGTGGGAGGGGCCAAATAGCAAGGCCATCGGTCCCATCGGATTAGGGAAGCATCGGGATGGAAGTCAGCCGTGCCCTTTCAAAGGAACCATCCCGACATTTGCCTGGAACGATTTAGGGAAATCACGGAAAACCTAAATCACGATGGCCGGACGCGGGTTTGAACCTTCGGCTTCCCGAATGAGAGTCCAGTGTGCTAACCACTGCGCCACCTCGCTAGGTCACGTCGAGGAATGTGTTGGGCAGACGTATTCCAGCACGACGGCATGCGCCAACAACCATCCAGCAGTTATTAATCGCTCTGGTGGAGCAATGGAGCGCCCTACCATAACTCATTACCAATTTTGTGGCCAACAAGGGAAGTTCTTTTCGTTTTTACGACCATGTATTAAGAGCATATTGGACAGAGTCAACTTTTAAAACAGTATAATCATTTGGGAACGACGCATAGAAAGTCCTTCGAGGAAATGAACATCGCAATAAAATAATAGAAATCGGACCTCTTACACAAAGATATAGGTGTTGACGCTCCCCTGTGTCGTTCGAGAGTGGAGTAACAGTAATGCCCGACACTTACGAGTAAACAACAGCTTATTCATGTTGGTGTAGGTTGATTTTTAGGTAATATTTCGAATCAGAACAATATTTGTGCTAATGGCTTAATTGAGAAACAAGTAATAATCTATGGGACTGAATTAATCTGTGTCAGCAGACTGAAGAAAACAAACGTCAGTGTTCTAGCTACCCCTAGAGTTCAACAGAAAAAGGAGAAATTCAGAAAGTCAACAAAGGAGTCCAAATACTCATCACGAAAAGTTCCCTGTTGTGCTTGAGAGCTCCTAGATTTTTCAAGAGGACAACGAAGGAGAAAATACTCGTTAATACAAATATTAGAACAGCCTTCGCTATCTGACGACATTATCTGCACCAGATGCAAAATAAATAAACGTCAATAACGAATTATAGAACGTAGAGTCGTTTTGAAAGCGGGCCTGAAAATTAACAATAATAAGACTAAAATAATATACGAAGAACGCATCAAACAGAAAATGTAACAAGAAAATGCAGTCACAGAACCAGTTGAGTTTCGTATTTAGGGCGCTTGAAGAGATAGGCGTGGAAAACAAGAGAAATCAACAGAAGAGCAAAAGTTGTATGTAGTGCCTTTGGAAACAGTATTTTTAATATTAAGCCTACTAAGTGTGAAAAGAAAAGTTACTACCGCTTTTGAGCTATGGCAATGAGAAAGGGAATTTTAATGTGAAATCATTTAAAAACTGAGGGTTGTTCAGTGAACAATGCGGAGTGGCAAGTTTCGAATTACTATTCGCGCCAGACAGCGCAAACCAAGTTGACACTTGGCGTGGTAGCTGGTGGGAGTTGCCGTAAATGGGAAAATTAACACTTGCAATATCAACACTTTTCAGTAACATATATTACCGGAGAGAATGAGTTACTTTATGTCCAAAAAAATTCTTTTATTGTCAACTTTTACTAAAAACATACTTTTTGAAGAGAGATTGGTGCATTGCGAAAAATCTCATCTACTACTAAGTCTTAAATTTTTTGGTCAAGTTTAACGGAAAAATTTAAAACATGCATATGGAATCTGGAAAGAGACTAAAATATAAAATATTTTTTTTAAATTTTAAAATATTAAGTACCAAAGCTTTCCCCACTGGTCCTACGAGGTTTTATTTCTTTACAGTTGCTCCTATCAGCCATCACACCGAGTGTCGGCTTGGTTTGCCCCATAGTATGGTAGGGGGGGGGGGGGGGGGGGGGCAAACAAACGGACATGGGAACGATGGATAACTTAATTATTACTGCAGTGAAAATGCAGGTAAGCGAATGGCTGTAGATGGGCCAAGGAAGTACTTAGGTGGTTTCGAGGAAAAAATAAACAAACTCGATACGACGACCTAATGGAGGTAGGATAGATGACTTTAGAGAACATGCAGGAACAACATGGACGCTTGTAGCTAGAGATCATTGAGCGCGGGAAATACTGGAGGGGAGCTTTTATCCGATAGTAAATGTCTGATGACAGTTTTCATCGTCGTCGTCATTATAATTTGTACGGCAAAGAGCTTCACTTGTGGCTGCTTTATCGTGAAATCAAAAACTGCATCCTTAAGATACCTGATGTGCTGCACTACATTACAAACCATGAATCAGTCTTCACGTCAGAATGACATTCCACCCAGATTTTACTGTGTGTTACTAATTTAGTCGATAACACTTAACCTGCGAAAAGTGAGAGTGACCATTTTGTGCCTGCTAACACATCAGTGAATAACAGGGATTGCAATAACTCCATTACACTTTCATGGACCCAATGCAAAGTTCTGTGTGTGGCTAACACTCAAATTATGATACCGCGCTGCTTTCTGCCAATGAAGATGGTTTCATTCTAACCACAAATACGACTAGATACTCCTATGAATGTGTTTCTTTTTCAGTGGACCTACCTGTTCTTAGCTAGGTTTGTATAGCAGACGTGGAAAGATTAGCCCAGAATGGAACGAATCGGATGTGTATGACACAATGAATGAATTCTAGTGCTGATCGAGGGCACGTCAAAGAAAACTTCGCAGAACTTCCTCCAACACGTCTGTGCAGAAGCATACAGCGCGAGAAAGAAAACAGTTGTTGCATCTTGTCCTAACTTCAACACTTCAGGAGAGATTTACGGCGAGGTATTGACTACAGGTTTTGTTACATTCCCAGAGAACACTCGTCGATGCAACAATGGCCCTTGTATGGTGGTACAGAAGACGGAGGGGGGTGCAAGAGGGGGGAGAGGAAGTGTGTTATTTACTAAAAAAAAATAGCTTAAACGCGGAGTCTAGATTAAATATAGATCCCCAAGCCACTGCATGGCGGAGAGTATTTTAAAATGTCGTGCACGTCCGTAATCTCTTTGATATCTCGTTTCTTTCACAATGTTAATCGAAATACATGATTGAAGCACTGAAATAGTTCTAGCCCTTCTCAAACACTAGGCCCCTAATCTTAACCAAAACTGTTTGGCAGGAACATTTTCTGGAAATCTTTGCAAATGCAATCAACTGCGTAACACAAAATTAGCAGTGCGCTTTAAATTCCTTGGCTTTATTCCCATCTTTTATTTCAAATGATCTAGGGGTCTCAGGCTGATTTTCCTGAATTCTGTCAATGCATTTTGCCCTTCCCACAATTAGGTTTTAATACGTTTCACTTCACACCGCCTAGTAAAGTCAAACCTAGATATTTAATTAATGTGATCGATTTCTATGATATTCATGCGCAATGTATTAACGTTTTGATATTTATTTAATGTTCGTGTAACTGAGCCGGAAAACGCCAAAACAGCAGGTTTCCATCTTATTCAATCATACAAACCTGAAACAAATCTAATTTATGCCTTCAAACGTTTTTTTTTATTTTGCTTTATAGTTTGTGACTTGGTAATACCTGTCAAACATATTGCCATATCTAAATCGAGAGATTTTGTTAACGTATAAATATCGGTCTTTATTCAGCGGAACTGAAATAGCGACGACCATCAGGTTGTGTTAGTCCATAAATGGTACGTAAACGGGCAACAGGAATTTATCTGAAATGATGAAAAAAATAAGCAAGGCTACAACCACGTATATGTTTACCTTCCACAGTCCAAATTAGATAACTGACCGGAAACGCTGATCTGAAGAGCTTGGTACTTGGGACTTCCTAACATAATCCAAGTTCCTGCCGGACGAAAGTGTTTTAGACTGGTGTGTTTGTTCTGTGGTAAATGTAGTTGCTACACTTTCAACACAAACGCAACATGCTGAACACTTTCAACACCAACGTAACATACTGATGGGGCAGAAAATTATACATCCCTGTTTAATGAAATGCCTCCGTGGAACACCGGAATACTCTTAACAAAAACACTTGTCTAGGCAAAATATAATTTTATGTGAATAAAGAGAAGATAGATATGTTAGAGTGAAGCACTACAATACTGTAGCCGCTAATGCATTAAACTGCTTAATTACATATGTTGTGCCACGTTAAGACTACAAACCATATGAAACTGATATCCACCATCTGTCATAATATTTTTTTGCTCATTCTTCGAAGTGGGAAACTGCTGCATTTAATTTATGGGATGGAATGACATTCACTGCTAGCTAGTAATTATCTAGTGACTCGGCACATTATTCCAAAATTTTCAGTTATAACCTACGCAAACCTGAACGAGAACGTTGCCCCTAGAAAGTTTGATATTCCAGTAACTACGCCGGGCCTTTCCTGAGACGGCAGACACAGCTCCTTTGGGTAGTTTCTTAAATAGCGGTTCCTCACTGTCGTATATGAAACCAAACAGCTATACATATTTTCGAGCTACCGACGTTGTAAAATACAGGACACTTATTTGGCACTATCTTCACAGCAGAAGAACTGGCACCATTGCTGTCTGACGCAACGACGCCGCGTGCGCAGCTGTACATCAGGATCTGGTCAGTAGCGCCGTGACGGCAAGCAGCGGAACTACGGACCTTTGCTCATCAGTCCACTGCGGTTGGGCTGCCACGTGTCTGTGTGCTCCGTGTTGCAATGACAAATTTTAGACGATACAAGTGATTCGAAAATGGATCATTCTTCCATAATCCACAGGATATGTCTTTGGTCGAGACCTCCGAGAGCCATACCTTCTCATGTAAGGACATGGGATGGTTTGTGTTTATTTTAATTTCATGGACTTCAGTGTGATCGACTTGTTTCTTTTATGATCTGTGATTTGAATGCTGCTTTGTTACGTGATTTATTTTGAATTGTTATTAATAGTAAATATACCGCTGAAAGGCAAACATTTTCAACAACGTTACTGGTGTGAAGAAACACAATCCCATCGATGAAGCAGCACGCGAAATTAACAATTTATTTCAGAGCATACCGCAAATAAAATTGCTAGGATTCGTTGATGGCATGATTTCAGAAAAAAATGTGGAGTTTAGAGCTTCTGAAACTCAAGAGTAACTTTTCTAATTTACTGAAACATTTCTTAAGGTAAATTTATCAGATCTGTTTCATCACAGCGAGAAGATGCTTATGATTGAACCTGTAATGCAAACCGAGGTTTCTTGCAGCACCGCTAGAGCGCGCGGGACTAGCATTTGCTCGCATTTTAGTGGGTGTCAGAAATGGTCAATTTCATAATAAATAAAATGTATCTAACCCTTTCCTTCTTCCCTTGATTCGAGCTAATGCAAGACACTAAATAAATTTCTACCAAAAAACACCAACGACCTGTACTCAAACTGAAAGACGTCTGGTAAGCATACAAATTAAACGTCATAAGCGACCGGAAGTACAAATATTGGCATATTTATTTCAGGTGTGCGCATCAGTCAATGTAATTCTGTGTACTAAGTACAAATGAATGGACTTCCTCATCGCGAAATGTATCAATTTTGTCCCCTCAACCTAAGTATTAGCACTGTTTTTATTAGACCAACTAAATGAAACTCCAGAGGCTTAGTTTAAAAATAAATAAAATAAAGCTCCATTAGGCAAGAAATCACAAGTACTATATTATGTGTAGTGTCTCTATAGTTGTACGTAAGGTTTACTTACAGGGCTGCAAGTAATTGTCTACGTAGTTGACTATAGAAATAGCGACTTTGGGTATGGCTGCTGATGTATAAATCTTTAACGGCTTACCAATGAACACACAAAATCTCTAAAGGTTGTAACTGTTGATATGTACGAAATTTAATGTTAAGTAAATTTTCTCTAGCCGTACATTTTGTGGATCGTTACGAAAGTTCAGAATGTGCTAACCACGAAATGCTTTTTCGGATGGCTAGTATTAAATGATTTTAATTAAAAATATTTTTATTGAGAGTTTACGGCACAGACTTAAGTCATTAAAATACGTTGTTCAAACAGCTGTAATACAAATAAATAACAGGACAATCCGAATACATTAACTTCCGATTCACGCTTCCAGTTCTTATCCTCTCTTTGAGAAATATCGTTTCACTGCAACCACAAAAAGCGTTGTACTCTCTAATTCCACATTGCATAAACAAGTTTTGCATTAATGATAGCACGAAGTGTTGAACAAAACTGATTAACGACAAGTACGTTACTGTACAGAGCACAGGGCAGCACAGCGACGCTTCCCTATGCAGCCCTGTTCTGCACTCTGAATTCGACCCGATCTGATCTCCTTCCCCGGTGGCGGCCTCCCCTCCGTGACACTCTAGCAGTGGACTCGTCCAGTCGGCTGCGCAACTCGCGCGAAGCAAGTTCATTCCCGCCAATGCGACGTAGCGTCCCAGTCGGCGAGCCTAGCAAGGTTTTCGTTCTGATCCCGCCACGGTGACGTCACTCAACTGTAGATTAGTGTGGAGAACCACAGCAGTAATGTGTTGTGCAGGAATCGCCGGATTTATTATGTTTCGTGCGTACGTTTTCCTGCCGAGAGAAGCTACGTGAAGGTTCCCCGATGAAGAGTTCAGCGCAAGATGGTTAGAGAGACTCGTCATCTGTGGGTCGGAAATTTGCCGGAGAATATCCGTGAGGATCGCATCCGAGAACATTTTAAACGGTATGTTGTTTGGTGCCAAGGGAAAAATGGTGGTGATACCAGATCAGCATCATCGAGTGTTGTTGTCTTAGGTGTTTTTTGTTGTTATGGTGTTGTGGATGTGCTAGAAGGTGCCAGTGTGTGCAGTGTTTCACGACGTGAGTTGTTTTCAGCTTCGGAATCTCCGACAGCGAACATCGAACTCAGGCCTGCCTACTCCGGACGCCGTGAGTCCTAACGAACAACATAAACACAGATCATTTGTTTTGGATTGCTCCTTTTTATTATTTCAGTCTATGATGTTATTTGTGTAGTAACTAATTTTGAAACGACAGTTTCGTCAATGCATGCTTCCCCACCTTTATAAATGTCTTCTGTTGTTTTGGTGTTTAGTTTCTCGAATTGTATGTAATCGTGGAATTTCAGATTGAGCAATACCCACGTATAAGGTCGCATTTCAATATTTTCTGTATAGTGATAATGTTACAGTTTTTAGTATCTTATTACACAGTTTCTTTCTTCAGTGGTTCTCATTTTATGTTATTAAGGTGCAAGACAAGTCGCTAGTGTGAAATTCCAGAAGCACAGCACTAGGGGATAAAATCAGACTAAGCACCGCTGACTGTTATGCGTGTGATTTTAATTTTGTTTTGAAAGTGATACAGAGGAGGCGGCAAACATGTATGACGTAGTATGGTGGGGGCGCTGTAGCTCTCGAATGCGGAAAGCCCGAAGATAGGATGCAGATATGGCAGCAACATAGTAGATACATTTAACTAATCTTAGGTTTCAGGTTAATGGTGTTTATTCGTAGTAGCTGGCACTCTGTAAATTGTGAAGGAATTGTCAGGTCCTTTTTTGAAATTAGCGTGTTATCTATTCATAGAAATGCGATCTGTCCACGTCATGTATACACATTACATATATGTCAGTGGTCAGGTGTATTCGTTTAGATTTTCAGCATATCTGATGTGCCGCCCACTGTGTAAATCACCACTCCCTCCCCTTTCTGCTATCATTTCTTTTAAAAACTGTCATGCATCATTGCTTGGTGAATTAAGAGGCAAGGGGTATTATATTCAAACGGCTTATGCTTCTTCATAATAATCAATATTTGGCAGTCAAGTATTTAGCAGTTATAATTTGTGTAACACTACGTCGTGATTTCTCTCTCTCTCTCTCTCTCTTAGTGGTGTTAGGTATTCCTTTATTTCGTAGCAAGCAATGTTTGAAACTGTATGGGAAGATATGGTTAACACGTAGTGTACAATCAGAGTTTCTGCTGATGTATATTGAACGTTTATATATTGTAGAATGTTTTGTGGTAGGCTGTCGTGCAAATTATCAATCGTACACATCTTTGTCATGTTTTTCTATGTGTGATTCGTGAAAGATCGAGCTAATTTTCGCAAATAGAAATCCATTATTGAATAAGTGACATTTATCATAGATTGATTTAGAATACGACGATTCAGATATGTAAAGCAGTTCATGTACGCTTCGCGATATATGTTGAAACATGGCCACAGAGATTAGGTTGTATCTAAAGTGACTACGACGAATTCACATAACTGTTACGCACTTTACACGAAACACATGGAAATTTTAAGATAAAAACTTAAATGTGTTCTTCATTGGTTATTAGTAGCCATGCCGTGCTTGCTTTATTTAGATCACGTTTCGAGTATCCCTTCAAAGTTCGGTGAAGGTAGCCATAGTAGTGGAAATCATATCGTAAAGATGGTTTGCAGTATGTATGCCATAGGCCGAAGTACGTGAGGTACACATTTTGTACAGACTATAACTTTCTAAATGAGTTTTGTTTACTAAACTGGTAACCTTGTTATGGTGTTCTATGTTTGTTGAAATTTTTAATATATGCTATTTCTCACGACCAGTGTAAACCTGGAGAATGTTGTAAAGCATCCCGCAAATAACCAGAAGTAATTTTGTGTGTGATTTTGTTGAAGACAAGATGCATAGAGAACTTTGGTGGCTTAAATTTGCAGTTCCTTACGTGAGACTATTTTTAATTATTGTTTTGTCTGCGTGTTTAAAGTTTGCCCACAGTTATATTTGGTAGGGGTAAGACTAATGAACACAATTTTGACAGGTGACACTCACCTACACTGTAAGCGCGCAGTAAGTTGTTATTCTTTTAACTGTAAGACCGAAGAGTATGCTCCTGCCACCAAGACATTGTTCGTGGCAAACAGGTTATGGCCAGTACACACCAGTTATCCGTAGCGTGTATCATTACTTTCCTGCAATGTGGTAGTTGCCTATGAACGAGCGCTAGGTACAAGTGAATTACAGACGAAATTTGCAAATAGAAAACTGCATAGGCTTAGTGTTCGCACACACGTCAAATGGGTCTGTAAGCTATAATGGATAAATACCGAGTGACAACCTATTTGTAAACGTTTCTTCTAAATTTTGATATGAGATTTAAGAAGCTGAAATAGTTAAATGTGAAATACTGCGTATCTCTTTGGAGACGATTTGCTACATGCCCTACTACTTGTCCAGTTTCCTTAACAGAAAATAATTTCATCTTTTCATTTACGAACGCTATGGTTATTTATTGTTCTGGAATACAGTATTTGTGAGCACATATTAGTAATGCATCTTTTGATATGTCTATTGATTAATTTCGTGTTCATGGTATTTTGCATAGCGTACATTTTCGCACAATTGAGTACAATATTTGCGTGCTAACAAACCCCGGAGTTCATGGACTTCGTTGGTGGTAAATGCAATATTTGTGTCTGACAACATGAGTTTCATTCCTGACAAATTTTTATCTGTATGTCACGCCATGGTTTGGTTACTGATTGAATTGTACTCATTAGGATAGATTGTTGAGTAAGTCTCAGTAATAGGCCAAGAACGCAATACCATATTTGCGCGTATAACGTCTTTCGTCTAATTCTTTAGTTTGGTGTAGGCATTTCGTAGTGACGGGATGTTTATCATGGTATTCAGTGACTTAAGTTGCCACCCCCCTTATGTTATATTGGAATCTGTTTCCACTGAATTTGTATTTTAGTTTCTTTTATCACACTTTATATTCATCTCATACAAGGACTCCATTAACACAGAGGGCTTTTCTAGAAAGGGTTCCAATCCATAACACATACATTTACTGACCAAATGGGAATCGCTTTGCCCTGGTATTATTTTAACTACTGGAGTTCACCAGTTGTAAAAAATTTGTAAAATGTAAAACAGTGAAACCAGATAAGTTTAGTGTGGACTCACGCATAGTATTTATAAAATAGATTCACAAGTCTGATTTTCAGTAATTACTTAAGATAATTACGTTTCAAAGGAATACTATTTTTGGAGCAGTTAGTGGCCTTGTTGCTTGAGCGATTCGCAGATGTCTACAGTTTAAGTATGCGATTTTGCACTAGTAGTTAAAGTAGATACAAACTTTGGTACCGCTTACCATTAATTGTTGCACCGAGTATCCATAATCGATAGTGTGTTTTGTTTAGCAGTCAGTAGCGACTACCTCAGTTCCGTTTGTTACCCACAAAACCGTATCTAGTTTATCCGTACTTCATTGCTTTTCTTCTAACCCCTAATACGAGATTTTTGTTGATATTACGCTGGTAAACCTAATCAGCGGTCATCAATGCCCAGTTTCCATGTTTAGGAGTAACGTTGGTTTGAAAGTGTCTCACGAAACCTAAAATCATTCCTATTCTAAATTATTCTTCTTTACACCATCTATGGCCGTCTCTCAACTCTCGTGTAACTATCCAATGTCCTGTGGGCAAGTTACTTAACTTCGCAGTAAAGGTATCTTGTATGAATTTCTTCACTTCGGATAAGACATTATCGTCCATGAAGGCATTTCACTTTCAGCAGAGACTATAAATAGCAACGGAGTGAGAACCTGCCAGAAAAGTGAATTTTTGTACCAAAACGTGACGAGGTCATTAAACAGTGCTTCTGCGTTGTAGGCACCCTTCTAGTTTTTTGAATCCTCTGATCACGACTCAAGGGCATACTCAGATTTTTGGTAAACAGTACCTCTGAGTCGGGGTTGATGCCCCAAGTATATAGGTCGTATTAACTGATCAGAAAGCTGCGATTAGAAATATTGCTTAAACAGCTAGCACGAGATAGCTTGCACCCACACACTCCCGGTTCTTTTTTTTTTTTTTTCAGATTAAAACTATATAACGAGCAGCTTGTATCAGTATAGTTGCGTGGATACGAGTCATACCGAAATTTCCTAGTGGTAATACCGCTCAAGTTGAAATTATTGCATATTTTGATCCCTATTCTAACCCGGAAGAATCTTGCTTCGTGCGTGCGACTCGTCATTATTCTGAATGGAAATTTTTGCAACAGAATAAATGAAGTTTTAGTATAATGCCAGCCCTTTATTGAAGTGAATGTGTTAAGTGGATTTACGACACTCCTATTGTGTAAGTATCAGGAAATGTGCGTGACAGTAGATTTCAGTTCTTCGTACTTCCATTGCTAACTGCGTCTTGTGATCGAGTTCACATAGTTCCACGGGTAGTGTCTACTGAACAAAGTGTTTTCGTCTTGGTGCCAGTTGTAGTTTAATCTTGGAAACCAGTTGGTATTTTGTGACGTTCAACTGAGCTGGAAAACGTCGTCACGCAATTCGTCTTAATTGATGCCTAAGAAATTTGATGCTCACAGTCAGTTTTTATTTGGATACACTGTGGATCCATTGTGTTCAATATTGTTGCTGTTGTAATGCATCCAGTGCGGAAACTAATAGGATCCCTAACTCGGATGCACATTATTTACATTGGATTGAATTTCAGCGTTTGTTCTCGTGCGTCAACAGAATTATAAAGTGTTACTAATTTAAGATTTTTCTACGTTCATTCAAAAGCAGATGTAGGGAACCCCAGATTACACACAACTTGTGGGCGTCCCTAAACAGGGTGCCCTAAATAGGAGCAATTGTCAATATTCAGGGATATGACAGGAACGATCATTTATAGAAAAAAGTTAAGTAAACATGGGCCCTAAATTGCATACGTTAAGAGCTATGAGCACTCGTTATCTTCGCTACTGTGAAACATCTTTTTTACTGAACAGCTGCTCGTAGCTCTTAAAAGGCATGCATTTTAGAGCCAACGTTTACCAGAGAATTTTTCTTGATTTGATCCATCCTACCTCCTCACAAAATATGGAAAGCAAGGAACTTGCAGTTGAAGAGATTTGTTCCACAGTATCGAAGATGTTCGTTGCTGTCATATCCCTGAATATTGACCTTGCCTTTTGGAACACTGTATAACTGGCGCCCTAATACCTCCCTAGCCTGAACAGATTATGTGGAGTACCGTAGCATGGTACTTGGTTTTTGCTCTATGATAAGTCGGTGCATGCATTCCATAAACGCAGCCAAAAAGTACTGCGATTTGTTATACATGGTTATTGCGAATTCTACGAATTCTGGAGTCATGTGTCTCTTCAGAAGTGTTCTTCGACGCTTTTATTTGCACATCAAGTGCTTTGTTGTTTTAGTGAGCAGTAAGGAGTGCATAGGGAGGACCTTTGCTCCATTTCACGTGCTATAATACATCAACTTCCAAATGAACCATAAGGTTTAGGATGGTGGAAGCGTGTCGCGGCATATTCTCGTTGTACTATGTTCGTCACATATCGATGTTTCCGCTCATTGTTCCGGAACACTAGTGCCAGAGTTTGTCCCAAGCAGTTTTTGGGAAAAGTTGGCGACAATAAAAGTGTATAGTTCAACTCCTGGAGAAGTGCTCGGATTGCCTAACGGTTAAGGCGACTGCATCTGCCGGTCTGGCGGAAAATTGCAGATAGATAACGGTTTTCGATACTACGCGGAAAGTAATATCATTCAGGCTCAAGCTACCCTCAGCTGGTATAGAAATCATAGGTAAAGTCAGTAGTTTATCGTTTGCGTTTCTTAGTGCACGATTATCAAATTTTCCCTGTTGTTAAGATGTATGTACATTTATTAATAACCATAACCACGAGGTATGGTGAACAGTGCCAAAAGTTATATCAGCACTGTCTTGCATCTTTTACAGGCAAGCACGTTTTGAAGGAGTAGTAGTGACGTCAACAAATTTGTATTTTCATTTGCGTGGCAGAGACACGGAAACAACCGATATCAGTAAATCTCTCTCATTATTAGTAAATGCGTGCAAACAAGTAGCATTTTACATGATTCAGAACTCATTAGACTACTCGGGTCAGTATTAGGAGTTTCAGTTACGTGCGTTTTTGCTCGCCACTCCACTCGGTTGCATTGTTCACAGTAGCCTAAACCGTTTGGAAATTACTTCCTAGTCGCTTGCTTTCCATTTATGTTTCAGCTACATTGGCTCCTGACTGGACTCACGTCCGTGACCGGTATTCGCCACGCTCTGTTACCCTCCAGTCCAGCCGCACCGGCAATTTCTCGATACGAATCGTACCAAGTTGCGACCGGTCTGTATTTCGAGCCAATTTCTCGATACGGATCACGCCATTTTTTGAGCGATGTGTATTCTTTCCACTTAACTGGTTACTACAGACTAGTGCCCATCCTTAGAACACAATATATCAAACCAACTGCACGAACCCATTGCATAGGCCGTAAATTATCCTGCAACCATTGCGTTATCACGCCCCTAGTCGTCCTGATTTTCGTTTTCCACTTGTGAAACTAAGATTTTAGCCGAATTCTGAACGGCTTGTTACATAGAGCCATTTCCGTTTTCAATTCATTGCCTCTGTCACTAATAATTCATTTGCTCACCCCCCTACTATACAACTCGTTGTGCTGAAATAGCCCCAACTGGTATCCTGTAACTGTTAGAAAGTATTCTTCTGTTTCTAATCATGTGGCCATTAATGACCTTTTGGAACTCGAACTTTCGGTGAGGTGCTGATCATAAGCTTGTCATTCTATGTATCCATATTTGAACATTACTATGTTGCATCCACCACATGTACACAGTGTTCTCATCAAGTAGTTTACTGCATATTTCATAAATTACTCTACTCTGTTGGGTAAGCATGGGCAAGAGAATATACTCTGACATATTCAAAGGAAAGTCGAACCTATACTGCTGAATGCAAATTCCGTGCATAACACCTCAACATTTTTGGTGCGAAATTGGGAAGAAATGTTAATCACTGTGCTGAGAAAATTAACCAACCCGAATGACAATTAACAAGTAAACAGGATAACGAGTGGTTTTTGGAAGTGCAGATGGATTATGTAATGAGTTATTCATCTTCTGTTAGCGTCTGTGGTTGGCTCTGAGGATGTATCTTTTTCATGTGTTCAGTTTGATCTTTCGTAACCAAAGAAGCTATAAAACACAAGGAATACTGTATTTCTCATTCGTAACGTATGTGCCAAACCATGTTTATTACCCAATATTGTATGCTGTCTTTCATCTCTTTGTAAAAGCCGTAACAACACTCCCAGAGCTTTTTCAAATTTTCTTTAACGTTGATGTGGCTACAGACGACTTTTGTATAGTAGAACCTGGCCTCATGTTGCCGGTTTTCTTGTCGCGCCCTGCTGTGGACGCCTACGCGCCGTTGGTGAACAATGGCGCCCACTTAACCGGATCTAAGGAGGTCACACGCCTGCTGCTCCGTGACTGGCTCCTGTGGCAGGTGAGGCTACCGAATCGAGGGCATCAGGAGCAGACACTGTTAAGCCGTGGCTGCCATTGCTGTAGTTTCTCCGTCATTAACAGTTGATGAATTATCGGACACCTATGTAAAACTGGCCACAGTTCGATTAAAATGTTGTTCGATCGCCACTGAGGAGCAGAAGACGTCCAGTTACTAGAGACGGATGATTACACGCACTTGTGTAGTTGCCGATTGAAGATAGTGCCTGTGGTTTGAAGTGAAGTGTGACTCATTCTTCCTTGAAAGTACAGCGATTGTCCCGTTATAAAAAGTTGTAAATCTGACTGCATGAGTGGCATCAACGATTATTGCGACAGTAAATGTCCAAAGTGAAAAGATGCATCTAGCAACTCTTTGGACCGAAGATCAAAAAACAAACGAGTCTATGCAATCGAAGAAAGTTAATTTCGATGACAGTGTTTTGTAAATAGCTCATAGACTTTGGCCACAAATCATATAAGGGTTTACGAGACACGTGCAACGAGCTTAACCAACATGCATGTGTAGCTGTTAAATGTTTTTACACCGAAACAGGTTTACCTGCTGCATATAGTTTGACCGTCCTAATTTACTGTCGTCGGGTTTTGATGCAGATAATGGCCTTTTATCTATATGCTTGACATTATCAAGTTAGGAGGCGATATGGAGTAATGTGGACACAGAAGTACAACTTCAAACAGCCAAGATCGCTGTAGTTTGCTGAAACTGGTCATCACTGTAAATGGCGTACTAGAGCGGTCATAGCTGATGGAAGTTGTTCTTCTGTTTCTGCATAAAGCCTTTTATATGTCGCCTCTCAACTTCTTGAATGCCAGTTTTCCAGTTTAATCAGCGTATTATTTGGCCTCATGATACCGAATTAACCATTCCACCACAGAAAAATCCGAGGTTGTCACATGAAATCGAACCCGGGGCCTCCGCATCAGTTGGTGGCGACGCTAACCACCAGCCCACGGAGGCGGCAACTTGGTTATACAATATAGGGTTTCCCTGGTTTGCCAAAGTGACATCATAGTGACGTCAGTGTATCCCTGTAGAAGACAATGCTCTGCTTACATCGATTTTCTTGTCGTAAGTTGGCATAATCTCATGTATCTGTGAGCGTGCTTGCTTGTCGCCTAGAAAACTAGACGCCTGCCCTGGAGGTGCCGGGAACTTTCACCCGGGTCCTCATGGTCCGTTGTCAAAATGAGTGCCGGGGGACTTTCCCGTAGTTGAAAGGCAACCGGGACGAGGGATCCGTAGTCCCTGCCGCTACTAGTGCCGCGGCGGATAGAACGGCTACACTCCAGCTGCAGTCAGGCCTTTTAGACCGGTAACAGAGTGAGGTAGATGTGTTCCAGTAACCAACCATCCCTCCTTCGACCTGTCACAGTAGTATTCAGAAACTACACTGTAGAGTGGTGCGCAGAACTAAAGTAACGTTGCACCACGTTTTTCTACAGTGTACCCGGACAAGAGCTGAGGAAGTACGATCCCACATCTGAAGTGTGGACTGTTGCGCGGGCGTGATACAACTAGACTACAAAACTTGTTCAGTGACAGTTACTTCCGTGTGTGCCCTATTTTCAACTAATTTGTGGCGAGGGTTGGTAGCAGAGCGATTTATTGGATTCGTAACGCAGTAATCAAGGTAGTGGACTCGCGTTCGAGAGGGATGTGGCTCGCACTGGTATCACGTTCAAGAGGTTTGTGGCGAAAATCCGCTTACATCCCCCAGGTTTAGGTTATCCGTGGTATCTTTAAATTGGTTGTGGCAAGTTTTTTTTTTTTTTTTTTTTTTTTCAAGGAGCGTTCGATGATTACTTTTCCATGTCCTTTTACAGTTCTAACTTGAGGTAAGTCCCAAGTGTCCATGTCGTAGACTTGACAAACTCATGTCTCCTGAATTGCTAAATTACATGCGTGTACTTCTTGATTTATTCAGCTAATTTCCGTTTTAGCATTGATTAGTGAAGAAGGCACTCGAGATGTAAGTCACAATTGTAATGTGCTTCAGCTGAACGTCATGTAGTCGCGCAAACAAAAAAAAGTGTATAAGCAAGTAAGACCTCAGATGTTCATTACCCTTTGAGTATAGTTCGTCATTTTTAATGCTCTTGGCGGAATAACCCAGCGGGAAAACCAGCTGTTAGCTGAGAATTTCATAACGCAGTGTGTATTTTTTATAACACAGAGTGTACGTAGTACATTATGTCTGGTACAGTGGTTTTTGCCTTCCAGTATATGTTGATATTAGTCGATGTATTACTTTTGGAAAATCATATCATTTGTATCTTACTAGAAAATTGGATGCACATTTAACCGCACATTGTGAGAAACCTGTAGATTTTCTTAAGGATTGTTTGGCTAGTGCTCTCTGTTCAACAATCATCAAGTTTCAACAAAATACAGCGTTGACAAAGCATTATTCATTTCTTTCCCAGCGGCTGGAATATGTCTTCGATGTTAAGTCGCAGGTCTCCTACACGCGCAAAAGCTGGGTTTATAAGGCGGCAGCATGGCTGAGGAGAACATTCATCGCCGCTGATACCGATCGCGCAGCGACATCCCGTTAGCGAGTGTGGCGTGGACTCTTGCGGAACGGGATCAATGAGACCGATCTATTCTCACGTTGTAGGAAACGTGACTGTCCGATCATAGATGTGTGATGACGTAACAAGCGGGTGGGCACGCAGAGGTTATATAACAGTCCAGCGTTGCCACGTCGGACACCGCCGCCTGCCAGTCTGAGCTTGGCTGCGCTGGCGCGCCGTTGCCACGTTGCAGCGACAGCTGCGCTGCGCTCTCGGACTGGGCTATTTGCTTTGGTCTCTTGCTAGCGCGCTGTCCTGCGCCTCCGGCATGTAGTCTACCGCGTCGGTATCGCATACGCCATACAGTGCCCCGCGGTATCACTAACTCGGCTTTCTCAAAACTGGAATAGTTCGTGTACAGTACTTCGTTCTTGGTAGTCATAGGATAATTTTAATTTTTATACATATGGGAGTCATTCCTGTAGACTGGTGGACACCAACTTTTACACTTGGGTGCTAGGTAGGCCAACATAAATTTCTAGAATTGAAGATATATTGCCGTATGTCCAACGCAAGTTCTATCGAATGTGGTTACTACATATATTGTGGATTTTGTTACTCAATTCGTAGTATGAAGAAGATTTTTTGGCGGAACGAAGTATTTGCAACGCCTACAGAACTGCTAACAAGGGAACCTCCCCATCGCACCCCCCTCAGATTTAGTTATAAGTTGGCACAGTGGATAGGCCTTGAAAAACTGAACACAGATCAATTGAGAAAACAGGAAGAAGTTGTGTGGAACTGAGAAAAAATAAGCAAAATATACAAACTGAGTAGTTCATGGCAAGGTAGGTAACATCAAGGATGCTAAGACAGCAGGAGCTCCGTGGTCACGTGGTAGCATGAGCAGCTGCGGAACGAAAGGTCCTTGGTTCAAATCTTCAATCGAGTGAAAATTTTAATTTTTTATTTCCAGTTTATGTGACAAACTCTTATGTTTTCATCACTTTTTTGGGAGTAATTATCACATCCACAAGAAAACCTAAATCGGGCAAGGTAGAAGAGTCTTTTTACCCATTCGCCAAGTGTACAAGTTAGGTCGGTCGACAACATATTCCTGTCATGTGACGCACATGCCGTCACCAATGTCGTATAGAATATATCAGATGTGTTTTCCTGTGGAGGAATCGGTTGACCTATGACCTTGCGATCAAATGTTTTCTGCGGTGCGGTCGCAAAACACAGACACTAAACTTATTACAGTGAACAGAGACGTCAATGAACGAACGGACAGATAATAACTACGCAAAAATAAAGAAAGTAAAATTTTCACTTGTGGGAAGACTTGAACCAAGGACCTCTGACCTGTTCATCTGCAGCTGCTCACGCTACCACGAGACCACGGCGCTCCTGAACCCAGGAACTCCGTAATGTTGCATATGTGACCCATGGACTACTCCGTTTGTATATTTTGCTTATTTTTTCACAGTTTCACACAACTTCTTCCTGTTTTCTCAATTTATCTGTGTTCGGTTTATCAAGGCCTATCCACTGTGCCAAGTTATAACTAAATCTGAGAGGGGTGCGATGGGGAGGTTCCCTTGTAAGAAGTTAAAAATTCGTTGTGATTTGGCACGAAATTTATAACGTTATGATTGTAAATTTCTTCGAGTTATCACCCTTGTTTAGCAGTGAGCAAATTTCTGTGCAACTTCACTTCAAAAGTACACAGTTGGTGCTGTTTGTTAACAAATGCTTTAACACAATGGAGCAATCCAGTCCTGTAACTTGACAGTTGTCGCTGACCATGGTGTCGCCCGTGGCTGTTTCGGTGGTAGTACAACGTTACACCTGGTATGTTAACAGAGGAACACGCTGCTTTTTGGCGCCAAAAGACTGCGGACCTATGTAAACCCGGACTCTCCAAATAGTCTCAGTTAAAGTGAATTTCGTGCCGTCCTCTTGCACGATGACACAGCCCAGAAACTGTTGTCCCCGGATTTGAGGGGGGGGGGGGGCTTTTTTAATATTAGTCGCTGTTCAGCGCGTACAACACTCCATGTTTCGTCATTGGTCAGTGAAATCGTACGACGACTGTGAGCGATCTATTTGACGTTGTTATTACAGAATTGAATGAGTTACAATAAATCTGTGGGAATTCACGTTGGTTTGCACTATGGCAATTTTTTTTAATGAAGTGAAGTAGAAAGCGACAATAATTCTGTTCACTATGTGATCTTCCCATTTTTTCTGCATGATTAATATTTTTTTTAGATGTTCAACACATCATTAATTTACTCTATTCACTGACAATCTCTTTACAAGGGTTGGACAGAAGTACAGAACATAAAAACCGCAACACATTCCCATGCCAAGTACGGTGTAAGGAACCCTTTGGCGTTCGAAACAGCTCTCAGCTTCACAGAATGGATAAGTAGAGGCCTTGTATTGTTTTCAAGGGTATGTAACACCACTATTCCTGCGAAATAACGGCAAGTTCAGTTAACGCTGATGAAAATGGATAACAGTCACACCCTTTTCTCTCCAAAGACCATGAAGACTCAATAATACCGAGATCTAGTGACTGAAAGACCCGCGGAGATGGGACCTTTCATCCTCGTGCCCACGAAACTATTCTTGGACGATTTGAGCTGTGTGAACAGGGACCCTGTCGACCTGGAACGCTGCATCACCATTGGGGAACAAACATTTTGCTTTGGGATGGACCAGATCAGTCAAAATGATGACATAATTCTTATCAGTTATGCGACATGGCAACTATAGGGCCCATGGTATACCACGATATTCTGGCCATATCACCACCGAACCTTTGCCGGGTTTCGCTCGTGGGATGTAAACTCTGCTGGATGTTGTAAATAGTGTGAAACAAGACTGACCCGACCTAATGACTTTCGTCTATTAGCCCCATTCGCGTTGTTTAGTGGTGACACGGTTAGCGAATTCGACTTGTAGTTCTGCCGTGACTTTTGCAGCTGTAGTCGTTTTAGCTTTCGTCGCAGTCATCCTCGATGACCGTCTGTCTAGATCACTCTACACAAACATACTTCCGCGTTGTTACTTTGCGGATGATGTTTTTTCCGGTTTTCCTGCATGCTTCGATACGATGCCTCTTGAAACAGTGAACAATACGACTTACTTAAGAGCACCAACAATTTGCCCACTTTGGAGTTCCCTTAGCTTCGGCATAATATACTCGTAACCGTACAGAAACCGTTCAGGCCACGACTGACACGACCTACTTAGGACATTGTACAGGTTCCGTTCGTAGGCAAACACAGCAGCACCACCTGCAGACTTAGCTCGCTAGCATTTGCGTTTATATTCAAGCATGGTTCGTAAATGTGTGTTTATGCACCACATTTCATTTCACTCGTTCTTATTTACTGTACTCTGCTAACTGATTAGCGTAATATTTCCATTTCATAAGTTTAGGTAGCTATGTGGCTCCTACATTATTGTTCTTGGGCGCGTAGTATTCAAAGAGAATGATTTGTCTCGGAATATCAAAAGTTTCACCGTACAACTTTATGAACTTGTCGAGGGGAATAGCTCTATTCCAATTACGTTCTCTCTGTTACTATATCAGGTGAACAGGTATGAGTTCCATCGTTAGTAAATTGCATTTCGGGCTGGTTTTTTTTCCCTCTCTAGGGCAGTTTTGTTGCAATTTTCATTGTAGATAAAAGGATGTTAGCCTTGATGCCTCACTTTAAACGGAACAGATGGTTCAGTATTAGAATCACTTGCCACAGGACCTAGCTTGACACTTTACTATCATTAAAAAGGTATAGTGTCAGTTCTTTCGGGCATGCATGTCAGAAAGAACAGACCACTGCGTCGATGCGCAGCCTTATATGTATACACTTGACGAAAGAAATTGGTGACAGATGAAATATCTCAACTCCCCATTGCAACAAAATTCGGAAATTTCTTTCGACAAACACTTTCCTATCATGTCGTAACGACGTTTTACACAGAACTGTGACCAGAGGTTAAAATTCTTGTATTGTGTGTGATTTGTCTTGGCGAATCTGCACCATACCTTCAGTGCTACATCATCCTCTGGCGATACCGTATCTCTGAAGTGGACTCTTAAGGAATAGAACTAATGTTTTTAACTCAACCCCTTGCATATATATGCTGCAGTACTATTCAGTTATGTATCAAATACTTGAGCCTTGCAAGTAGGAGGTGGCCTATGTTTTAGAACTCTGAATAGAAGCTGCAAGGTGAGCCTCCATTTCTCACTTTAATACGTCCAGACAATCATAACATTTCGTAGTATGGGGCAAATTGCACGGATTGCTTTCGTGTCTAGCTTAATACGTCTTTGTTGCAGATACCTCCGAAATGTCTGTGAAGATTTTAAAACACATACATTTGTCCCTGTTCTCTTACAAAATCTTTCCAGCGATGTTGGCAAGCCCGTATTTTACGGGTGAACGGTGTGGCGTGACAGCTGCGCCGGATGTTCAGTCGACTGTTGTTTACAGCACTACGGAAGGGGCTTTTCCTGCATGCAACTCTTCCCCCCCCCCCCCCCCCTCCCCCACACCTTTTTTCTTCCGTAGTTGACTGCCATATGCTGCGCGTACAATGAAAGGCGCGTACTGTGCGCAGACTGGGGCTACGTCCCAAATAACGCAAGCTTTAGCTATATACACATATTAGGACATTGCTGTGTTGATCATTCTGATTGTTCGGGCGTCACAATTTAAGCAAGCACGTGTTTGGTACGTTGTTTCCGTGACTGTGTTAAAATATAAATAAAACTATAACGAATCAGTCCCTAATGTATTTTTTTTTTTTATTTGCGACACATTCCAAGGCGTTTCCACCAACATCAAGTGACAGTTTCAGTAGTTAGCTCAGGTGTGTTTTTGTGCATTGCTCCTTGGAAACCACCGATCTTGTAATATCTGCAGTCCCGTGCCGCTTCATTACGTACACTCCTCTATATATTTCGACATCGTTGGTTCCCCAGAGGCAGTGCACCCGAGTCACACCACCGGTTGTTGAACAAAGCCTCCGAGACTCGTCACAAATTAAAAAAAAATAGTAACTTTAAAATTTACGCACTAATCGCGTTGTGGTCTGAGTAAAGAATGGAAGACTCAATATGATATCGGTAACACCGTATTCTAGGATTCTCGCCATTTTTTTTTCACGGTGAATTTGGCGTGATATCCGTTCTCTTATGGAAACCAGTCAGTTTGTAAAATGAATATGAAAAAGGTATGTATTTAACTCGGACGTAACTTACTGTTCATGATTTAGTATACGAACGTAAAAGCTAGCGCCGTCTGTCTATTTGTTCAATCGATAACAGAATGGCCGCGTCTGTACTGCAACAGGCGGACGCGCTCCGCCGACAAAGGCCAAAGGTCACTGTGAACGCTAAAAGGGGTCATGTTTTCTCAGGGCATCGCCAAATATTTACATTTTGCGGAAGCGCGTCACAGTAGAGATGCCTCCATTCTGTTGGGGAGGCAACGTGTCCCTGTGCCTTTGCCATGGGAAACGCAACGCAGTCCCAATGCCACAGCACACGCTCCCAGGAGGAAATGAGAACATTTCTTGGCACACTCGTTTGTAGTATCTTAGTGGGCCTAGAATGGATTATCAGTCGTTTCAGGAGAGAGAAAGCGAAAATGACCACTCGGGCTATTAATCTTGGTATCGTAGTGCAATACTTGAGGCGGCTCGAGAATGAGTACAAAGATGCCCTTGTTAGGCAACTGATTCCTGGGGGCTCTTGCGACATGTGGACTGCGTTATTTGCAGCAATATTAGATTTCGTTTGTGCAAACACGCTCAGACTCCATAGATCGGAGAGCGAAAGAATGTGTGTGTGTGTGTGTGTGTGTGTGTGTGTGTGTGTGTGTTGGGTATGAAAGGGAGGGGGGCCAAATGTGCGCGCACCATCTTCTAGACACGGGTAAGTGCTGCTAAAGGTAACACATTGCACGCCTGTGGAACGATCACAATTCACATTTCTGGACATTTATGGTCATTTATAGTATCTCTTTTCAAGGAAGGATGCCTTTTAAGCCTCTGAAAACAAACCAAAGGCTGAGCTGATAAGTAGCACCACCCAAAGAAGATCTAATTACTTGTTTTGCTTTGTAGTGTTTCTAAAAGGAGAGAGGTGTCGCAGTGCTTACGACAGAAGACACGCTTTCAACACAAGTGGAGTTAAATGCTCGTCCGGCTATCATTAGTCTGATTTTTCTGTGTTTTTTCACGCAAATCACTACAGCGCCACCTTAGTTCCTAAAGTAAACTGACTGCTACCTTACCTCACTCTTCATCGTCTCACCTTGCTGACGACAAGATGTTAGATTCTTAACCCCAGCCCCCTCTCCCCGGTCATTTGTGCTCGATATCATAGTTGACTTTCCTCCGCATAACTATATTTATTAGACGAGAAGAGAATAGAAGAATGCTGAAGATTCGATGGGTAGATCACATAACTAATGAGGAGGTATTGAATAGAATTCGACAGAAGAGGTGGCGCAACTTACTAGAAGAAGGGATCGGTTGGTAGGGCATATTCTGAGGCATCAAGGAATCACCAATTAGGTATTGGAGGGCAACGTGGAGGGTAAAAAACGTAGAGGGAGACCAAGAGATGAATACACTAAACAGATTCTGAAGGATGTAGATTGCAGTAGGTACTGGGAGATGAAGAAGCTTGCACAGGATAGAGTAGCGTGGAGAGCTGCATCAAACCAATCTCTGGACAGACCACAACAACAACTACTATACCTCTACGCGAGCAATTGGCGTCGGTGGCTTCGTAACTTTTCAAGTGGTTTCTTTCGTGTTAACACTTTCACATGGTTTCTTTCGGCTAATAGTACTAGCAAACCACTCGATATACTGGTGTACTAACGTGAGGAGGGCGGTTTGCTTCTCGAGCCTTTGACCCCTATGTATTTGTTCTCATAGCGTTAATGCGGACTTCAGCCATATCCGTTCAAGAGCAGCGAAGCCGTACAGCAAGCAAATCTTGTTGGCACGCGCTGCTCTGATCCTATTAACGAGAATAGTAGAGTCGGCTTTGGGAAGTCTCCAAATACTGGTAGGAATTTATATCCAGCCTCTGATCATTCGTTACTGTTTTCGTGGAGGCTTTTTGTTCAGGATTCTAAAACTTCGGATTTGGACCACACTGTTCCACGCCATTGAGAAGTGTGAAAGTAATAAAATCGAACAAAGAGGCTTAGATTACTAGAATTTCAAACAAATAAAACAGTCGAGAAAAGAAGTCGATTGGAAACTTGTGCAAGAGTCAGTATGGTTCGTGGGTAGTGCTGAGGAACGTGAATGTCATAGGTAATATGGCAGTGGAAAGATTGATGGAGCTGAGAAGTGCGGAAGAAAGCATCTGAAACATACAGGTGCAGATCATTAGACTTGCCATGTAATATGTGTTCACCGATGAAGTAAATGGAACGAGAAAGAAATAGGAAAATAGCCTACTTGGCCTAGTGCTGGGAAAGTAATGTATCTTCATCTTTAGATTTCAGAAATGTCGACCTTAATTATCGTCGCTTGCTTAGGAAAGTGGCATTGTACAGTATATGTAGAAATAATTCAGTTTACAAAAACAAATATCAGTTTTTTTCGGCACAGCTGAAACATGAACTATTGCAGCTCGTATGTGGACTTAACTGTGGTCCAGGATGTGCAGAACGCTGTCAGTCGTGCTTTCTCCAGTCGCAGCGTGGGAAGCTGTTACGGACATTACTTGTTCCAGCTTCATTGAACTGTATCTGTACACTGTGGCTCGGTTCACCCACACACTCGTAGCTAGTGCAAAACGCAACACACCGAAAACGTTAAAGTACGAGTTAGAAAAAGAGCTCTAAGTTTACAAAATTGTTAAAGCTTTCGTGGCCACTTGTTGACGAACGGCCTATTGGCTTCAGTGTCGGGTTCTTCGGCCGACGTTGTTTGCAGTAGGTACTGGGAGATGAAGAAACTTGCACAGGATAGAGTAGCGTGGAGAGCTGCATCAAACCAGTCTCTGGACTGAAGACCACTACAACTACAGCAACTATACTTCTACGAGGCAGAAGTCAATAGGCAGCTCTAAGTTTGCCCGATCTAAGCTGCTTTCCGGCGCTCATGTCACGCATTCAGGAAATGACGTCACATGTAGTCTCTGAGAGGTATGTACTACAGACGATTCACGGATAGAAGGAAATCCATTTGTTATCGGATGGCACCCTTCTCGGGAAGAGCAGCAGCCAAAGAGCTAACAGGCCCATGAAAGCAGTGTCCGGAGTCAGCAGTTGCATTGCTGAGTTTCACCTGTCTACTAGTATTAAAAAGGAAATAGTATACGCTGGCGTCATCACTCTCACTGACAAATACACAGAAATAATACACCTCTCCTACTTCCAGTATAGGGGCATGCTCTGCTTTATACCGTGTAAGAAAGTAGTATTGAAATTTGCTGTTCCATAGACGGAGAAATTTGGAGCGTGCTTGTATCCGCGCGATCGAGTAATGCCCTGTGTTCGGATTAATATCTTCCGTGCTTGGTTTGATTGAATATCACCATTTCCTCCTAAGTTTTGAAAATAGTATGAAATTGTTGTTTTTCTTCTGAAATAAACAGCCTGCTAGACATTGTACGTACCCAAAACTCAAGTGTATGTGATAAATTGTACGGAAGCCAAGTATTCTTGTAATCTTGACTACCCCTTCTCACGTTTCCCACTTGCACAAATAGACAAGAAGGGGGTGTTGTGGGGATCTCCAAAAGCAAGCAAGTGGAAACCCCGTTCACGTATGAAACATGGAAGGAATTGTCATGGTGTCGGTAGTCAGTACGTGACACTGAATGATTTTCACGTGTGAACAAGAAAACAAACACACACGTAGGTATAACAAAAAAAAATCAGTTTAAAAGAATGCGGAAAATACGCGTGGTAGGGTTTTTTCGTTCACGGCAGACAGTATGAAAAAATGTCATACATATGTAACGTACCTCAAATTTCTAACACGGTTTGCGCTACAGATCTTCACATATACAGGATGACCCAAAAGTCTATAAACGTTTTAAACTTCAATACTTAACGGAATACTGTAGGTAGAGAGGTAAAAATTAACACATGTGCTTGAAATGGCATGGAGTTTTATGGAAACAAAAAGTACACAAAATGACCAACAGACGGCGCTTCATATGACTGAGAACAATAATTAGCGTAAAAATTGGTTTTTGCCAAGGCAATGCTCTCTATAAAAAATGCTCAACATGTCGACCGTCTTTCCTCAACAGAGTCTGTAGTCGAGGGACAGTGATGTGAACAACACTGTACATCGTATTAGTAGGTATGGTGAGTAACTGCCATTGGATGTTCTCTTTCAGCGTTACTAATGAGATCGGATGATCGCTCAAGACTTGAAACTTCAGGTAACCCCACAACCAATAGTCGCACTCGTTGAACTCTGGTGACCTGGGAGGTGAAGCATGACGGAAGTGGTGGCTCGGCATGCGATAATCACCAAACAATGTGCGCAAGAGACCTTTCACACAAGTAACAATATGGTTTGGAGCGCCGTCCTGCATAAATCTTACCCTTCAGAAGATGTGTGTCAGCTAGGCTAGCAATGATGCTATTCTGTCACACGTCGGCGTACCTCACAGCCGTCACACTGACAGTTTGAAAAGTAGCACCCCGCGTTTTCTCGAAGAAAAAGGGTCCGATCACGGTTGATGTAAATCCACACCACACCGTGATTTTCTCGTAATGCAGTGGGGTTTCCATGACAGTTCTAAAATTTTCAGTAGCCCAGCGTGAAATGGGCTTCTTTGGAACCCCATTTTTGGAAGTGCCAACATCCCAACTGATCTCTGCGTCACCAAATACGTGAATAACAGTTCATTACGACGCTGGGTTTTCTACGAGTAGCATTAGAAGGTACTGACCTGTTGCTGTCCAACGCCATATGTGTATTGGTATTTGTACTTTTGGCCTCAAAAAATCCCGTGTTATTTCAGAAATGTGTGTCAAGTTTTACCTCTCTGCCTACATATTACTTGAATAACTGCATTTTCAAATGTTATCGGAGTTTTGGATCACCCACTAAATCGGGAATGCAAATAGCAAAAAACTTGTTATTGCATTACTTGTCAAATTTCATTTATACTAAAGTACCTGGTGTTTTTTTTCTGTTGCCTCTACCATCATGCCAAGAAACAAGCATAAGCATGGCTATCTGCAAATATTATTTGTCTGTAATGTCCAGTGTAAATTTTATGGTGGGGTATCTAACAAACTCCTTACATCACTTACGGTGAAGTAACTAAATTCGAGCGAGTAAATAGTTTGGTGTTATTGTCTAAATATTATTTTGCATACGCAGGATGATTATTGCAAGCAAATTCAATCGGATCTGAGTTTCATTAGCTAATCGCATGTCCTTGGGCCATGTAAATCAGTGCAGATCAAGAACGGAATGCAGTGGGCCTTCAAGATTCTTCCGTCCCGAAGACATATCCTTGAGCTCGTCGTCAAGCAGTACACAACAAACAGATCCTGCTCTCGCGTTAATACTAGAGCACCGAGACTTAGCTGTTACGTAGATCTGCTTCTGTATATTTCGCACACCGTGCAGCGAGATAGAAAAGTAACAAAAGATTACTGATTGCTCATTACACATAATGCAAGCTTCATGAACGCAGCAAAGAATGGGCGCAGGTAATAAAAGGCGCCGGTCGGAGTGGCCGTGCGGTTCTGGGCGCTACAGTCTGGAACCGAACGACCGCTACGGTCGCAGGTTTGAATCCTGCCTCGGGCATGGATGTGTGTCATATCCTTAGGTTACTTAGGTTTAATTAGTTCTAAGTTCTAGGCGACTGATGACCTCAGAAGTTAAGTCGCATAGTGCTCAGAGCCATTTCAACCATTTAATAAAAGACAATATGTTGTTGATGGTGTATACCCAACACCAATTTTGAATGATGCTGTCCCATGTTCATTTCATGTTTTTTATTGCTACTTTTCTTGGGTTCTTTCTCCACATCAATCGTCAATAATGACATTAGCGGTTAAGACTATGAAAAATAAGAGAAATTATTCTTACTAAACTTGTTATTTTTTTCAAATCAATTAATTAGTGTTATCGTAATTGTTTTCCTGATTCTGTCGGATTCTTGTGCATCTCTTTGGGAGCAGTCGCAGAACCATTTTCATTAATAATGAGGATAAGCGCATGTGATTGTAATACGGCATCCATCCCACAACGAATAATTAATATCGTATTTGTCAGCAGAGTCGCCAGATGACACAACGAGTAATAAAATCAAGCTTATCATATAGGACTTCGTCTTACGGGATCGTGTAGTGTAATATAGATCATAACTTTCGAATTTCATGTGATTCGGGATTTCATTACCATAGAAATTGTCAAATTATAAACTTTTCCTCAGTTTATCAAATACTTGGATTATTGCTGCAAGAACATTTTTGTTTCTGGTGTTTATAACGAATCTACCACCAGTTCCTGCTTATCGTTGCGGACAGGGACACAGTAGTACGTAGTGCCTGCCGAGAGGCGGCGGCATAAAATGATATATTGCTTGTGTAATAGGAATGGGTCTTAGATTCAAATTCTACCCCAATCTTACAGTTTTACGTTTCCACTCTTTCCCTAAAAGGTCAAACGTGGCTAGTCTGATTCTGATCGTTGAGTCGTTGTCTTCAATTAATTCAGAACCAACACTAGGCTGGGTGTTAGTGTGTACAACACTTAGTCACTAGATTCCTCAAAAGATATTTGCACCACCACAGCTCAGAGGAGTCAACCTTTTTCGTTTCCCATTTTTTCTCATATAATTTGAAGTGTGCGCCAGACAGTGGTGTACGCGTACATTTGCCATACCGAAAGCTCTTACAGACGAGTTAAACGAGCTAAAACTGCAAACATACTGTGTTTAATTTGCTATCTCGGATAATGTAGCTTTCCAAAAGTTACTTTCGATTTAGTATTATCCCCCCAACCACAAAAATCTGCTGACGATCTACATGTTCTGACAGAAAAGATACATACGAAGATCATAAAAAAAGGTTTATCGCCGATAACCCGCTTTTATTCAAGACACATAAGAATCCAAACTTATGGCAATGAGAAGTGGACTTACAATGCGAAACCCATTAAAATAAAGTTCTCGATGGTCCTTTAGTCGCAGCCGATCGTTATTCACTATCACGGCTGCATTTTATCTGGGTACCTGTCAGAAACTTTCAGGTATTCCGTCGTAGAGTCTTTGACGGTCCAGCTAACGATGTCTGACAGTTTCACAAATACAATATCGTGTTTGATACTGAAGAATGAACTGATGTAATCCGGAATCATCGTCAAGTACACTAATGTCCAAAATTAAAGCAAAAACCAGCTATTTCCCCGTCCTGTGCCTAATTCACAATATAATCATACGAGCTGTCAACAGATGTCGTTACGATTGTGTTCTGCACGGAGGATGGAATTCTGATCAACGGACAACCACGTCAGCAATGATGTCAAGGGCACCTATTAAGCAGGGTACTGTTTGCAACGTAGACCCAGATTCACAATCGCTGTGTACACAGTCACAGACGGTGCAGTGTGAGACAGAGAAGACGCCTGGAAACTATGCTGTGGACGGAAACGGGAGAGTCGCAGACTGACGTGGCCCGATAGGTTAAAGTGAATAGCTTTGTTGTTTCTCGGGTGAGGCGACAGTTTATAGTGACGGAAACTATCCCGGAGACCACGTTTGACATCAGAAAGAGTGGACGTTTATTTGGCAGTAAGGTCTCGACGGTACCGTCTTAGTACTGCACTGCACTGCAACTGGCATCTGACGTCGCAACGTTCACTGGACATGTTGTATCGATGCAAACGGTGTACGAAGGGTTCAGCAGAGTGACCTTTGTTGTTGGGGACCTACTGTGCGTTTACCTCTGGCGTACTTTCACAGAAGGGAACCTCTAGAGTGGAGCCGTCAACATGCCACCGGGACGCTTGAATAGTGGGCCAATGTTCTTGTCACAGATGAATTCTGATTTGGTCTGAGAATGATTCTCGACGGATTCGCGTCTGGAGGGCACGTGGAGCACTATATCGGGACACAAACATTGTGGAAATAGACCGGTCTCGAGGAGAATCTCTAATAGTGTGGGCAAGGATTATGTTGACCACTCGAGCACCTCTTCATGAAATTGTGCGTATGAATCGGCAAGATTTAACTACTGTCAAGCACAGTGAGAAAATCTTGGACTCCCGTGCGCAGTTGTTGCGAGATGCTGTGGGCCCAGACTTCGTACTGATGGACGATAACGTTCGAGCTCATAGAGCACGGGTGGTTGATGTTTTTTTGGAAACACAAGGTATTGCACGCATGGCGTGGCCTGCTTGCTCTTCCGATTTGAATCCGATAGAGCATGTCCTGGGTGCACTAGACGACGGGTAGCATCACTTAAGCATCAACCAACCACTCTCTCTCTCTCCAAGACTCTGCAGGAAGAATGGCCGTTATTGTCTCAGCATGAGACGGATGACGTCATTCACAGCATGTCCCGTCGTTGTCAGGCCTGTATTTGTGCCAGAGGTGGTCACAGCCCATACTGTGCATATTAACCAGTTGTCAGAATGTGTGTGCAAATCCGTTCTGTTGGTAAAAAAACGAATATTTTTGTCTACCGTTGTGCATGTTGCAGTTGATTATGTTCTGTATTCTTTACATTGTTTCTACTTTAATATCCCCTGTTCCTACTGTTTTGTGTTAAAATGAACGCAACCTTTTAAAATTTCCTTTTGTTGATTTAATTTTGGAGGCCAGTATATTCAGTACGTTGGGAAAGCATCTAGGTTGACACAAAATGAGGGTTGTGATAGCTAGCAGCGGAGAGCGCGACACATATCGGAAAATACTAGAGGCGTTAGACATGTTGAAGGATACTAGAAGAGTTAGGAAAGCACTATAGTGGAAGACGTATTTATGATCGTAGAGAAAATGGAATGGAAATATGCGCCACATGGAGCCAGGCGACTGGACGGTAGATGGATCGACGATGTTCGTGAGTTTATTGCAAGAGATAAGAAAAGACCACACGATGACGTAACGGAATGCGGGACACATTAGGAATCATGCAGGGGCAACAGTGATGGGAAGCAGCTTATATCCAACAGTAAATGTCCAATGGCTGACGCGAACAACATCCCAAAAATAAGATTTCGTGGTAATTAATTTGTTGGCCGGACGTCTGTATTCTTAATTGCATCCTAGAACTGATAGGTAGTATCTCTGGAAGTTGACATTGTCAAACTCACATATTCAGGATATGGAACGTGTGCCTTCAGAATTTTGTACTTGGTGCCATCTGTGTCGACCTCTGTCCTTCTGGGGCAGGGAGGGCTGCAAGCGATAGCGAGGCGTAAGCGAACACGGCGACGCAGGCCGCAGGCGAGAGAAACGGCGTGCCCATTGAGGAGGGATGGCTGGCGAGAGCCGCGTTTCGGGTTCCTTTGTTTGCGCTGGCGCACCTGCCGCCCCCCACTGCATTCCACGGCGGCGCTGTACAATGGCCGCAGACAAAGACGAGCAAGGCGCGCCGCCCGCTACCTGCACCTGAGCCAGCCAACCCAGCCTCGCCATTTCTCCTCTGCGTGTTCTCGGGGGCAGGTTTTAGTTAAATACAAATATCCGCGATTTCCACCTTGGTGATTTCATTTTAAAAAACAGCATTATGTTTCACTGTTTATTTCTTGTATGGCGTACTAAGAAAAAATAAAAATCACAAATTAAACAAAAATATAATACGAATCCACTACTTCTACGGAAAATTGTTTTTGACACAGGATTCCTCCTTCACATATCTATATCAATGTCCGACGCCAATTAACAGCTTCATCAGGACTTTACTCCATTTTCCAAAGTTTCTTCTTATGGAAAGCTGTTGGACAATGCTCCATCCTCTTCTCAACTACTTCGCAGTCACATCCAGGGCCATCGACGATCTGTGCACGGTAGCTCTAGTTCTGGTGTGGCTTTCCCACCCTGGTGTTGATATAGAGGGTTTTTCGTAACCGTTAAGACGAGAAATTTTGTAAAATTTTTCTTTATATCCTTACTCCAACAGAGAGAGTTGTCACGGAAACGGAACATCTTATTGCCACAGACATCTGCGGGATGTCAGGTAGTATTTGGAGCGTTATGCAGTACGGTATAGATAAGACGTGCTCTTGGAAGTATGGGACCGCTAAGCTTATTCTATTATCTAATAACGCTATAGTCGTCTCGGGTCTGGCGGAACGATGTTTCCAGTGGCATGGAGCCAGGTGTCAGTGAGGGTTTCAGCGTTCCATTTGCAATGTATTTAGTAGCACATCAATTTTGCTGGTGTCGTGCTCCTGCACACTGATGTACAATGCTCTGGAATGGATAGTGCGGTGGCGTGTAGGATATCTGCTCCTCCCTCCCACACCCCAACACTGCCACCCAAACTGTTCCTGTCATTTGTTTTGTTGTTTTATTTTACGTAGTTTATATTACAATGCAGTTGTAACTTAAAGTTCCTTTCGGTATAACTGTGTCACATTTCGAGGGAAAATCGTCTAAGTATGCACATATTCTACACTGAAGAGCTAAAGAAACTGGTACACCTGCCTAATATCGTGTAGGGCCCCCGCGAGCCCGCCGCAACACGACGTTACATGGACTCGACTAATGCTGAAGTAGTACTGGAGTGAATTGACACCATGAATCCTACAGCACTGCCCGTAAATCCGTAAGAGTATGAGGATGTGGAGATCTCTTCTGAACAGCACGTTACAAGGCGCCCCAGATATGCTCAATACTGTTCACGTCTGGGGAGTTTGGTGCCCAGCAGAAGTGTTAAAACTCATAAGAGTTTTCCTGGAGCCACTCTGTAGCAATTTTGGACGTGTGGGGTGTCGCATTGTCTTGCTGGAATTGCCCGAGTCGGAATGCTCAATGGACAGGAATGGATGCAGGTGATCAGACAGGATGCTTATGTACGTATCACCTGTCAGAGTGGTATGATTCCAACTGCACACGCCCCACACTGTTACAGAGCCTCCACCAGCTTGCCCAGTCCCCTGGTGACATGCAGGGTCCATGGATTCGTATAGTTGTCTCCATACCTTTAAACATCCATCCGCTCGATATAACTTGTAACAAGACTTATCTGACCTGGCAACATGTTTCCAGTCATTAACAGTCCAATGTCGGAGTTGACGGGCCCAGACGAGGTGTAAGGCCGGCCGGTGTGGCCGAGCGGTTCTAGGCGCTACAATCTGGAACCGCGCTACTGCTACGGTCGCAGGTTCGAATCCTGCCTCGGGCATGGATGTGTGTGATGTCCTTAGGTTAGTTAGGTTTAAGTAGTTCTAAGTTCTAGGGGGACTGATGACCACAGCAGTTAAGTCCCATAGTGCTCAGAGCCATTTGAACCATTTTGAACGAGGCGCAAGGCTTTGTGTCGCACTTCTGTCACGTTGTACGATTCTCTTCAGTTTTTTTTCCCCCCGGGCGCAGCGATGTGTCTGGATTCCTGATATTCACAGTACACTAGTGAAATTGTCGTACGGGAAAATCCCCACTTCGTCGACACCTCGGAGATGCTGTGTCCCATCGCTCGAGCGCCGACTATAACACCACGTTCAGAATCACTTAAATCGTGATAACCTGCGATTGTAGCGTCAGACACTTGTCTTACAGAGGCCGTTGGCGACCGCAGCGTCATATTCTGCCTGTTTACATATCTGTATTTTAATATGTGAGCCTATACCAGTTTCTTTGGCGCTTCAGTGTATGAAACACGTTTGTTCTACATTTCGTTAATGGAACAATAGGGTTAGGATGCAGATCTGGTCCCAACGAGAGCGGGTAATAGATATAGTACATCATTTCAGTCTTCAACAGTGATAGTGTGTGGGTGAGAGACTTGGACTGCCCGGAAGCTGATCCTATGAATTCTGCGAGTGAGACGTACTAATGAACATCTTCCTTACAGTAAACGCCATAGATACTGGAGAACTGTGGGTCACAGTTTGCATGAAATGTACAACAGACGTAGCATTCAGGACCAAATGAAAATTGTTTTCACGGGTCATGTCGTTCCAACATATGCACACTGGCTAATTCTGAAATCGTTAGATTTTACGTTCCGTGGATTACATGGCCCTTAACAGGCTAAGAAAATGTGTATAATCCGACTACGGATTTGCTCAAAGGACTGTTGTCAGTCGGGAACTCCCGCTGGAGGCTCGAGTCGTCCTTCGGAATGGGTATATGTGTTGTTCTTAGCAGAAGTTAGTTTAAGTTAGCTTAAGTAGTGTGTAAATCTTGGGACCGATGACTTAGCAGTTTGGTCCCTTAGGAATTCACACACAAAGCCTCAGTCGGAAGCAAAAAATAAAGAAGAACCTATAGACGACTTGCGGGTGTCGTCACTCCATTGCACCCGGAAATTCGCTGACTTACTCTCAAGGTGTTTATATTAACTACTGTTAAGATGAATCGATTTGCTACTTTATCAGAGACTTCTGCTGGATGACGTTGATGTTGATTTCATTTTGTTGTACATTTAAGATACTAACGCAAGTCCTACAAATAGAGAGACACAATTCCACTAACCCTTCAGACATTATTCCCGATGACGGTCAGCATACATACTAATAAAACCATTTTTGGTGAGAATTGTCCTAGTGGACATTAATATGGAGGCGTGTCCACTCTTCGAAACCAAAGGTGGAGAGGAGGTTGGTGAGTTGGACGCTGGTGGCTGAACCGAATTCTTACGTTCAAACTCATCCCAAAGGTGTTCCATTGGCTGCAGATCGGGACAAAGGGCAGGCCAGTCCAATCTGGAGTGTTATCATCCTCAAACCATTGGCTCGTAGACGTTATGACAGCGTGCACTGTCGGGCTGATACAGTCAATCATCGTCTTCGAAAGCTGTAAAATGTGTTCATATCCTTCAGTATTTAGTATTTTCTTAAACGAAATAAGGAGATCACACCCAACCACTTAAAGGATCCCTGTACTGTTAACACCACCTCCTCCGTATGTCCCTCTTAGCACTATACATGACTGACAAACCCAAGCCCTTCCATCGTGTAACGTGATTCACCGCCGCAATTTGTTTCCCATCTTTCACTGTCCAGTAGCACAGTCGTTTACACCACCAGAAGCGTCACTTAGCACTGACTACAGAAATGTATTGCTTATGAGGAGCTGCTCGACCATTGTCCCACTCTCTAATTCCCTACGCACAGTCATGCTTTCTGGACTGCTGGTAACAATTTCGAACTCACGAATGTTTCACTTTGCAGAGTTCATGCGGTTTTTTTTACAACCGCCCTTCACAGTGCCCGACGGCCCCTGTCCGCCAGTACAATGAGGTCGGCCTGGTCTTGGTTTAGTGGTGGTTGTTTCTTCGCGTTTCCGCTTCACAATTGCGTCACCAGCAACATTTTGGGCAGGATTAGAAGTGTTGAAGTGTCCTTTATAGAGTTGTTACTCGGGTAGCTCTCCTAACCGACCCATTCTGTTGTTACTGCTTTCCTACTACACATAATCCCCGCCTCCTTCTGTACTGGTGCGTCTACCTCTTGTGACATCTAGTGGTCAGTTCGGCATTACATAGAAGTGTCTGAGTACTTTTTATCGGATAGTGTAATAGCGACGGGATAGCAGTACTGACAATAAATGGAAGTATTTTGTATACGGAGAGAAGGTGAGAACATCCTGAGTCGAAATTAGAAACTAGAGCCTCATACAGTTTCTTCCTACTCCTCCAAGCGCGGTACATGTTAAGCAGGAGGCCCTTTGCTGGTTTCTTAAGTTTATTTCATTTTGAAAAATTATTGAAAATTTCAGTTTGGCTCGACATCCATATGACTTTAGGGTTGGAATTTAAGATCGTTGAGATTTCACCTCTCATGTCCATTTGATTGTGTTATATTTAGCTATATCTCTGAATTAGATAATGTTATCGTGGTACAGGAAATGTTGTCCACCACATCTGGATCCTGTGTATCCGAAATGACGTTCAATAATGTCTGTGTGATTTTAAAGCTTTTTTTCACTGCTGGGGTAATGGCTACAATTGTCTTATTAAAGGATGGAACTTACATGTAAGTGCCCGGCAGAGGGTTCATCGAACCACCTTCACTATTTTCTATTATTCCAATCTCGTGTAGCGCGCGGAAAGAATGAACAACTATATCTTTCCGTACGAGCTCTGATTACCCATATTTTATCGTGGTGATCGTTCGTCCCTATGTAGGTCGGTGTCAACAAACTATTTTCGCATTCGGAAGAGAAAGTTGGCGATTGGAATTTCGTGAGAAGATTGCGTCGCAACGAAAAACGCCTTTCTTTTAATGATGCGCCGGTCGTGGTGGCCGAGCGGTTCTAGGCGCTACAGTCTGGAACCGCGCGACCGCTACGGTCGCAGATTCGAATCCTGTCTCGGGCATCCGGCCATCCTGATTTAGGTTTTCCGTGATTTCCCTAAATCGCTCCAGGCAAATGCCGGGATGGTTCCTTTCAAAGGGCACGGCCGACTTCCTTCCCCGTCCTTCCCTAATCCGATGAGACCGATGACCTCGCTGTCTGGTCTCCTTCCCCGAAACAACCAACCAACCAACTGCCTCGGGCATGGATGTGTGTGATGTCCTTAGGTTAATTAGGTTTAAGTAGATCTAAGTTCTGGGGGACTTATGACCTCAGAAGTTAAGTCCCATAGTGCTTAGAGCCATTAATGATGTCTAGCCCAAATCCTGAATCATTTCTGTGACACCCTCTCCCATATTTGGCGATAATACAAAACGTGCTGCCTTTCTTTGAACTTTTTCGATGTACTCCGTCAGTCGTATCTGGTAAGGATCCCACACCGCGCATCAGAATTTTAAAAGAGGACGGACAAGCGTAGTGTAGGCAGTGTCCTTAGTAGGTCTGTTACATTTTCTAAGTTTCCTGCCAATAAAACGCAGACTTTGGTTAGCCTTCCACACAACATTTTCTATGTATTCCTTCCAATTTAAGTTTTATTGTCTGGCAATATGTAACTTTTTTGTGCACGAACTGTCGGGCCTTGACATGTTGCCAATCGAAGGAAGAATGAGCTAGTAAAATCTCAGTTGAAGGGTGAAATTGTTTGATGCGTCAGTTGAAACTAAGGATTACGTGTCATTATTCGTTTTGTTCATGGGAGACTAAATATTCTAAGAAGAAGGGATCAAATCTCTTAATTAAGTTATCCACACAAATTATGATTTTTCTTGCAGAACAGACCCAACGTACACTTCTCCGCATTGCGCGTCTCAGTTTCCACATAAAATGTGAACAGACTTCTGACAGTGATGGTCTTCAGCCTTGGTAACGGGGACCCTGAAAGCTGAACGTATTCGGAATTTCCAGAAACTGTGAGGGTAGCTTCCCTCCTTCCTGCCCCTGGCAGACTGTTCGGTGACAGGTGTGTACAGGGTGGGCAGCTAACGGTCCCGGGCATACCACACACAACCGTTAGCGCTGTTATCGCGCCCTCCTTCTAGTCGCGACTGCAGTGCATATTTTGAGCCCAAATATGCTGTTGGTAAGGAGGAGGAAAATATACCGCTACATCTTATGTGACGAGTCACCCAGTGTTAATGCCAGCCGGTCGCATTTGATTATTGGCAGTGACATAATAATCCCTTTAGCAGAAGCAATGGCGAACTTATTACATGCTGAAAACCTCACAGAATACTCACAGGGGTCGAGCGCTCGGGTCTTTGTGGAAGCGCGACTCTTGGATGCTGCCTCCATTTGCATCGCGAATTCGTGCAGTGAAGGTCAGCTTTTGGCTGTCGTCAGATGGACGTAGTTAATTAATCTACGATCTCCAGTCATTCATTAATTGGAAACAGGGTCACGATTTGAACTTTCCTCGTTTTTAAGTAGCGAAATACGATACCGTAATGCATGAACTACGCATCGTGTCTTGTCCAGTTTTCAAAGCAATAAGTGGTACAAGTTACACTGAATAACTGTGGCAGTGTGCGAAAAGTATTGTCACACAACCGTGGCGTTCAAAGATTTATTGACTTGAATGGATAGTTTCATTTCATGTTCACTTCTCGTCTGTGGCTATAACAGGAAATGAAATTTGAACTTGAGAGATAACAAATTAAAAATATTTAGAGACACGGCATCCAGAACTTTGGGCATTAATTTTAAGAGCACCAACCCTCCCCTGTTTACTGTAGTGACAAAATTTTGCAAGAAAATGCTTCCGATCCTACTCCTTCCGCATCACCAAGACGTAAATCCAGTAGAACTAATGAAAATGGATGCTCCAAAACCAGCTGCAATAGGGTAATATATTTTTAATATTTTACACGGCAGGCATGTTTCGGCTTATTGTCATTATCAAGTCACCTGCTAAAAACAATATTTCTATGATGATCTAGACGTAAACCACGGCTGTTTTATGTTTACATTTGCGTTGGTACTTAGTCCAATTGGAAGTGACAACGATTTTGCAGTAAGCCGAAACAGGCCTGTCGTGAAAAATATTAAAAATATATTACCTTATTGCTGCTGGTTTTGGAGCTTTCAGTTTTATGTCGTCTTATAAGTCTGAAAACCTGCAAAGAAAAAAGATCCGTAGCTGTACTATATCAAGCATCTCGCTCTCTAACCTTATATTTTTTAAAAAAAGAAAAAAGAAGTTGATGCTTTTGCTGCTAAATAAACGTGTGTCACCTAGCCTAGTGGAAACCTTTCGACGTAAAACGCTATGTCGCCGATATAAGCGTCAGTTTCCCCCCTGTTAAGTTCGAGCAGCATTTCAGTTGGTCTTGCAAGGCTAAATGGACCCTCTTTCCAGACCTTTCCGCCAGAGAGAAAGTTGAGGTGCTCAACGGGAATCGAACCCCAGACCTCACCGTAACTGACCAAAGACTTCGTTCACTTGAGCACGCTGTCAGATTCTTTTGCCTTCTGTGGCATTTGTTCTCTTGTTGAGGCATTAGAAAACTATAAAGGCCGGGCAATACATAGGATGAAATGATCATAGTAATAAGAGAAACAGACCTGGCACGGAAAGTGTAGGTGTACATATTTCCCATAATCGAGAAATTTCCCTGATGTTCGCCGGCCGAGGTGGCTGAGCGGTTCTAGGCACTTCAGTCCGGAACCGCGTGACTGCTACTGTCGCAGGTTCGAATCCTGCCTCGGGCATGGATGTGTGTGATCTCCTTACGTTAGTTAGGTTAAAGTAGTTCTAAGTTCTAGGGGACAGATGACCTTAGATGTTAAGTCCCATAGTGCTCAGAGCCATTTGAACCATTCCCCCCCCCCCCCCCCCCCCTAATGTTCCTCACCAGAGGCGTTTCAGCAGTCGTCCTTCTTCCCGGGTTCCATACACGAATGGAACGGGAATAAAGTCTACTAAAGTGTGCTATGGGAAAGTATGCATGCAGTTCAAATTGATGAATATGGATACATATGTAGACCGGCTTTAACTTTGTAAATATGGAAGCTCTTTTCATTGCAACTTATGAGAGACATGGAGGCAGACCGTATAAGGCGTTGCACCGATTCGTCGCTAGTGCGCAGTTTGCAAGCAGACTGCTTGTGTTCGGTGCTGCGCCCGCACCTCTCACCGGCCGACCTCGTTCGCCTTGGTGGGTAAATGTAGCGGCGCTGCAGCTGTGACATTTGAGGCCGGCGTGCAGGCCTTCGGCGCAGCAGGTACAGCGCGCTCCCTTCGTGCCGTTTTTATGCTCTCCGCGAGCGGAAACGTTCGCCCACATCGTTTCAGGGCTACGGGAACTGCTCTGCTGGTATTTCGCTTGTGGCATTCTGCCAGGTTCGTGTATCGGAAGTAACGTGTCGGTCGGAGTAAGAGAGATTCAGCATGAACACAATCGTGTATGTTTTGAAATATCATAAGACGCAAAAATACCAATAAATGCAATTTCCGAGAATAAAGTCAGAAGATATTGTTACATGACAATGGTTTTGTTTATAAGCAATAAATAATGGTGTTGGGTCTTACGTCCAAAGACCGGTTCGCGCAGCTCTGTACGCTAGCCGATCCTCTCCAAGCGTCTTCATATCTGCATGACTCCTGCAACCTACATACATTTATTACCTCCGTACTGTATTCATCTCTTACCCTTCATCTACGATTTTTACCACTGACACTCCCCTCCAGTAAAGTAGGTGATTGATGTCTCAGATTGTCTCCTATTAACCTGTTCCTTGTTTTTGTCAAGTTGTGTCACAAATTTCCCACCTTCCCTGTTCTGTTTAGTACCTCATCATTAGTTACATGATACATCCACCTAATCTTGCGCATTCTTCTCCAGCTTAAACTTCTCTTCGTTCCTTGTTTAAACTGCTTACCATCCACGCCTCAATTCCGTGCGAGGCTACACTCCATACAAATTTCTTCAGAAACGACTTCCTGACACTTAAATTTGTATTAAATTTTAGCGAACGTGTGTTTGTTTCTCAGAAATGCTTTTGTTCCTACTAGCAGTCTGCATTTTACAGCCGGCCGGAGTGGCCGAGCGGTTCTAGGCGCTTCAGTCTGGAACCGCGTGACCGCTACGGTCGCAGGTTCGAATCCTGCCTCGGGCATGGATGTGTGAAATGTCCTTGGTTAGATAGGTTTAAGTAGTTCTAAGTTGTAGGGGACTGATGACCTCCGATGTTAAGTCCCATAGTGCTCAGATCCATTTTTTTGCACTTTACAAACTGTACTTCGGCCATTGGTGAATTAATTGCCTGCCCTGATGCCAAAACACACCGACTACTTTTAGTGTCTAATTTCCCAATCTAGTTCTATTAGCTTCACATAATTTTATTCGACTACATTCCATTAGCCTTATCGGTGTTCGTTATATAATTTCTTTTGTAGATACTAGCCATTCGGCTCAACTGATCTTTCTAACCCTTTGCAGTCCCTTTCAGACTCAACATTCTCACCGGCAAATCTGAAAGTGTAAACTTTAATTCGCTTTCCAAATTTCTCCTCGACTACCTTTACTGCTTGCTCAGGGTACAGGTTGTATAATACCAGGGATTGGTAACAGCCCTGCCTCACTCCCTTCACAACCACTGTGCCCTTTGTTCTCCTTCGTCTGTTGTAACTGCAATCACGGCTTTGTATAAGTTGTAGATAGTCTATCGCTCCAGCCGGCCGGTGTGGCCGCGCGGTTCTAGGCGCTACAGTCTGGAACCGCGTGACCGCTACGGTCGCAGGTTCGAATCCTGCCTCGGGCATGGATGTGTGTGATGTCCTTAGGTTAGTTAGGTTTAAGTAGTTCTAAGTTCTAGGGGACTGATGACCTCAGATGCTAAGTCCCATAGTGCTCAGAGCCATTTGAACCATTCTATCGCTCCATTTATTTTATGCCTGTTACTTTCAGAATTTTGTAGATTGTAATCCAGTCAAAATTTCAAACGCTGTCTATTAAATTTACAAACATAATAAACGTAAATTTGCCTTTCTTCAACAAATCCTGTAGAATAAGTTGTAGGTAGGGTTTGCATTGCGTCTCGTGTTTCTCATTTCTGCCGAACCCAATTTGATATTCTCCGAGGCAGCCTTCTACCAATTTTCCATTCTTGTGTAAATCGTTGCCAGTACAGATGAAAAATTATGGTGTAACTAACTAAAATCATTTATTGATGAGGTCGCTAGGAGTAAAACGGGAGAGAGAAAGACACAATTTAGCGTTTGTGTTGCTTTCAACGGATAGAAAGCACGACCAGATTCACCATTTGGAACGCCGTTAACAAACTGTTTATTTTTATCTGGCTTATCACTGTCACAGCTCGGAATACATCTCCTCCCAGCGAAACATTGGGGCCGAAGTACATGAGGCCCGAGGTTATCGCTGGCTGCTTTGTTTACTGTACTGTAAATCGTCTGTAGGATTTCGGCTTCAGTTTTTGAAAGGGCTAAGGTCCAGCCATACGGAATATTATCAGCGCGTTTGATTCTTTGTTCGGTTGTTACACACTATCAACACAGAAAAAAGAAGAAGCTCGGGCTCAAAATATTTGACATCATAGCAATATCTACAAGAATGAAGTAATATCTACCAGAATGAAGAGGAAAGAATAAGAATGGGACGACAAGAGAGTAATACTCGGATGAAAAAGGCATAAGATAGCGATGCAGTCTTCCTCCTCCACTCTTCCAAGAAGCAACGAACGAATTAGAGGGTTCGTACCTGATATTAAAGTTCATGGTGGAAAGATATCATTGATAAGATTTGTTGATAACGTTGCTATCCCCTAAGACATGACCTGATGACTACTGAAAACAAAATACAGACCGAGAGAGTAAGCCAAAGACGAAAGTATGAGATAACTGCAGAAACGAGATTGGCAACAACTGGACAACAAATTTGGGGACAACGTGAAGGAATTTTGCTAACATGGAAGCAACATAACGCAAGACGGACAAAAAAAATGGACATATGAAGCTCGCGTGGAGTGAGCATTCCTAATTTGAAGAAGAAATTCGCGAGAATGCACGTATAGAGTGCATCGTTGTGTGTATGGATGTGATTGACTAGGATAACGTGAAAGGAGACTGGAAGAGTGAGAACAAGTTAAGATTGTAAATACCTCACAAAGTCGGGGGAGGAGAGGAACATGCATAAAACACTGATCAGGAGGATGAACAGATGATAGGACATGTTAAGACATCAGGACATAACTCCCATGGTACTAAAGGAAGCCATTGAGGGCACATGTTATAGGGAGACAAAGTTTGGAATATATACGACAAATAATTAAGAAAGTTGGATGTTAAGTGCTACTTGGAGGTGAAAAATTTGCTACGGAACAGGAAATCGTGGTGGCCCACGCCAAAGTAGACAGAGGACTGCTGACGAAAAAAGAAAACTGTTCTACCTCGAATGTTATATGTTCAGAGGCTCAAATATTATTTTAAAGAAATAACACAAGCTGATAATATGACCATCTCCCATCAACCTAAACTATTCAATTTTGTACAGTAGTTACCCTCAACATGATGTATACATGATCATTATTTATTTCTTCGTTGTTAAAAATTGATATTTTCGTGTTTTTTGATACAGTAAAGGCAATTTCCTTTTGGGATTTTAATAACAACAGACTTACTTCCTAATCTGCCAACTGCACATTGCCGTTTCGCACTTTCGTTCTCAAATAACAAATCTCATATTCTAGTTCAAGGCACCATAATTTTACTGATTGCTGTGGCCTTAATCTGTTGGGTTGACTTGGAGCAAAAGAACTGTAATCTCTGCTCAGGATGTCAACGGCAGAAACTAATGTTATAATACAGATTGCTGGTATTTTCTGTTCGGCTAGTGTGTCGCAGTGTTCTTTCCTTCGGTAACCAGTAAAATCGCAAATGCAATTTTTTTAGTACATCACCATACTCGGCTCATTAGCGACTGGTAGCCAAGATATAATGAAAGTAAATAGGCCTAACCTGAATTTGCACGAGCAACGACGGTACTAGTAGTTGGTTTTATGATGTTTTGTCGAAAATTTACATAGTGAGACACTAGCTGCGTGAAAATGCAAGTCAATTAGGGAAAGGTGAAAATAGCAACCGGCCACTGTCAATAATGCTATTTATGAAGAACAAGTGGCGTCTTCGTAGGTTTCGAACTGACACGTTCGTCAGATGACTGTTCACGTTTAAAATTAAACGTTGATGATTCTGTTACGTGATGCTGGCGGTTTTCTTTCAGGCGAAAGTTCTTTGGGCTTATAACGTAAAACGATTTAAGAAAAACTGCTGTGTTGTACTTGAACCAAAAAAAATTCAGCTCTTATCTTAAAGTTAACATTATTTTAATTCATCGTTAGAAAACAGTAAAATGTAGTACTTTTAAATCGTTTTTTATTTTAGGTTACCATTGCTCAAGACCTTTCCTCAGAATGAAAATCAGCCAACATCATGTGTACACCAAAGCATTGTGTATATTTAAATGTGAAGAGCCGTCCGTGACGAACTTGTCTCCTCTAAATCGGAAACTGGACCAGTTTTCCTTGGTAAATAGTATCATTTACAGTAGCAGGTTACTGTTTTTGCTTTATTGCAGAAATTAAACTGCCCTTAGTTTATATTGTTAATTGCTTACGTTTCTTATTCTTATGTAAACGTACCAAGGGTGGAGTAAACCTGGTAGCAGCAGATATAATGTATCCGTTAATGATTTATTAGCAAATACGAAAGTAAGGGGAACTTGCCTGTAAGTAACACGTGTCATTTCTATCTTATCTTGTGGTTAATTTTGAGGTAGTGATAAAGAGCTGGTGATGAGTAGTAGGTGGCTTGTTATCTTGCTCAACTGCGGCTAAGCGTGCGATAGCGGGGAAGACAGCAGAGCGCTGGCTGGGGACGATGCTGTTGGCCAGCTGGCAACTGCGCCGTCGTCCCTCGCGTTTTTTGCCCCTCCGCGGTTCCCCTCCGTATTGCCTACCCCACGTTTACCAGCCTTCCCTGGAAAATCCCCGCGCCCGCCTTACACCATCGTTGCTTTTGGCAGTTCCTGTGTACGTCGTTCTGCACCACGATTCACGTACTCGAATCTCCACTCTGCTTACCTCATCCTATTCGACCCTTTACCCACGCTTCCATTTGGGCCCTACAGTGAGTACAAAAAGTATTCGCATACCCAAATATTTCGTGTTTGTGCCATATTCAGGACAGAGCTATCAAGAACGTACGCTGCTGACTGTATGCTGTGGTATTTACCTTCCATACGAAGATCAAGAAATATTAAAAAGGAAAATGTGTTGCTGTCGTGGCCTTCAGTTCAAAGACTGGTTTGACGCCAACACTCCATGATAGCCCAGCCTCTATAAGTTTACCTCCCCCCCCCCTCCCCCCGTTCCCTTCATTGCCAAATTCCGGGTATTTCATTTTTGACGCGCAGCAAGTATTCAGACACCTTTTATCAAACCTACGAACAAATGTTTGCACAAAAATATATATAATTTTAATTTGCAGGTGACAACTTTGAAATAGAGGGCTGGGGATTTTATTTACAAACACCAGGTACAGAACACTACCGAGCATACATTATCAGACTAAACGCTGACACATACCATTTTCATTTTTCCTACTAAGAGATAAGTTTTGTAAACTTTTATTAATGGGTTTTGTCAGAGTCAGTTGTGTACACAGCCGATATTTTGCCCCTTCTTTTTCTTTAAGTAAGAAATTAAGAAAAAAAGAAAGAAAAGAAAGGGCCTGCAGATCGCTTAACCTGCATAGAATGGCTTGTTATGCAAAATTCTGTGATAATACAGAATGTTTCACACACAAACGGTATTAACAGGTATAAATGTTTCCGTGTGGGATGGAAATTGTCCCAGGACCAACCGAGAGTACTTTCCCGAGCCTTTTTGTTATAGCACTTGATCAACTAGCAGCCATGCCGCAGTAATCAACCGTATAAAACTTCACACTAATTTCAAAATTCACACGTCTTGTATGAAAAAGCACCTGCACGCAAACAATGGTCTATATTTAGCTGGCTCTATTTTCGTTCAAAATGGGTCAAATGGCTCTGAGCGCTATGGGACTAAGCATCTGAGGTCATCAGTCCCCTAGAACATAGAACTACTTAAACCTATCCAACCTAAGGACATCTCGCACATCCATGTCCGAGGCAGGATTCGAACCTGCGGCCGTAGCGGTCTCGCGGTTCCAGACTGAAGCGCTAAGAACCGCTCGGCCACACCGGCCGACTTCCATTTTCGTCTCAGTTTCGGTGAGCTGTGAACCACAGATCTTCTTCGACTTCATTTTCAATATTCGTTTTTCTTTTTCCATTAATTTTTCATTGAATTCCGACCATTTTTAGAACAAGAAGAGGAGCTTTTGGATTTCGGTGTTGGAATAGTGTGTTGTAGATTAGACAGGTAGATTGAATAACTAATCGAGAATTACTGGAACGATCTGGAGAGGATTAACAGGCATGGCACAACCTTACTAATAGGGAGGTATGGCGAGTAGACAGATTTTGCGACATCAAGGAATAGTTAATTAGGTAATGGAGGAAATTAGGAAGGATAAAAGTTGTAGGAGAAGACGGAGGTCGGTCACAGTATGCAGTTTACAATTGATGCAGCTGCGGAACATCTACATACACTGATGGAAAAAATTCTCAACACAAAATATAATTAATATAGAGTAATGAAATTTTCGGAAAATATTCGTCTAGGTAACATGTTTAAGTGGTTAACATTCCAAGATCAGAGGTTAATGTAAGCGCGAGATAAGCCATTGCAAATGTGAAATGCTGGTTGGTACATTATTAACCTGTGTAACCGCCACGATGTTGAACGGAAGCATGCAAACGTGCATGCATTGTGTTGTACATGTGTCGGATGTCAGTTTGTGGGAGGGATCTCCATGCCTGTCAATGCAGGCACGGTTAATACTGTTTGTGGATGACGCTATAGTTGTCCGACGATGTCCCATATATGTTCGATTGGAGACAGATCTGATGATCAAGCAGACCAAGACAACATATCGTGACTCTGTACAGCGTGCTGGGTTACAACAGCGAAATGTGGACGAGCGTTATCCTGTTAGAAAACACCCACTGGAATACTGTTCAAGAATGACAGTATAAATCGTATCACCAGACTGGCATACAAATTTTGCAGTCAGGGTGCTATGTTTAACCACTAAAGTTGTCCTCCTGTCATAGGAAATCATTCTTCAGACCGTAACTCCAGATGAAGGTCCAGTGTGTGTAGCGCGGAGACAAGTTGGTTGCAGGCCCTCAGTTGGTCTCCCAACAAACACACGGCATCACTGGCACCGAGACAGAACCAGTTCCTTAAAAAAACTGGCTTCCACCTTTGCCCTCCAATAAGCTTTCGCTTGACACCACTGAAGTCGCACAAGGCGGTAGTTAATTGTGTGTGGAATGCACTTGGCGTCTGGCTTGGAGCTTTATTTGAAGTAAGCGATTTGTAACACTCTATTGTGTATTGTGTCACTGTGATGCCAACCGTTGCTCAGAGTGCTGCTGCAGATGGAGTAAGATGCGCCTGAGCCGAACACAGTGATCTTCCCTCGGTATAGTGACACTTGACCTTTTTACGACCGCACATTCTGGTGACCAGCGCTACCAGCAATCTTAAACAATGGTTACATGCCTGCCAAGTCTTCCTGCAATATCACAGAAGGAACATCCAGGTTCTCATAGCCCTATTACTTGAGCTCGTTCAAACTCAGTGTTATGATGATAATGGCGTCTTTCTCACATTAAAGGCATTCTTGACTAACATCAACGTACCACAACCAGTCACGAAGGTAATGACGCTCACGACAGTTACAACGTGTGTTTAAAATCAACCTGAATTGCACCTTTTTAGTGGCGCTACTAACACCACAATTACGCGTCTGGTGCGAAATTTGAATAGAAATCATCTTTCAGATGTGTAGAAACGCGCCTAGCAACTTTTATGTCGCACAACTACTCCTCGGTGTTTTTCCGTCAGTGTTCGTCCTGTGCAAGACTCTGTACAACACATACAGGAGGTACAGCGTCTGCATTATTTCTGATTTTCATGCCTTTATTCGCTTGCCGAGTGAGGGAAAAATGGCAGTCTAAACTCCCTCGTATATGCTCCAGTGTCCTCGCTTCTTATTCTGATGGACCCTATGCGAGATATATGATGGTGGTGGCACCATTATGGTCGTACACCGAGACGGCTGTAGCATTTCTACGTAACGGTAAGCTCCCAACTGAAGCCGAAGTTAAGGCAACGTAGTATGGTTCGTGCGCTCAACCATCGGCGACCCCTTGGAGCCGGCGCCCGGGTGCGGTGCACCCGTTTGCACTCTTGGTGGGGCCGACTCTAGTTGTATAGTCCTAGTGGAATACTCGTTGTCTAATTTTACACAACAGTTGTTTGTGGGAACTACATCTTTCCTCCAAGGTTTCTCATGTAAGAACCCAAAGCATTCCTGTTACACCCTCGTTTTGCTAATACCGAACTGTAACGATCCCAGAAGGGCATCTCTGATTCGTTCAATGTCTGTTGCCATGTCTACTTTGTAAGGAAATCAAACAATGGAAAAATATTCAACAGTTGGTCCCACTTGCGTGATGTTCGCAATTTCTTTTACAATGCGCTGCAATTTACTAGAACCTTCGTACATATATTGAGTCTTCCATTCGCCTTTCCTGATACTTATTTTGCGTGACAATCGCGTTCACACTCTCATCTACTTATAGGGTGTGACATTATCAAGATGTCCTCCACTAAACATTACCATATTCTGTCGAGATCTTTCTCTTTGTAATAGGCATTATCTTACATCTACCCGTATTTTATGCAATTCATTATGTCAGGTAGAAATTTTGTCCAAGTCTTTCTGCAGTTCCTTACAATCTGGCAACGATCATATTTTTCTGTACATAACTGCATCGTTTATGTATACTGAAAATATTGAGGTCCCATTACGCTTCCTCGGGGCGTACACGATATCGCTTTTGTTTGTGTGGATGATTCACCGCCCAGTATAACATACTGGATTTTATTAGTGAAGTATTCCTCGAACTAATCACATACTTTCCGAATACAATGCGGACGATCGTGCCAGTAACTTGCCCAGGGTATGTTAACGGTGGAAAGGTGCACAAAGAAGTTATTCGGAGTGCTCAGGCCTGGTCAGCTGGTGGTTGGGTGCGAACGCCGCGTTGGGTCAGAGACCGGAGCGTGGTGAAAGGCTGGTGGCGGCGCCGGCTGTTGCGCCACGGCGCTGGCTGGCCGCTTGCCAGAATGCCGCCCCTGCCCCTACCGCCTGTCCCACTACTACACTCGTCAGCCTGCGTCATTCACCAGTCTCCGTCATGATCTACTCCTCACCTGTCCTAAAACTCGGTGGCTATCCGAAGCCAAACGATGTGAGCCTAAGCACACCTTGTGAAATTACAATGGGTGTACGAGGCTAACTAGAGACTGTAATTTGCCGATCCCTGTGGCTTGGCCGATGCGAATGTTTCAGTATGTCCATGAAGTAACTCCTCCTGGAGGTGGAGTAGCTGTTGGGTGACACGTCTCTCTGTGATAGTTTTTGTGGTTGATGTTTACGCAGTACCCACGACTGACTTAGATAATAAGATGCGAAGTTCAGAAGATTCCTATATAGGCAGATCCACAATATCTGTCACATTAGTGAAAGTGAAGCTTTATAAGAGTTTTATTTTTAGGATTCCGTGCTTCAATCGGTAAAAATGGAACCCTTATAGGATAGCTTTGTTATTTGCCTGTCCGACTTAAAAAACCTTTTTCTCAGGTAGACTTCAAAGTTCAAATTTATGTCTCATACTGAGGTCTATGGTCCCTTGGCGGAAAAAAAAGTTTTCAAGAGATACGGCCATTTATATCACAGATGGTAATGTTCGCAAACTCAGTCATTAAAATCTATAGGATAATTCCCGGCGGTTCAGAATCATGAAATTTGGCAAACAGGAAGCTTTCCCACTACGACCAAATGAAAAAAAAACGAGAATTGTAAGTTTGTAATTACATCACGTGATTTGTTTTTATCTGACTGTGCGCCCGTCTATTAAGATACCTTTTTCTCAGGTGTGGGTAGACGTAACAAGTTGAAATTGATGTCACATACTAAGATCTATAAGCACGTCGCATTGTAATAAATGTAAGCTTCTAAGTTAGTGCAGCTAACAGATACGGCCATTTAGGTTGTATTTTTTGATGAAGAGACACACATCAAAACCTACAGGGTGCTTCCCGTTGGTCGAACCAAGAAATTTTGCAAGGAGTAAGATTTCAATGTACAAGTAAAGGGAAAGAAATCCGAAACTTGTTGATTAATAATTATATCCCATTAAAAAATCTTTTTCTTGCCATTTGATTCCGCTGTCAAGCTTGAAATAAAAAACAAAATCATTAATTCTGCATTCGATCTGACTCGGTCGCAGTAGTGTCATTTCTTGCCTGATGTTTTTGACTTTTATCATTGCGACCCAGTTTGCCTGAATGAATTCAGAATTACTGATTATTATAATAAAGACCGAGCGGCGTAGCGCGGTGGTTAGCACACTGGACTCACATTCGAGAGAACGATGGTTCAAACCCGCGTCCGGTCATCTTAAATAAGATTTTCTGTGATTTCCCTAAATCTTATATGACAAATGCTGGGATGGTTCAGTCGCAAGGGGCACGGCCGCGACTCTCTTCCATCCTTCATTATTCCTAGCTTGTGCTCCATCTCTAATGACCAATAAGTCGACGGGACGTTAAACTCTAATCTCCTCCTCCTCTCTTATAATAAAGGTCGCCTGCCTCCTACATGACTTCGTCACATTTATATTATTGGAAATAAAAAACATTCCCGAGAATCTTGGAATCCATGGGACAGGTATCATGCCGGTATCATTGTCGATAAGAGGCAAACATGCTCGAAATTCTCGGTTCCCGGAATGGATGTACTGCCTGTGCACACAATTAAGTTTGTACGGGACACTCAGTTTGCTAGTCCTACTCGCGCCTGGCCAGTTTTTGGTGTCCCCTCAGCCCTCTCAGTGGTTTGATGTGGTCCACCACGACTTCCCACCTTGTGACAATCTCTTCGTCTAGTTTGCCTCAGATTTTTGTTTATACGCATAAAAACACAGTGTCAAAAATATAATTTCATGCATAATTAACGGATTAAATAATTTAACCTTAAGGTGTTATATGATGTCATTTGTTGAGTTTACTAAAGCAATGCTAACACAACAACGAAATACTTAAAAATATATTTCAATAATTTGTGGACTCACTCGTCCTGTTCAACCGTCTTTTATCTGAAAGCTGGCGGAAGGCGACCTTGAGTGAGAACAGCGAGGATAGAGCTGTAACGGATATGTCGCCTCCCGATAAGATATTGCTGCCACACGACCTTTTTTTCCTCTCTTCATAACAAATAATGACAATAGGCCCACTGTGTGGATTCTCATGCGCCGCGTGTTGTACGGCACATCGTACTACATTCATCATTGATTGTCCTTCCTGAATGGTGTACCAATGCTGTTTATAACCTAAGGTCACAGTGCTTTTTCTTTCGATATTATTGCAAGTGCTGACAAGATCATAAAATTACAGAATTTTACAGTCACAAAACTTAAGCACCGTTGTGTATCTGTCGTAAACGACGGTAAATTAGTATGTTGATTAGATTTAGAGAAGCGGTAAGTCAGTGGCACATTTGAAAGGGGATCGAAGCACTAATTCACTGAAACTATACGTACATGCTCAATACGCCAAGAAATTAAGGTTGCCGCCTGGGACCGGCTTTGTGGTTAATTCAGTTCTTGTAGTTTTCAATTCAAGGATATTTCTCCAATTCTATTTGCTTTAAGTGGCATTATATGCGTGAGTGGCATCAGCTTGTAACTGTTTGGCCTTAGGTTTCTCCCATTATTGATTTTCTATTTGTATTTCTTCTAAATGTTGATTCGGGAGAAAGAATGGAGAGTTCGGTAAAAGATGATAAACTGTACTTAATTTCTTTAAAACGTACTACAGCCCGGTGCAGTAGAGGTAAACCTCAAGTTGATTTCTAGCTTATTGAAGGCTTGCATTGTAGAAATTTTTCTGTCTGTGATTTATACTCAAAGCTACTCAGGAAGAATGACCCCTGTCAAAGAAAATACAGATTTAACAACTGGGAGCAAAATCAAGCTTCTCTGAATTCCTTATATCCATAATCAAAGAAACCTTGTATATCTTCACTTTCAATACGTTACATGCTTTGGAGATATCGTCCAGTAGTATTGCCTGTTCCAGTGAGGCACTTTCTGACAGTGGTATTCTACTTTCTCCACATGCCACGGTTGGGGTTGGGCAAGGAGTTGCGGGTTTGGCGTTCTGACTTGTGGCATAGTGATCGATCGTCTTCTCGAGACGGTTAGAGAGACATTGCGCCAGATAAATACTTCACAGCTTCGACATGCCACAGGAACCCGAGCCTGCCTAATTCTGTTAGCCGTGCAAGATCTTTGACAGCTTGATGACTTCATTAACTGGCAGTCTTAATACCTCCACAGGCTCGTCGTGACACGTGCTAGGTGTTCAGTAGAGCTTCAGAAGACTTTTCGATGGCCACAAGGGTTTCCCAAGTCGTGGATCTTATCGAAAAAAGCTGTTGCAGGTAACAGCGTGTCCAATGGAAAGTGAGTACCTGTAGCTGGAGCGTGATGCATTTGACTAAATACTCTTCTATTTTCACAAGCATGAAACTTTGTTAATCCCATTGTATGTCAAGAATCCTCGTCCAGCCCTCGGCTGAAAGCCAAACGTTTGTTGGAATGTTTCTATAATTTGAGAGAAACCCTATTATTTCGTAGCAGAAGTGTTTTTGCTGTTGCAAGGTAGTACAAATATAATTTTAGTTTCATGTCACTATTTTTAATCATTATTTACTGGAAAAACTCCATTTGGTGCGTGTGTGCTTAAGAACTGTTCCATTAATGTTTTGAAAGTAAGTAGCACAGCCTCGTGTCCGTTATGTGCAACATGATGAACCTGTTGTCTGCCTATGAATCTGTACCTGCGGTCGAGCGTCATTCGTTGAAGGACAAATGGTTCAAATGGCTCTGAGCACTATGGGACTTAACTTCTGAGGTCATCAGTCCCCTAGAACTTAGAACTACTTAAACCTAACTAATCTAAGGACATCACACACATCCATGCCCGAGGCAGGATTCGAACCTGCTACCGTAGCGGCCGCGAGGTTCCAGACTGTAGCGCCTAGAACCGCACGGCCACCCCGACCGGCTGTTGAAGGACACATGACACATCCATTTTATTGTGTGAGGTAGTATTACTAGGAATACGCTCTCCGGTGTGAGGTGGAAACGCCAAAAGTCTTTGCCAAATATTGCAGTAGTACTAATTTGGAGAACTTAAGTGCTCACTTAATCCGCAAACGTAATTGATAAAAACTACTACTCTCTCAGGTACACAAAGACACGCACTTCAGAAATAAATATCATCGCGTATTGGAAGCATGAAGGTGCAGGAAGATAGTTCAGTGTGTGTGTGTGTGTGTGTGTGTGTGTGTGTGTACACGTTTTTTTGTTTGTAAGCTGTTATCGCAATATTTACATAAACCCAGTGTTCACTAGGCGTCCCAGTTAATTCCTTATGAAGGCCGAGTAATCTTCTAGTTGTAATAACTATGCTTAGCGTTTGCACGACGATATGACACAGCGCACAGAATCGAACGAACGTTTCCTGTTCGAGTATTCCCACAGTACCCATATATTCGACGACGAATGATACGACAGTCATATTGGCGAAATCACCGTCTTCGTGAACTGTGGCTGTTAACTGTCAATACGTATTGCCATATAATACCCCTGTGACGCTCTACCTTTTAGACATTTCTGGCGGTACTATACGCTAAGTCGTGCGTCATACGATTCATCACATGGCATCATCATTTACACTTCGGCTGTTTACCCCAGAACGGCAAAGCGACCTGCCGACATGAAGCAGCCAGCGGAACTCGTACGGCGGCGGGAAGGAGTGTGTTTTAGCGCGACTGCAGTGGTGCCTGGCGAGCAGCCACGGCTCGACTGAGCCGGGCCCGGCAGAGGCAAGCGGCCTGCCGTATCGATCCGCCTTGGCCGGGCCGGGGCCGGGGCACGGCGGGCTGCCCGCCTGCGCTCTCGCTGCGTTGCCGTGCCGCCACTGCAGGGCACGGCGAGCCAGCCCCTCTATGAACGAGCGTCGCAGTGTCTGCCATTATTCACTAGCGTCTCCGGCGCGTACACTCAGCCACCCTAAAGGTCACATCTCGGTACCCAGCCGCACGAGTCTGTCCGTAAGCTGTGTCACTCAAGGGATTCCCCTGCATTTTATACAAAATGTCAATGGGCTTTTCCTGAGATCGGAAAACGTACGCAGGTGTGCGCGTAACCCCAGCATAGTTTCATTGGAACGGTCACTTCCAGTCGCCACCACGCAGATTGGCTGGTAGTGCATTCAGGTTTTGAGAAGTTATTTAGGACAAGCAAGTCGACGAAAATGGATAATGTAACATAGAATTCTACCACATTTGACAATGCCTCTGAAATTGAACTACAACCAAAACGCATTTGTTTGTAAGTGTAGAATATCGCATATTCATTTCGTTGGCCGAAACATTAAGATGTGAACGTGCGTAAGAACGATAGAAAAGGTACGTGAATAAAGAATGATACACACTATCGTCGAAGCCACTGGAGTAAATGCTGATTGAAGATTCAAAATTCGTGTGTCATAGGATGAGGACCCATATCACCGACTTAATTAAGGCTGCTGCAGCCTTTCCGATTCTTTGTGAGGATTGTACAGAGTGGTTCGGCAGATATTTGCAAATTTGTTTTTGTACTGTGTAGCTGGAGTCAGCGAAAACAAATAATGCTCGTCATGTTCTTCAAGCGATGGCCAGCGTCGACGAAAAGCGACCGTTTGTTTCCCTCTAGAAACAAGATAATTTTTATAGCGGAATTGTGCATTCCCGTTCCGTAGAGTGGTATCAGATTAGTGTCTTATTTGTTTTATAGATATATATTAACAGGGACAGCAAAACTCGAAGAATAACCAGTACTCCAGCAGCGATAGCACCCTCCTGAACGCGCTGACTGCTACCGCCAAACGTGCAGCGTTTCTGACTCGGTGCTGGATTTCTGTTTATTTCTCGTGTTTTATGTCCTTGTTAATATACACCGATAAAACACATATTTGACTAGGCTAATTTGGGAGCGCTCTATAGAATCTGCACGTAAAACTCCGATTTAAAAATAATTTTGTTCGTAATGGGAAACAAACAGACGCTTTCTGTTGACACTGGGCGTCACTTGAAAAGGCATGAAGAGCAGAAACTGGACTAACTCCAGCTACACACTGCAAATATCTGCCAAAACACCAGGGAAAATGCACTCCACTATTCTTAGGAGAGAGACCAGGTGTATTATTGAGAAATAGATCTTTCACTGAATAACTTGCAGGGAGAAGCCACTGAGGTGAGCAGTTATCGGGTCTAAAAGCTGAAGCTTGATTCATGAAAACTAGGCTAACTTAGTAACGGCCTCTGTGATACATAAAGCGACTTCTCGCCAAACGCTTTGAATTGTAGTGCGTGATGGGCCTAAGATAGATTTCTAACTGCGTTTGAGTGTGTGCAGGTCTTAAACAAGCGCTGCTGTCACACTAATTTAAGAGTTATTGTCAAGCATTTGAAATCCGCAATTTCTTCCATATGTCGTGACAGATACCGATTTCAGATGGAGGGCGGAGTGGTTGGACATTAGATTCATATCCGGAAACTGGGAATTGCCGAGTCCCGCGTTCGGCTGTACTGATTTCGCTTATACATGAATGCCCTGTATCATTTGGAATGCAAGGATGGTTCCTTCTACTGATTTCTTTTCCCGTAAGCAACTAGCTGAGCTGGTGCCACTACAGCTCTGGAAACGTTGCTGACGACGCGTTTTATTCACCCTCAGTAGAATGGGCCTTGCTTTAGTTGGAATCACGAATGATGACGATCGAGTTTAGGCTTGCTTCTGCTCCTACGTCGCTCATTCTCCGTCAGCCAATGACAGTTCAGTAGTGTTCTGAGCGCTCTTCTGTGATTGTCGTAGCCATTGCAAGCATTTAGCGTTATTGTAACTAGTTATTTAGTGAATTTTTATACAATTTGTGACAAGTAGTCATCGCTGATGATGATGATGGTGGTGGTAAGTGACAAATTATATGTAAGCAAGCGAGAGCCATAATTTTCGAGACACACGCTTTCTTCAAATGCAAATCACATGATGTGTGTACAGCAGCTGTCGCTTGGAACCTGCAACAGTGCAGTCAATCCCTATCCGTGCCACGACCTGCGTGATCCGCCATGGTTCGTTAATCAGACACACGACAAACCTTTGAACGAATTCCAAAAAAACTTCATTAACAAGTTATTGTGTTATTTATATGGACTTATTACTGAAAAGCAAACAGTGTATGGTTGTAATCATGAATGTGTAATTTGTACACAGTGAGCCTTAGCATTTCGACCTGGCTGTTTCAAGAGCTTTGACGCGACGTGCGCCCAAGCGGACGAACATGGTGACTCCCCACTCTGGTAGGGGCTGCAGTCCGCATGGGATGCTTTCTGGGCGGCGTTCAATTATCGTAAACAGTGCCAACGGCGAACAATGGACGCGGCCCCGGAAAGGATGGAGAAGCGCGATTCGCGTGTCCATCTGCCGCCAGCTGCGAAACGCGGCGGCCGCCGCTTTTATATTCAAATAGCAACGCGAGCGGTCAATAGCGGCCTTTGTCAGCGATACCTGGTGGCGTGCGGTGTTGCCAGTATGTACCAGCCAGCTGCATCAAACTGTTTCATTCTCCACGCCGACGCCCGTCGTATTCGGACCGAGAAGCTGAAAGTGCCTTCTGGGGGCACCACCTCACTTTCTATAGTTCTTCTTTCATAGGAGTACTGTATTTTAACGTTATTATTCTACCATTAACGCAAAATATTTGAGCTTTTCGGCAGCTCGCTGGCTTCTACAACACACACACACAAAGAAAAAAAAAATCACAAGTGCATTTCACGTAATGAAATTTTCGAAATGTGAGCACAAAATATAATCCTCGTGATGATAATGGATGACCATGCGAAACATGAACTGAAATAATGCACGGGGTTGGACATCGGTTGTGTATAGTCGTGTTACTCATGGCACAGACTTCAATGCTGTTCTAGTAGATGTCAACATGTACACTTCATTCAGCAAAGAAATGGACAGAGGATAGTCAATTTGATTTATTTGGTATAAAGGTGGTTTTAGTCTTGTTTCCCGGTTTCTATGATAAATACCAAGCTGCGAATAAGTTCACCCGCGTTCTAAAAGTGCAGTTAGTTGTCTGTTGCTACACGTCTTCAGTTTGTACAATTTCTATCGAAGTGATATGATGCAATAAGGAGAAGGAAGTTTTATATAATTCAGTTTTTTCATCCATGCATTTATGGCAATTTCATACCGCAGATCATATAACTAAAGCGAAAAGTCCAACAACATTACCTATTGTGGTTAGCTATCCCTGTACAGGAGAGCTCGCTCGTCTCGTCGCGTCGCGTGTTGCGTCTGTGACTTGGTAATCAGCTCGGAGACGCTCAGTGTAACTTGGTAGGCGGAATAAATTGTCAATCCCCTCTAATTTGCTAGCGCAACAAGTGCACCAATTATGGAATAGTAAACGGTAATCGAACCAGTAATATTTTATGTGTGCATCAAATACGCGGGACTGGTGTCGGCAGTCATCGCACTGCTGTGCCCTACTATTATTCTTTTGGTGTGCCTTCTGCACGAATTTTCTACGTTTTTCGGTGGTCATGGTGTACTTTTCGTAATGTTATTGTGTGTCCCAACGGTTCACTACGTTGACATCTGTCGCTGTCAGCAGCCACTATCGTACAGACTGCACGAAAATTGATCGCTATCAAATTATGTAAAACTCTGACGAGGAATAAAAGATTAGTCAGATTTGTTAGCATTTCTCTGCTTGGTGCAAGACACGTTTCAGTCCGGCCGTGGTGGTCTAGCGGTTCTAGGCGCTCAGTCCGGAGCCGCGCGACTGCTACGGTCGCAGGTTCGAATCCTACCTCGGGCATGGATGTGTGTGATGTCCTTGCGTTAGTTAGGTTTAAGTAGTTGTAAGTTCTAGGGGACTGATGACCATAGATGTTAAGTCCCATAGTGCTCAGAGCCACGTTTCAGTCATGAGCTTTACTTCAGATACAGTGCTTTGCTATAGTTAACGCCCAGAGAGATTGCAGTTACCCCACATTTTTATGTATGCAGTTTTTTGTTAGCATGATTACTGTCATTAATGTCTTCATTTTACATAACAGCATTTACTACGTAATCCACGACACCACTTAGCAAATTCTTCGCTGCAACAACTTTATAGTAATAAGCGGCTATTTATACAAAATAACGTACACCCTTTTGGATCACTTTCATAAGATACTCAAAGCATCCGAATTATTGAAGACGTGTCTACGTGATTTCTGTGCCGCGCCAATAACTGTCATCAATTTTGCGGCAGTGTCTTTTAGCACGGCGTTGTTACGTTTAAAACCTCGTGAATCACGTGGTCATTCTGATTCCATAATTGCGTGATTTTTCTGAATTATTTCTGATAAAAGGCAGTGTTATTTCTCGGACAAGACTGCTTGTATTCCCTGCTTCGTTTCATCTTCTTTTCTAATGAGCTCACTGTGAGCAGAACACCAAGCCCTATTCATAAGTCAGTCATCTTTGCAGTTGGATTAGCCTTCAGTGTTGGCTGAAGTTGATTTGACTTCTATTGGAACAGATTTGTTTTTGGTTCATCGGCTGTTAAGAAGTCTTGGGAGGCTGTTGGTAGTTTCTCGTAAGACAAAAAATGGTTCAAATGGCTCTGAGCACTATGGGACTTAACACCTGAGGTCATCAGTCCCCTATAACTTAGAACTACTTAAACCTAAGGACATCACACATATCCATGCCCGAGGCAGGATTCGAACCTGCGACCGTAGCGGCCGCGCGGTTCCAGACTGAAGCGCCTAGAACCGCTCGGCCACTCCGGCCGGCTTTCTCGTAAGACATTTTGTGTCTCAAATTAGTGAGATTTATCTCAGGCTACTTGTTATTCAATGTAATTCGAGGACTGCTCGAAAGTCGTCTGTGTGACATGTTAATTTGTACCAACTGACTTCGACTTTTAAATAACGATTTTCCTTAACATGAAATCAACGTCTCTATAAGTATAACTTTGCGCAAACTGTCCAGTCAGGTAGAAATAAATGGAGATATCATCTTTTCGGATTTATGATAAGGTACACCATTGATGAGATCAGCATTTTGAGGAGACGTACCGAATAAGTGAACGGTTGCTTACGATATTCTTGGAGTACGCGAGGCGTACTTCCGGAATCCTAGGAAAATCTACACAGTGCACAGCTGGCTTTTTTGTGTGGACGAGTCGTTAAGCACAGGGTAATGCCGTACCGCTAGCTGCCATCTCTAGCTCCATTTGTACTTATGTTGCCCAGCGGACGGTCGTAACAGTGCAGAACGAGGTTAACCGCCTCCAGGAGATTGGGTCGTTAGCCGCTGACCGGGCCGTCTAGTGTCTCCGTGATCATCGTCTGCTCTTAAACGATGCGGAGGAGTGGCTTTCTTCATTACGGTCGATAAGAAAGCAGCCGTCGGCCCTGACACGGATTACGGCCCCGTGTTTAAGGAAGCGAGCCATCCCACGAAAAGGTCACGGCAGCGTTGGCTTGCGGAAGGTTTTGCTGGTGACGTGCGTGATATCAGCCAGTGATTTACTGAGCTATACGACTCGCGCCTATGAGAGCTCAAGAGTTTAATTTTATATACGCTGTTATTCACTCTCAGATCATACTGCACGGTAGGCATGGACTTTTGGTGTTAAAGACTATTTCCCACGGGTAGAGATTTCGTAGGCCCGTTTCACAGTGGGACACTGGTGACGGTCGCCAGTGATGGTCACCGGTGACTGTGGTGAACACCGTCGGATCACTGGTGACCGACACCGCAGGTATTGCCAACTAATTAGTTAATAAAATGGACTCGTACAGGGGTAGCAACTAAATTTCTGTAGCCTTTTATGGTCCGAAAAATAAGGTATTAAATTTGAATAAAGAACATACAATTTACAAAATTTTGTTTACTTTATCCATGCTCTTCTCATTGAAATCAGGCACAGACTTCGTTATAATTGCTTGCCACGCACTCTTTTTCATCAGTTTGTTGCTATAGTCATCGCTTTTCACATCCTAAAAAGGACGGCTTTCTACTTCACTTACAAAATCTTCCGTGTTAATCAAGTCTAATTTCATGAGTACAGTGTTTACAGTATAATGTACAATGAATATTTCGCGTCATTGTCGCGGAAGTGACTACCTGTCGGTTGGCAAATCTGCAGCGCTGTGTCTGTGATCAGTGTTCCAGTGTGAACACTCCAAACTAATGCATATACAGCGGTGACTGCTGTGAACACAGTGACCTTGTCCGTCACATGTGGCGAGGGTGAGTAACTGTTGGGTCACAGTGGATCGGTGAGGTAGTGTAGTGTTCCGGTGCGAACGCTCCAGTTCAATCGAATGTATCTCTGTCGGTGACAGTCGGTGATGACCGTCACCAGCGTCCCAGTGAGAAACGGGCCTTATAGTTCGTATTTGAGAGTGTCTCTTGAGCACTTCTGTGTGTTGTTCTTATATCCATCTGTGTAGGTCAGTATGTTGTTCTCATTGTCAGTGAGGAAAGATACTACTCACTTCCTCGTAAGACTGGCCCCAGTTCCCTGGAAACGGTAGGCTTGAGCTTCTTCCGGCATACGATGTCCGCGTCTTAACTTTACAGCTGCCTGAAATGACAGCATAGCAAAATTTATTTTTGGATAGTCGCAAAATTGCGGTGAAATTGTGGCTTTCGGATACAGAGACAAGAGGTTTAAATTGTGTCAGTTTTTAGTGATAGAATCTTGTCGACGAGAGAAAAAGATATTGCGACTCAAGACTCACAATAGTAATGACGCTGGCTCAATTCACGGACAGATTCGTTTGCGACGCTTAACAGAGGTTTGTAAACTTTATTGTTTACGAACGGAAGTTTAGCTGCCTGTGTTTCCTGAATACGTGTGAATACTAGGCCGTGTGGATCCACTGCGTCGTGTGGAAGCTGTCGTTGCAAGATGTACCACAAGGCAAACTTTCCGCGGTGCTTGATAAATTGACCCGTGATCACAAAAGATACCTGCAAGTATTTCGGGCTCTCGTGTGATGCCATTTCGGAGAGTCCATTAACCCTAACGTTTGATACATTGTATTATAGGGTCTACTTGTGCGTCCACGCATTTCCCAAGATCAACCAAAGTCCATGCAGCATTCTTATGCGGCATTAAAGTGTCCAAAATGAGATGAGTTCTGTAGTAATCACTTCTTGTGCGGTACGTGATACGTGTCCACGCTCATCCGATGAAGCTCAGTAATTCACCCTGCACGATCAATTTCTAGGAACAGGCTTATCGACTGACCGCCGGCGTGTGGACACGCGGACAATTATCGTACAACTACACGTGTAAACCCTAACTTTAGTGCAATGCAGTGGCAATAAAGTAGAAACAGCAGCAATAAAGTAAAAAATAAGATATACCAAGTTTCTATTTTGGTAGTAAATTAAATGTTAGAAAAGATAATGTGTCGTACATTTTCCCCGCTGGAAGTCCCAGTGATCTTCATGAAGAGAACAAGATGACGACGAAATATGTGTCAATTGTAATTTGGGTACAAAATCGTATTTGCTATATTTTTGATTAGAAAGGAAGAGACACGAAAATCACTGTTATGATGCGTCTGTAGGGTTTTCTGGTACGAGGACATCAAAAGTGCATAACTGTGTATCTTCGTTGGAGTTAACATGCGTTTTTACACCGTCCAGTCACATTAACGTTACCACGTACCAGCAGCCTGAATAATCCCTTTTTGCAAAGCATACCTCTGCGAGGCGTGCAGGAAGAGTGTCACTGAGGGTCTGGAAGGTACCGACAGGGATGTGGAACCGTGCCGATTCCTTTGACGTTGCCAGCTACGCGCTACGTTTCTCGGTGAAGGATCCATGGCGCGAACAGCCCCAGCGAGGTGACCCCACAGATCGTGTTTTCGAACCAGGCACATACACTGCGAGCTAATATAGTATGTTGCATTGTCCTGCTGGTACACGCCGTCTAATGGTTCTAATGGCTCTGAGCACTATGGGACTTAACTTCTGAGGTCACAGTCGCGTATAACTTTAGAACTACTTAAACCTAACTAACCTAAAGACGTCACACACATCCATGCCCGAGGCAGGATTCGAACCTGCGACCGTAGTGGTCCCGCGGTTCCAGACTGAAGCGCCTAGAACCGCTCATACACGCCGTCGTGCCATGGAAAAACAAACTTCATGGAGGGATGGACCTGGTCCCCAAAGATAGATTCCTACTCGTTTTGACCCATTTTTCCTTCCGAAAATTATTGTAGGATCTTTGCTTTCAGACTTGCGACGCCGTACACGTCAACGGTCAACTGTCCGATGAAGTAAAAACGTGATTCAACGGAAAAGGCCACCTGTAGCCGCTCGGTGGACGTCCTCTTGCGTCTGATTTATGCACTCATGCATGAGTGCATAAATCGTGCGCCTGCTGCGGAGGCCTATACGCAGCAACGGTCGCTGAGCGATTGTTGAGGAGACACTGTTGGTAGCCCCCTTGGTTCATTTAGGCGATCAGTTGCTCAACAGTTGCACGTCTATTCGTCCGTACACATCTCCGCAGCTGTTGTTCACCCTGTCATGTCTGGTGCGTGGTGCACCACATTTGCCTCAACGCCTGTTTTGGATAGGGCTATTTTGCCATGCACGGTGTACTTGAACCGCGCAACAGGCGAACAGTTTACAAACGTAGCCGTTTCGGCAATGCTTCCACCCTTGGCCCGAAAGTCAGTGATCATGTCCTTCTTGACGCCAGATAAATCGTTCTGTTTCCGCATTGCGACGACTATGGCGCTGTTTAGTTACCCCCTCACCTAGCGCTGCTACCAATCGTGGTTATTGTACGTGGCATCGAACACAGCCGATGGTCTGTGAATGGGCAGTGTAGCCAGAAACTGCGGTCGCGATGCCGTTAGATCTTTGACGAAGATGGCTTTCTACCCATTAGTCGTAGCGAGGGATCTAGTTGTGTAAACTCTTTCCTACTCACGCGTCAGTTTCAATACGTGTTTAAAGTTCTTTCGTTACCTTAACTCCCAGAAGGAGTTTTACGGAGACCAGAATAATGCAATAGAAAAACGTATCTCTTTCAGTGGTGTAGTTCCCACAATTCTTCCAAACAACAGGTACGACGAAGTCCATTTTACCAAGAGTTTCTGCACCAAAAATGTTTGTGTAGCATGCAAATGCTTGTCTGATTTCTGATTCTTTTGTAGTAAGACTCCAACAGTACCACTTACAGGATATCTATCTCCAGCATTATATATGTTTTGGTACTATTGTGTTCATAGTAACTTCCAGTGGCTTCTTTACAGTTTACTTTCACCCCTCTATTTTTTTCATGTCAGACATCATCAAGTCCTCCAAAAATTCATAGGCGTCCCCCGCAATAAATAACTGAGCACGGCGAGGGAAATAGAGCGGAAAATATATCGCAGCGCTGTGGGCGGTGCGTGACTGTGCGAGCGCCCGCGCGTCGCCGAGCGCGGTCGCGTGATCGATTGCGTTCGCAACACGGCGTTGCGCCGCGCTGCCCCGCGTATTTGTTGTGGAAACGGGATTTTCGCTCTGCTGGGCAAACAAATAAATGAGTGTAGGGAGGGGAAGGCTCTCGTGCCCTCCGCCGCGTTTCATTATCCTGTGGGAAAAGTTTTCCAATTAAAGCGCGCGTGATGGTCAGTGCTCGGCGCGCGCTGTTGTTTCGAAACCGGGAAGAGGCGCGCGTGCTTGTTTTGCATTCGGGGCCGGGGCCGGGGCCAGGGCCCGCTATCCCGACACTTCCTGTCACAAGTATCATCTCCCCTTCCTTGCCCAAGTGTTTATTTTGTTCTCTGTTTGTGAGGGCGAGGGTTGCAGTCTCACCCCTTTCAGCATAGTAGGTGGCTCAAAATTGCTTTCTTCTGCAGCAAACGTTCTTGCTGGCCGTGCATGTAGCGTACGTAGATGATGTGTGTAAACTGCCTTCGTATTATAGGTCGCTAAAATACATTTTTTTGGTGAACAAATCCTGGGCACACGCAGCTCGAATCCCGTCGTTGAAAGAAATTTTCATTGCAATTATTTATTCTCCAAGAGCAAATGTGTGGTTCCTAACTACCAGTCAGTGAACCAGTGTCGTAGTTGAAATTTCAAAGCTCTTGTTAGTGTGTCGTGAATGTAAAGGACATGCAGTTGAAAGTTAGCCGCTTGTCGGACGGACATGCATTCCGGCGTACTTGTTCGCGCTTTTCGAGAGCAATGTTCTACGCTCTGACAGAGGGTTTCCCTCTCACCTTCCGTCATACCGGTCTGTAACGTAATAATGCATTGTACCAGTTGTCGTCATCATTCACACGGTGTAAAGTAGATACACACCCGACCCTCCGTAACAGGTCCAAGGAACGCTGTGATACCATTTCCACTAACCATGTTGAGTAGTTCTACTACGAGAACTTCTGCACAGCACTTTCTTGCTGCTATCTTAACATGCAAGTAATAATGATTTTCCCGTAACTCAACAGTGGCGTTTTTGTAGTGGCTTCGTTTTCATGGATCTCTAAACAAGGGCATGAAAAATCTTAACTGCAAAGACGTGACGTAGCCCGTGTAATAAGAAGGATGCCATAGCCAGTCGCCTTAGGTTGGGTAGGATAAGATCAATCATTGCGTACATAGCTGACTCTTATAATACTGTGACACGAACGGCACTGACAAATTTTAAGTGTACACACCGAGCGAGGTGGCGCAGTGGTTAGCGCACTGGACTCGCAATCGGGAGGACGACCGTTCAAAACCACGTCGGCCATCCAGACTTAGGATTTCTGTAATTTCCCTAGATCTCTGCAGGCAAATGCTGAGGTAGTTCCTTTGAAGAGGACACGGCCGATTTCCTTCCCCATCCTTGACACAATCCTATCTTGTAGACGGAACGCTAAACCCAACATAACAGGTGCCACGGTCGTTACGGTCGCAGGTTCGAATCCTGCCTCGGGCATGGATGTGTATGATGTCCTTAGGTTAGTTAGGTTTAAGTAGTTCTAAGTTCTAGGGGACTGATGACCTTAGAAGTTAAGTCCCATAGTGCTCAGAGCCACGGTCGTGATGGCAATTTCATGCCGTACGTTAGTCAAGGATTGCGCTGATACGAGCGTAGGATCTAAATGTATAAATCTTCTTTATGTTAGTAATGGACAACACGAAAGTGACACTTTCAGTAGGACACAGTTCCACTCATTCCATATGACATATCGTATTTTTTTGTGATACTGTCGTAGTTGCTGCAATTTCTGCGAACCTTTCTCATCAAATAAACTAGTCAGTAAGGTTGATAATGAATAGTGGTAGAACATGACTGTAATAAACATTACATTTGAAATTTATCTTGTTTTATGGGAGGAAGACTACACAGAATTGCATAATTGCACCTAGTGGAAGTTTGCATTAATAATTATATTGAATGCATAGTGAGAAGAAGATTCCTGTATGGACATTTAGGTTCAAGTTTTTCGTTGTTTATCCAATTTCTTCAAAATGGCCACTAGTTAATTTACTTTCTCCTAATTACACACACACACACACACACACACACACACACACACACACACACACACATTCTGCTTTCTCGGCGCGTAATCTTGAAAGGCAATAGCCTTAGTTCCCTGTAATATCCCGTCCGAACAACAATTTCTGTTTCTCAGCATCACTGCCGTATGCGACTGTGGCTGTACATAAACTTGTCACCTTGAACGGATCGTCGACAGCTTGCTTATATAAAGAGTGTCGAGTGTCTCGGGAAGAAGCCTTGTAGCGCTCGTAGAGGCGGCAACAGAGCGCGCCTGGGTGACGTGGCAACGCTGGGCGCGAGCGGAGCCGCGGCCTGGCCGAGTGATGTAATGGCGACGGATCGATGCGGCGCCGCGCAGCAAGGCGCACAACCCGAGGACTAGCTCGGCCCGAGCGCTCCTGGTCCTTATCGCGCTACCGAACCACCGCCGAATCTCTCTGTCGACTCGCCCGTCTGATTAATTGCCGAGGGCGAGCTGGGGAGCAGCCCTTCCCCCTGTATGTCTCCTGGGTGCCAGTACGTGCTAACTTCTACGATACCGCTCGTGAGTTCTGTTGGTACATGAGATGGTACTACTGTACCCTCATGTACGCACTGCTGCTCACCATAACGTGCAAGTGGATCACCGTGAAGTGCGTGGCAGAGGGTACTGTTTATTGTAGGTAGATTACCGTTGCTTCATTTCACATTCACAGAGCGTAAGGAAAGTACACCTGTGTTCTGATACGAGCGCGATCTCTACGAAATAGGGAACTTAAGACTATTCGTAGTATCTGTGTCAAATCTTCAAGTTTTCTGCTCAGGTTCTCTCGAGATTTTACGGTGTCTTTTTTGAAGTGTCTGCTGCTTAACATTTCTCAGTATTTCTGTCACACTCTCGCCAAAGGCCGACATAATATGAGACCCATGTAGCTGAGAAGTATTCAGTTATGCAGTCTTATAGCTAAACTAGTATGGTCGTTGCACGTAATAATTGTGAAAGACACTGACTAGTCTACTCGTTAATCCGATTTTGTTGTTGTTGTGGTCTTCAGTCCTGAGACTGGTTTGATGCAGCTCTCCATGCTACTCTATCCTGTGCAAGCTTTTTCATCTCCCAGTACTTACTGCAACCTACATCCTTCTGAATCTGCTTAGTGTATTCATCTCTTGGTCTCCCCCTACGATTTTTACCCTCCACGCTGCCCTCCAATACTAAATTGGTGATCCCTTGATGCCTCAGAACATGTCCTACCAACCGATCCCTTCTTCTGGTCAAGTTGTGCCACAAACTTCTCTTCTCCCCAATCCTATTCAATACTTCCTCATTAGTTATGTGATCTACCCATCTAATCTTCAGCATTCTTCTGTAGCACCACATTTCAAAAGCTTCTATTCTCTTCTTGTCCAAACTATTTATCGTCCATCTTTCACTTCCATACATGGCTACACTCCATACGAATACTTTCAGAAATGACTTCCTGACACTTAAATCAATACTGGACGTTAACAAATTTCTCTTCTTCAGAAACGCTTTCCTCGCCATTGCCAGCCTACATTTCATATCCTCTCTACTTCGACCATCATCAGTTATTTTGCTCCCCAAATAGCAAAACTCCTTTACTACTTTAAGTGCCTCATTTCCTAATCTAATTCCCTCAGCATCACCCGACTTAGACTACATTCCATTATCCTTATTTGCTTTTTTTTATGTTCATCTTATATCCTCCTTTCAAGACACTGTCCATTCCAGTCAACTGCTCTTCCAAGTCCCTTGCTGTCTCTGACAGAATTACAATGTCATCGGCGAACCTCAAAGTTTTTATTTCTTCTCCATGAATTTTAATACCCACTCCGAATTTTTCCTTTGTTTCCTTTACTGCTTGCTCAATATACAGATTGAACAACATCGGGGACAGGCTACAACCCTGTCTTACTCCCTTCCCAACCACTGCTCCCCTTTCATGTCCCTCGACTCTTATAACTGCCATCTGGTTTCTGTACAAATTGTAAATAGCCTTTCGCACCCTGTATTTTACCCCTGCCACCTTTAGAATTTGAAAGAGAGTATTCCAGTCAACATTGTCAAAAGCTTTCTCTAAGTCTACAAATGCTAGAAACGTAGGTTTGCCTTTGCTTAATCTTTCTTCTAAGATAAGTCGTAAGGTCAGTATTGCCGCACGTGTTCCAGTATTTCTACGGAATCCAAACTGATCTTCCCCGAGGTTGGCTTCTACTAGTTTTTCCATTCGTCTGTAAAGAATTCGTGTTAGTATTTTGCAGCTGTGACTTATTAAGCTGATAGTTCGGTAATTTTCACATCTGTCAACACCTGCTTTCTTTGGGATTGGAATTATTATATTCTTCTTGAAGTCTGAGGGTATTTCGCCTGTTTCATACATCTTGCTCACCAGATGGTAGAGTTTTGTCAGGACTGGCTCTCCCACGGCCGTCAGTAGTTCCAATGGAATATTGTCTACTCCGGGGGCCTTGTTTCGACTCAGGTCTTTCAGTGCTCTGTCAAACTCTTCACGCAGTATCGTATCTCCCATTTCATCTTCATCTACATCCTCTTCCATTTCCATAATATTGTCCTCAAGTACATTGCCCTTGTATAGACCCTCTATATACTCCTTCCACCTTTCTGCTTTCCCTTCTTTGCTTAGAACTTGGTTTCCATCTGAGCTCTTGATATTCATACAAGTCGTTCTCTTATCTCCAAAGGTCTCTTTAATTTTCCTGTAGGCGGTATCTATCTTACCCCTAGTGAGATAGACCTCTACATCCTTACATTTGTCCTCTAGCCATCCCTGCTTAGCCATTTTGCACTTCCTGTCGATATCATTTTTGAGACATTTGTATTCCTTTTTGCCTGTTTCACTTACTGCATTTTTATATTTTCTCCTTTCATCAATTAAATTCAATATTTCTTCTGTTACCCAAGGATATTTACTAGCCCTCGTCTTTTTACCTACTTGATCCTCTGGTGCCTTCACTACTTCATCCCTCAAAGCTACCCATTCTTCTTCTACTGTATTTCTTTCCCCCATTCCTGTCAATTGCTCCCTTATGCTCTCCCTGAATATCTGTACAACCTCTGGTTCTTTTAGTTTATCCAGGTCCCATCTCCTTAAATTCCCACCTTTTTGCAGTTTCTTCAGTTTTAATCTACAGGTCATAACCAATAGATTGTGGTCAGAGTCCACATCTGCCCCTGGAAATGTCTTACAATTTAAAACCTGGTTCCTAAATCTCTGTCTTACCATTATATAATCTATCTGAAACCTTTTAGTATCTCCAGGGTTCTTCCATGTATACAACCTTCTTTCATGATTCTTAAACCAAGTGTTAGTTATGATTATGTTGTGCTCTGTGCAAAATTCTACCAGGCGGCTTCCTCTTTCATTTCTGTCCCCCAATCCATATTCACCTACTATGTTTCCTTCTCTCCCTTTTCCTACACTCGAATTCCAGTCACCCATGACTATTAAATTTTCGTCTCCCTTCACAATCTGAATAATTTCTTTTATTTCATCATACATTTCTTCAATTTCTTCGTCATCTGCAGAGCTAGTTGGCATATAAACTTGTACTACTGTAGTAGGTGTGGGCTTCGTATCTATCTTGGCCACAATAATGCGTTCACTATGCTGTTTGTAGTAGCTTACCCGCATTCCTATTTTCCTATTCATTATTAAACCTACTCCTGCATTACCCCTATTTGATTTTGTGTTTATAACCCTGTAGTCACCTGACCAGAAGTCTTGTTCCTCCTGCCACCGAACTTCACTAATTCCCACTATATCTAACTTCAATCTATCCATTTCCCTTTTTAAATTTTCTAACCTACCTGCCCGATTAAGGGATCTGACATTCCACGCTCCGATCCGTAGAACGCCAGTTTTCTTTCTCGTGATAACGACATCCTCTTGAGTAGTCCCCGCCCGGAGATCCGAATGGGGGACTATTTTACCTCCGGAATATTTTACCCAAGAGGACGCCATCATCATGTAATCATACAGTAAAGCTGCATGCCCTCGGGAAAAATTACGGCTGTAGTTTCCCCTTGCTTTCAGCCGTTCGCAGTACCAGCACAGCAAGGCCGTTTTGGTTATTGTTACAAGGCCAGATCAGTCAATTATCCAGACTGTTGCCCTTGCAACTACTGAAAAGGCTGCTGCCCCTCTTCAGGAACCACACGTTTTTCTGGCCTCTCAACAGATACCCCTCCGTTGTGGTTGCACCTACGGTACGGCTATCTGTATCGCTGAGGCACGCAAGCCTCCCCACCAACGGCAAGGTCCATGGTTCATGGGGGGGGGGGGGTTAATCCGATAGGCAAAGGATATCACGTTTTAAGCGGCGTGGACTTCCATTTTTCTACATTACGAGTAGGTGCCTCTATTGCCGGTCTTTGCGGCAGGTTATTATTTTATCGAGATGTAACAATTGTATGTTGGGATTCGTAGTAACGCACGACGCTTAGCTGTAAATTAAAACCAATGACCAATTACTGAGTAATTGCTGTAAATCAACGAAGAAAATAGAATGCTGTAATAGGTCCCGGTGGAGTCCCTATCGTGCTAGATATCGAAATTCGCGAGTAGTGTGGTACAGCTCTCCACCATAATCTACCGCACATCCCTTTAGCTGAGAAATGTGACCTCCGTCGCTGTCGTTAGGTATAAGCAGGTCACATTTCTTCACTCGAGGGATGTGCCTTAAATTATAGTCTAGAGCTGTATCACATTACTCGCTAATTACTGTACAAAGCATTATAGGGACTCCATCGAGACTTTTTACAGCATTCCATTTACTTCATTGACTTACAGCACTTTCTCAATAATTGTCCACTGGTTTTAATTTACGGCTGAGCCTCCTATCGTACTAGGAATTCCCACATACAGTTACTCGCAAGTATTCGTATAACTTGACTGGTTCCGGTATTGGGAGTCATTGGCCGTGTAATAAAGTTTTCACGAAGTGTACAGCTTTAATTTTTTCTACATCACAGTATTGAGCGACGTACGCAATGGTTACCACACTGGACTCGCATGTAGGAGGACAACGGTTCAAATCCGCTTGCGACCATCCTGATCTCCAGGCAAATGCGCGGCAAACAATCCGAGCTTATGCTCCCGTCGCAATGACCTCGATGCCGACGGGAGTTAAAACCTAATTCTTCCTTTCTTCCATCTGTAACAGCTGGTTATGGATGTACCAAGTATAGATTTTGCCACGATACGACTCAGATAACTATATTTTTTTCGGGTTACATTTCTTTATGCAGAAAATTGCGTTATATGTCAAAAGTAAGTAAGCTATTAAACCTAAAATTATGTACTTCAGTGTTTCTACGCCATTGAAATGAGGCGTTGACAATTTTCATACGGCTGTCGCCCAGGCTATACACCGCGTCGTATTGTAAAATGATATTGTTCGGCCACTGTCGCTAGTAGCCTAAATCAGCGAATTTAATTATTTACGTTGTTGTATGGCTCTGAGCACTATGGGACTTATCATCTGTGGTCATCAGTCCCCTAGAACTTAGAACTACTTAAACCTAACTAACCTATGGACATCACACACATCCATGCCCGAGGCAGGATTCGAACCTGCGACCGTAGCAGTCGCGCCGTTCCGGACTGAGCGCCTAGAACCGCGAGACCACCGCGGCCGGCTACGTTGTTGTAGTGGCTGGAACTTTGCATATCACTTTACGACATAGCACTGTCTGCAACCCACAGTTGCTGTGTGGGAATTGGACGTGGTCCGAACTGGCCGGACGGTGTGGCCGTGCGGTTCTAGGCGCGTCAGTCTGGAACCGCGTGACCACTACGTTCGCAGGTTCGAATCCTGCCTCGGACATGGATGTGTGTGATGCCCTTAGGTTAGTTAGGTTTAAGTAGTTCTAAGTCGTAGGGGACTGATGACCACAGATGTTGAGTCCCATAGTGCTCAGAGCCATTTGAACCATTTCGTGGTCCGAAAGCGTACGAACTTACTTGCATTGTGCTTGTTAGGATGTCGTCTAGTCGCCTCAACACAATGTAAGGATAATATCTATGATGTAAAAAGCACATACGTTTTGTAGTAGAGTACTGTTCTAGGAGTTACCCTTGTCTGTTTCCCTCCAAGAGGCAGATAATCAGTAGCGTTAATCACTAAAACAGAAACCGAAATTGCCGTATCAAGCAGAACCACTTTATTATAACATCTACATACGTTTCCACGCCTATAGGCAAGGGCATGCCACTTAAAAGAGGACAATGTATAGTAAAGCACTGTGTTGTCCAAACGAAACTTCGAAGTAATCTTCACGTAATTACACAGGTAAGGGGAGTGGTTGGAGAGAATTTCGTGCTGATTTTTGCTGGGAGCAGTTGGCCGCACTGGGCGGCTGGTATTCCTGCGAGGAGAGTGCGCACTAACGAACTTCCATTACGGCCGGCCTTGGCCACCTGCTGTTGATACGCGCTCTGATGAACTCCGCCGTGCAAATATTTACTCGCCGCTCCTTATCACGCCCGAGTGCCAGCTGCCTGCCCTGCCCCCCCCGCCCCCGGTTTGCGTGATTCGCCCAGGGAAAAATGGTCGAGAAGCTCTAAGAAAATAAATTACTCACAGGATGCACGAAGTGCGATGGGATAATTTCTGTTCTAAACGGTAATACTCCAACTTAAGTATCTGGTTACAAGAAACAGTGGTTTGCTTTCGGAATTTCCTGCATTTAATAGAACCTTGCCTGTTGTTGCAGTCTTCAGTCCAACGACCTGTATGATGCAGATCTTGACGCTAGTCTATGTTCTGCAAGTATCTTCGCACCTGCATAATTACCGCCAAGTACATCCGTTTGAAGGAGCCTACCGTTTACAATACTTTATTCCCACACTTCTCACTATTGCCAAATTAACTATTCTTCATGCCTCAGGATGTGTTCTGTCAAACGATCTTTTCTGTTGGTCAGATTGTGCCATAAATCGTTTTCACTCCAACTGAATTTAGTACATCGTCATTCGTTAGTTACGCTTTAACTATCCCTCTACTCTTCTGCGTAACACATTTCATAAGCTTCTGTTCTCTTCTGTGTACTGTTAATCGTTCACGTTTCTCTTCTGAGTAAGGCTACACGCCAGACAAACACTTACTCTTTTTTTTCTTTTCGGAAAAGCTTTTCGTGCTATTCCCAGTCTGCATTTTGTGTCCCGAAATGCTACACTAGGTAAGCATTTTCTGAAATAGGCCAATATAAACTTAAGAGCAGTTGTATGTACAAAATACATATTGCAAAAGAAGTATCATTTGTACACTGAGGTGACAAAAGTCATGGGATGCCTCCTAATATCATGTTCGACCACCTTTTACCTGGCGTAGTGCAGCAACTCGACGTGGCATGGACTCACCAAGTCGTTGAAAGTACCCTGCAGAAATATTGAACTATGCTGACTTTATAGCCGTCCATAATTGCGAAAGTATTATTGGTGCAAGATTTTCCCCACAACTGACCTCTCAATTGTATCCCATAAATATTGATGGGATTCATGTCGGACGATGTGAGTAGCCAAATCATTCGCTCGAATTGTCCAGAATGTTCTTCAAACCAATCGCCGAATAACCGTGGCCGAACATACAGCGCATGACTGTGCTCAAATAAACTCTAAGTAGCCGCATATAATCTTTTCCAGTCAACGATCGGTTCCGTTTGACCAGAGAACCCAGTGTGTTGCATGTAAACACAGCCCTCACATTTATGGGGCCCCACACTAGCTTGCCAGTGCCTTGTCGAGAACTTGGATGGATGGCATCGTGGGGTCTTCGCCACACACTAACCCTTCCATCAGCTCTTACCAACTGAAATCGGGACTCATCAGGCCAGGCCAGGCCTAGTGTCCAATCGATATGGTCACGAGCCCATGACAGGCGCTACAAGTTATGTCATTCTGTTAGCAGAGGCACTAGCGTCGGTCGTCTGTTGCCATAGTCCATTAACGTCAAAGTCGACACACTGTCCTAACGTATACGTTCGTCGTACGTCCGATATGATTTCTGCGGTTATTTCACGCAGTGTTGCTTGTCTGTTAGCTTTGATGGCTCTACGCAAATGCCGCTGCTCTCCGTCGTTAAGAGATGGCCGTTGATTGTTGCGTTGTCCGTGGTGAGAGGTAATTTCTGAAATTTCGTCTCCTTAAAGATTTTCGAAATGGAATGCCCCGTGCGTCCAACTCCAGCTATCATTCCGCGTTCAAATTCGGTTAATTCTCATCGTACTGCCATAATCACGTCGATAATGTTTCACCTGAATTACTTTAGTACAAATGACAGCTCCGCCAATGCACTGCTCTTTTATACCTTGTGTATCTCATACTACCGACATCTATATATGTGCATATCGCCATCCCATGACTTTTGTCACCTCATTGTATATAAAGGTCGGTGGCAATATGCTGGGTACAGTGGATACAGCTTACGAAAGGCTTTTATGCTAGATAGTATAATCCTTCACAGCCTCTCGATGGAGTGTCCTTATACAGAATTTGCAAATGAAATGGCTCCTAGCGTAATTTACCGCAGATCCCTTGAGCAGGGAGATTTTCACCTTGATTGGGAAAGAGCGCAGGTGACTTTCATCTACGAAGAGAGGCAGTAGAATTGATCCACTACCTCACTGTAGAAGATATACCATGGACCGAAAGGGGGGGGGGGGGAACCCGCTCTATTCAGATGAACGTGGGTGTGTAGTAAATATGCCCAAAAAATGCTCTCGGTTCTGGCGATACATCTCTACCTTCAATGACGTTTGTGTATCTACGTTCGAATCATGTGTCGCCTATTCATAGACGCACTTGAGTGTGTTTTGTTTATGTAGCGATGACTGATAGTTGGCGTTAGCGGAAGCGCTTTTTGTGGCCAGGGCCTGTGACCCGTTTCGGCGGGCGGCGGGGCCCCGTATCGGGTGTCGGACGTCCGCACAGTGCTGGCCAGTATGGGCGCCGGCGGACCGGGTGAAAGTACGCCGTGCAGCCGCTGAACCCCACTTCCGTTTCCTCCACAAGGTTGCCGGCTCCGCGTTACGTAAGCAGCGCCGCTCTCCGGCACGTTTTCCTATTCTCGCAGCTGGAAACGAAAGGTTACTCGGAGGGTAAGGGCTAGGAACCTAGTTGCGCCCGCCTTATCGCCGGCGTGACTCCGCCCGAGCTCTGAACTTTGGCGCGCCGCGCCGGACAAAAGTCGAGATAGTCGTCACGCGCTCCGCCGGCGCCCCACTCTTTGCGGGCCGTTGCCCTTCTCACAATTGAGTGCGCCACCCGTCGATGGCGATTGCTCCGATGTGGCTCTTAACAACCGTCAGCAGACACCCACGGATACCCCATCGAATAGTGATAAGATTGCAAAGTGGTGCATAGCTGGCAATTTGTTTCAAATGAGCACAAATTTAAAATTCTGCACTTCGCAAAACGCACAATATGATACGACTACAGCATCCAAGAGCCACAATTAGAACCAGTCAGATCAGGCAAATATCTAAATCTACATCGACATACACATCTGTACTCTGAAAGCTACGGTATGGTGCATGGCAGAGGGTAACCTGTACCCCCACTACTCATTTCCTTTTTCGTTTCACACCGTTAGTAGAGCGAAGGAAAAAGAGTATCTATATGTCTCCATCTCTCTGTTGTCATCTTAGTGGTTCTTACGCGAAATGTACGTTGATGGTAGTTTGATCTTTCTGCAGTCAGCTTTAAATGCCGGTTCTCTTAACTTTTCTCAATAATGTTTCTCGAAAACAGCGCCGCCTTCCATTCAGGGATTCCCATTTAAGTTCACACCGCATCTCAGTTAATACTCGACTCGTGGACCTTCTGGTGACAAACAGACCCGAACTATTTGAAACAGTTAATGCAGAACAGGGAATCGGCGATCATAAAGCGGTTACTCCATCGATGATTTCAGCCGTAAATAGATAAAAAAAGGGTAGGAAGATTTTTCTGTTTAGTAAAAGTGCCAAAAAGCAGATTTCAGAGTACTTGACGGCTCAACACAAAAGTTTTGTCTCAAGTACAGATAGTTTTGAGGATCAGTGGACAAAGATCGTAAGAGATGGAAAGGAGCCACCGTGGTACAACAACCGAGTTAGAAAACTGCTGCGAAAGCAAAGGGAACTTCGCAGCAAACACAAATATAGCCAAAGCCTTGCAGACAAACAAAAATTACGCGAAGCGAAATGTAGTGTGAGGGGGGCTATGCGAGAGGCGTTCAATCTACGTACTGACTTGGCAGAAAATACTAAGAAATTTTGGTCTTATGTCAAAGCGGTAGGTGGATCAAAACAAAATGTCCAGACACTGTGACCATAATGGTACTGAAACAAAGGATGACAGACTAAAGGCCGAAATACTAAATGTCTTTTTCCAAAGCTGTTTCACAGAGGAAGACTGCACTGTAGTTCCTACTCTAAAATGTCGCACAGATGACAAAATGGTAGATATCGAAATAAACGACAGAGGAATAGAGAAACAATTAAAATCACTCAAAAGAGGAAAGGCCGCTGGACCTGATGGGATACCAGTTCGATTTTACACAAAGCACGCGAAGGAACTTGCCCCCTTTCTTGCAGCGGTGTACCGTATGTCTCTAGGAAGAGCGTAGCGTTCCAAAGGATTGGAAAAGGGCACAGGTCATCCCCGTTTTCAAGAAGGGACGTCGAACAGATGTGCAGAACTATAGACCTATATCTCTAACGTCGATCAGTTGTAGAATTTTGGAACACGTACTATATTCGAGTATAATGACCTTTCTGGAGACTAGAAATCTACTCTGTGGGAATCAGCATGGGTTTCGTAAAAGACGATCGTGTGAAACCCAGCTCGCGCTGTTCTTCCACGAGACTCAGAGGGCCATAGACACGGGTTCACAGGTAGGTGCCGTGTTTCTTGACTTCCGCAAAGCGTTGGCGATACAGTTCCCCACAGTCGTTTAATGAACAAAGTAAAAGCATATGGACTATCAGACCAATTGTGTGATTGGATTGAAGAGTTCCTAGATAACAGAACGCAGCATGTCATTCTCAATGGAGAGATGTCTTCCGAAGTAAGAGTGATTTCAGGTGTGCCGCAGGGGAGTGTCGCAGGACCGTTGCTATTCCCATTATATATAAATGACCTTGTGGATAACATTGGAAGTTCACTGAGGCTTTTTGCGGATGAAGCTGTGGCATATTGAGAGGTTGTAACAATGGAAAATTGTACTGAAATGCAGGAGGATCTGCAACGAATTGACGCATGGTGCAGGGAATGGCAATTGAATCTCAATGTAGACAAGTGTAATGTGCTGCGAATACATAGAAAGAAAGATCCTTTATCATTTAGCTACAATATAGCAGGTCAGCAACTGGAAGCAGTTAATTCCACAAATTATTTGGGAGTAGGCATTAGGAGTGATTTAAAATGGAATGACCATATAAAATTAATCGTCGGTAAAGCAGATGCCAGACTGAAATGGTTCAAATGGCTCTGAGCACTATGGGACTTAACTGCTGAGGTCATCAGTCCCGTAGAACTTAGAACTATTTAAACCTAACTAACCTAAGGACATCACACACATCCATGCCCGAGGCAGGATTCGAACCTGCGACCGTAGCGGTCACGCGGTTCCAAACTGACGCGCTTAGAACCGCACGGCCACACCGGCCGGCTGAGATGCCAGACTGAGATTCATAGGAAGAATCCTAAGGAAATGCAGTCCGAAAACAAAGGAAGTAGGTTGCAGTACATGTGTTCTCCCACTGCTTGAATACTGCTCACCGGTGTGGGATCCGTACCAGATAGGGTTGATAGAAGAGAGAGAGAAGATCCAACGGAGAGCAGCGCGCTTCGTTACAGGATCATTTAGTAATCGCGAAAGCGTTACGGAGATGATAGATAAACTCAGTAGCTCGGTACGGGCTTTTGTTGAAAATTCGAGAACATACCTTCACCGAGGAGTCAAGCAGTATGTTGCTCCCTCCTACGTATATCTCGCGAAGAGACCATGAGGATAAAATCAGAGCGATTAGAGCCCACACAAGGCATACCGACAATCCTTCTTTCCACGAACAATACGAGACTGGAATAGAAGGGAGGACCGATAGAGGTACTCAGGGTACCCTCCGCCACACACCGTCAGGTGGCTTGCGGAGTATGGATAAGATGTAGATGTACTTGTGTGTTGTTTGAACTTACCAGTAACAAATCGACAGCCCACTTCTGAATTTCTTCGATGTTTTCCTTTAATCCGACCTGATGCTGCTCCCAAACACCCTAAAGTATACTCAACAATGGGTCGCACTAGTGTCCTAATATGCTATCAGATGAACCACACTTTCCAAAAATTCTCCCAATAAACTAAAGTTGAACATTACAGTACTTAAATGCTCATTCCATTTCATATTGCTTTGCAGCATTAAGCCTAGATGTTTATCTGCGTGTAACATTTTGTAGGGACATGAAATGGAATTATCACACAGGCTCTGTCTTCCTAAGGTAGATGACTGTCTTCGGGTCATTCGTAGAATAGTGGGAAAATATAGTCAGTTTACAAAAGAGACTGCCTATAAATGCTTGTGCGTGTCATCGTAGGCATTTTTAAAGTATAGGTGACCATTAACTAATGAGTCTAACGAGAATGTTGAACGTCGTATTTCAAAAAGGGCAGCATTGCTAGTCGCAGGTTTGTTTGTTCGACGGGGGAGCGTTACGGAAATGCTGAGACACCTGAATCCAATGTAGACGCTAGTTATTCCTTAACTTTTAAGTCGGTTTTCAAAGAGTAACTGTCATCTTCAAAAACCATTAATAAGTCAAGAGATTTCTTTATCACGCAACGTGTAACTCCCGTTGGGAATGCTAATTGTAAGACAAGATTAGACGAATTACAGTCCGCACAAGAAAAAAAAACCTGTTTTCTTTCCGCGTTCCATACGCAACTGTACGTATGATACAATGCTATGTACCATCTGCCACGCTCTTAACAGTGTTTTGCATATTGTGTATACAGGGCGTTCAAAAATTCAATGCCCGAACTGAGAGGGATGACAAAGGAGTCAAAAACAAATACATTTCGTAAAGTAATCATCGTTGTGATGTCATGTTCTTCGACCTGTGTCAGTAAACAGTGGGTAGGGTAGCACTAGTGCTTGAATGAGAGTCGCAATGTCGACATCAAACGCTACACGTGGAGAGAACTGCAAGTCTTTAACTTTGTTTACGGTAAGGGCGAAGACAATAGTCAAAAGCCCTGAGTGTTCTACGAACATTTCCCTGCACCCAAATGTCCACATTATCGTGCAGAGCTAGTCTGGTGAGACCAAGGACGGTGCGTACACCTATCGTTGAGGAAGAGGTGCTGTTCCACTAAAGAGCGAGGTGGCGCTCCCCCCCACCCTTTTGTGTCCGGGGGTTAGAACAGGCCCGAGGTTTTCCTGCCTGTCATAAGAGGCGACTAAAAGGAGTCTCACACGTTTCGGCCTTTATGTGATGGTCCCCTGTAGGCTTTGACCTCCATTTTTCAAAATTTTCCCGAAGAGCGAGCCAATTGGAGAAGGACGCCTTACATGGTGCGTAGTGTCCATAATGCGCTGAGACCTCTCGCATCCTTCGTCGACGTGAATCTGCACTTCCGCTCATTCTCCAGCTGTTCGGCGAGGTCACCCTCCTGGGTGCATTTTCCTCCATCCTCTGTGCAGTATCGCTTTCTGTGCTGTCGACGATAATGGACGTGTTAGCTCGTTTGCCCCTGATATCCAGCACGGTAGGCAGTCCGTTGTGGTGGAGCCGTCATGTACCCTGTTGGTTGTAGCCCCCTGACCACACAGGGATCGCACTGGTGATGCCTGTGCCGTTAATTCCCCACGTATGCTAAGGAGTAGATGCCCGTCACCCTGGGGCACCGTGATTCCTGGCAATGGCCATCCTGCCAGGTGGCCTTTGCTTGCGGCTAGGTGGCGCCATGGGGAGGGCCCCTGATCGGAGTGGGTGGCATCAGGGCGAATGACACGCCATGAAGCGTAGTACGTAATCTCTTGCTGGTGGTCAAACGCCAGCAGTCTCTAAGCGGTCAAGGTCTAACTTCAATGCTAAGAAATACGACCCCAAATCGTTCCACCTCCTGGCCACACCATGGAAGGAACGCGAGGCTAAGGGTGGCAGCGAAGCTTATTCACCCTCGTATGTACGAGAGTTGATGGGGAATCTTCCTTGTCAATGAAACCTCAGTTTTTTTGTGGAGCATTTAGAGTACAAGTTTGAGGAGGTGGAGTTCTTGTCCAAAATGCGGTCAGTGTCGGTCTTGATTAAAATAGCATCCTCTGCTCAGTCACAAACATTACTCTTCTGTGACAAGCTGGAGGAAGTTTCTGTTCACGCCCCATAAGAACTTAAATATGGTCCAGGGTATCTTATTTCACAGGGACCTTCTTTTTCAGTCTGACGATGAGCTGCGCGCCAATTTAAAGCGGCGAGGTCTCCATTTAGTCCGGCGCGTCCACCGGGGTCAGGGGAATAATAAGGTTGCCACCGGTGCATTCATCTTGGCCTTCGAGGTTGACACTTTACCCGAGAAGGTCAAGGTGATGGTCTACCGCTGTGACGTAAAGCCATATATCCCTCCCCGATGCGGTGCTATAATTCCTGGAAGTTCCGCCGTATGTCTTCCCGCTGTACTTCCAGCGCCACGTGTCGGTATTGTGGACGTCCTTCACATCCCAATACTTCTTGTGGCCCGCCTCTGACCTGTGTCAACTGCAGAAAGCACCATTCACCTTGCTCGCCAGACTGCAGGATTCTCCAGAAAGAAAGAAAAGTAATGGATTACAGGACCCTGGACCGACTGACTTATACTGAGGCTAAGAGAAAATGTGAGAGGCTATATCCTGTGAATATGACGTCAACCTACGCCGCCGCTACGGCAACGGTGCTACCATCTTCCGTTCCACCGCGTAAAATTGTCTCTCAGAGCCGTCAGACTCCTCCTGCCCCCTTAATAGGGTTGGGGCACTGTTGCTCCTGGACAACTTTCTTCAGGAGCAACACCCCCCCCCCCCCCCCCCCCGCCCACACACACACACCAATGGGGACGTCAGTCCCCACTTCTGAACTGTCTGAACTGGAGAAGCGTAAGTCTTCTTCGGCTACTCTCGCCAGGAAGGGATCCCTTGGGTCACTCCCACTCTCTTCCCAGGCTCCTACCAGTGGTCGTAGGGCTTCACGGTCCTCCTCAGTCCCTGAGACTTCATCGGTGAAGACCTCTCAGCCGGTCAAACCTAAGGAGCAGCGAGAGAAACCTAAAAAGCAAATGACCCCCAAGAATCCAGGCAATGCGGTGGCACCCACACCACCACTACCTACAAGCTCTGTGTCTGAGGATGAGGTGGAGATTCTGGCGTCCGCTGAGGACCTAGATCTTTCTGGCCCTCAGGCACAATGGATGTTGATCGCACAGGCACTCATCTGGTGGCAGCAGGTGACCCTGAGGCGTAGACAGCCTCATTGAGTGTTTATGCCTTCCAAGTCTCACGATCACGTAACCCTCCAGCGGATTTGGGGCGGGTTTTTCCACCGCATAGCTCAGCTACAGCAACTGTTAAGCTGTACACCTGTTTTCTGCATTGCCCTCCAGGAAACCTGGTTCCCGGCAATACGTAACTCTGCTCTCCGCGGCTATATAGGATATTGCAGGGACCGTAGCGAGTATAATAGTGTCAGGTGGCGTTTGCGTCTTTGTCCTGAACTCAGTATGTAGTGAACCTGTGCCCATTCAAACCCCTCTTGACACTGTGTCTGTCAGAATAAGGACGACGCAGAAAATAACTGTCTGCAGTGTATATCTTCCTCCAGATGGCGCAGTAACCCTGAACGTGTTGGCTGCACTGACTGATCAACTCCCTAAACCTTTCCTAGTTTCGTGAGATTTTAACACGCATAAACCCTTGTGGGGTGGCGCCATGCTTACTGGCTGAGGTAGGGGGTTCGAAAATATACTGTCACAACTCGACCTCTGCCTCATAAATACAGGTGCCCCCACACATTTCAGTGTGGCATATGGCACATATTCGGCCGTTGATCTCTCGGTTTGCAGCCCTGGCCTTCTCCCATCTATCCACTAGAGAGTACTGACAACATGTGTGGTAGCGACCACTTCCCCCATCTTTCTGTCACTCCCCTGTCGTCATGCCACCGGACGCCTACCCAGATGGGCTTTAAACAAGGCAGACTGGGAAGACTTCACCTATGCTGTCACCGCTGAATCTCCCCCACATAGCGCCATCGATGTTGTCGTTGAGCAGGTCACCACAACAATTGTTTCTGCGGCGGAAAACGCGAGTCCTCGTTTTTTAGGGTGCCCCTGGCGAAAGACAGTCCCTTGATGGTCGCCGGAAGTCACTGAGGCAATTACAGAGCGTCAGCGAGCTCTACAGGGATATAAGCGGCACTCTTCCCTAGAGCACTTAATAGCCTTTAAACGGCTTCGTGCCCGCGTTCGCCAGCTTATAAAACGACGGAAACAGGTGTGTTAGGAGAGGTACGTGTCGACCATTGGGTGCCATACGTCACCTTCCCAAGTCTGGGCGAAGAACAGATGTCTTTTTGGTTACCAGACCCCAACAGGTGTTTCTGGCATTAACATCAATGGCGTGTTTATCTACCTACGCAAACGCTATTGCCGAGCACTATGCTCGAGCCTCTGCATTGGAGAACTACCCCCCAGCCTTTAGCACCCTCAAACGGCGAATGGAAAGGAAATTACTCTCGTTCACTACACGCTACAGTGAACCCTATAACGCCCCATTTACAGAGTGAGAGCTCCTCAGCGCTCTTGCACATTGCACCGACAGCTCCTGAGCCGGAGCGGATCCACAGTCAGGTGATCAAACATCTCTCATCTGACTACAAGCGACATTTCCTCGTTATCTTCAACCGGATCTGGTGCGGTGGCGTCTGCCCATCACAATGGCGGGAGAGCACCATCATTTCGGTTCTCAAACCCGGTCAAAACCCGCTTGATGTGGATAGCTATCGGCTCATCAGCCTCACCAACTTTCTTTGTAAGCTGCTGGAAGTATGACATGTCGGCGGTTGGGTTGGGTCCTGGAGTCACGTGGCCTAGTGTCTCCATGTCAGGGCGATTTTCACCAGGGTCGCTCTACCACTGATAATCTCATGTCCCTCGTGTCTGCCATCCGAACAGCCTTTTCCAGACGCCACCGTCTTGTTGCCTTTCGCTTACGTAAAGCGTACGACACTACCTGGTGACATCATATCCTTGCCACATTGTATGAGTTTCCAGGGCCTGGTCCCGATTTTTATCCAAAACTTCCTGTCGCTCCGTACTCTCCGTGTCCATGTCGGTGCCTCTCATAGTTCCCCCCGTATTCAGAAGAATGGCGTTCCGCAGGGCTCTGAATTGAGTGTCCCTCTATTTTTAGTGGCAATTAACGGTCTATCAGCAGCTGTAGGGCCGCCGTTCTCACCTTCTCTGTATGCTCCTCCAGTACTGGTGCTGCTTAGCGGCGCCGACAGAGAGCCATTCGCAAGGCGCAGTCATGGCCTCTAGGCCACGGCATCCAGTTTTCATCCGCGAAGCCGTGTGTCATTTCTGTCGGCGTCGCCCGTTCATCCAGAACCACGACTTTACCTTAATGGTAATCCACTCACTGTAGAGGAGACATGTCGATTCTTGGAACTGGTTTTCGACGCCCGCTTGACTTGGCTACCTCACCTTCGTCAGCTTAAGCGGAACTGCGGGCAACACCTCAATGCCCTCCGCTGCGTGAGCAACACCAACTGAGGTGCAGATCGCTCTACGCTGCTGCAGCTCTACGAATCCCTTGTTCAATCCCGCCTTGACTAAGGGAGTCCGGTTTACGGTTCGACGCCGCCCTCAGCGTTGCGTTTACTCGACACAGTGCACCACTGTGGTGTTCGCCTAGCGCCTGGAGTTTTTAGAACGAGTCCGGTGACCAGTGTCTTGGTGTAGGCCGGAGTACCTCCACTGTACTATTAAACTACTCGCCAGTTACGTTGCACACGTTCGTAGTTCTCCTGCGCGTCCGAATTACCGTCTCCTTTTCCCAACCACGGCAGTTCATATCCCGCATCGGCGGCCCAGGTCAGGGCTTCGCGTCCGGCCCCTTCTGTCTGAACTGGAGTCATTCCCATTACCACCTCTCCTCCAGGTCCGTTCACATACACCTCCATTATGTGCATCTATGCCGCAGATTCTTCTGGACCTTTCGCAGGGCCCTAAGGACTCCGTTAACTCTGCGGCTCTCCGCTATCACTTCCTCTCGATTCTCGGCATGTACTGGGGTCATGAAGTTTACACCGACGGCTCGACGGCTGATAGTCACGTAGGCTTCGCGTATGTTCATGGAGGACATACTGAACAGCAGTCCTTGCTAGATGGTTGCAGTGTTTTCACTTCAGAGCTGGCGGCCATTTCTCGTGCTCTTGAGCACATCCGCTCGGGCCCTGGCAAGTCATTTCTCCTGTGTACTGACTCCTTGAGCTGCCTACACGCTATCGACCAGTGCTACCCTCGCCATCCTTTGGTAACTTCCAGGTGCCCCCAGACATTTCGGTGTGGCATATGGCACATATTCGGCCATTGATCTCTCGGTTTGCAGCCGTGGCCTTCCCCCATCTATCCACTAGAGAGCACATGACAATCTGTGTGGTACTGACACTGTCCATCTATGCCCTGGAACGGTCCCGTCGTTCAGTGGTGTTCGTGGGGACCCCAGGACACGTCGGAATCCTAGGCAACGAACTTGCCGACTGGCTGGCCAAACAGGCTACGCGGAAACCGCTTCTGGAGATGGACATCTCCGAACCTGACCTGTGTTCTGTCTTACCCCTCTGGGTTTTTCGTATTTGGGAGACGGAATGGCACAACAGTACGAACAGCAAACTGCATGCCATTAAGGAGACTACGAATGTGTGGAAGTCTTCCATGCGGTCCGCTCGTAGGGGATCGGTTGTCCTCTGCCGGCTCCGCATTGGCCATACGTGGCTAACGCATGATTACCGCGTCCGGTGCGAGGTCCCACCTCGGTGTCGCTGTGGCTCACAAATGACGGTCGCCCACCTCTTGCTGGACTGCCCACTTTTAGCCGCTCCGCGGCGGACTTTTAACTTACCCAGCACCCTACCTTCGGTGTTGAGCGACAATGCGTCAACAACAGCTTTAGTTTTACATTTTATTCGTGAAGGTGGGTTTTATCATTTCATCAAAGTTTTAGCGCAAGTCCTTTGTCCTGTGTCCTCACCCGAGTGCATGTAGGGTGGAGGTTTTAATGTGTTTCAGAGTGGCTGGAGTCTCCTTTCTATTCTCATGGTTAGCCATCATAATTTGCTCTCTTGTTTTGATCTCTTCTACATGTTTCTTGTGTCTCTTTGTTGTTTTCTTGTCTGATTTTGCCCATTTTAGTGTTTGTTGCCCTTCCGTCATTCTTGTGGTTTTCTACTTTCTTCCAGCTGTGTTTTGTATGTCTCGATTATTTTACTTCCACCCTTGTGGAATTATTTTAATCGGAATGAGGGACCGATGACCTAGGAGTTTGGTGCCCCCCCTCCTCTCCGTCCCCCCCCCCCCCCCCACACCCGTTCTTTTAAACCAACTGAGGTGGCGCAGTGGCTAGCACACTGGACTCGCATTCGGAAGGACGACGGTTCAGTCCCGCGTCCGGCCATCCTGATTTAGGTTTTCTGTGATTTCCCTAAATCGCTCCAGGCAAATGCCGTGGTGGTTTCTCTGAAAGGACACGGCCGACTTCCTTCTCCGTCCTTCCGTAACCCAATGAGACCGATGATCTTGCTGTCTGGTCTCCTCCCCCCAAGCAACCCAACCGGCTGTTACACTTTGAGTACAATCCAGAGACAAGTACATAAGCAGTTGGTGCCGTGCTCGATACTCACCATGGTTTAGTATCGAATGTGTTGCGCTAATAGCTGCTTCTTGCTTATTGTCGTATGAGAGTACAGAAAGTGGGACCAGATGACTATGTAGTTCGTCTTGTGTACGCACGCTGGTTCCTGCAACATACTAATTAACACCATCGTTTCCTGTATTTGGTTTATTTACAGATGAGGCTCAATTTAGTGAGGCAAGCGTGTACTGTTGTCACAATTGGCATCTACAGTCGCATAAAAAGCCACGTGTTACAGTTGTGCAAGGTCATCAGGGACGTTTTTCAGTAAAACATGTGAGCCGGTATCGTGGGCAACTACTTACTTGGGCCTCACATGTTGCCTGCTCGACTTAGATGGCCAATCTACAGTGTATTCTTGAAATTTCACCTGCCGTCGGTATTACAGGAGGTACCCCTAGATATCAGGAAGAGGATGTGGTGTCAGCATGAGGGGCCCCAGCGCACTTCGCAGAACCAGTCCAAGCAGTAATAACCACTACTTCTGGCAGTCGGTGGATCAGCCGAGGGAAAGTGTACATTGGCCTGCACGAACTTCACCCCATTAGACTTCTTTCTCTGGGGCTACATGAAAGCCGTAGTGAATATAGGCCTGTTGATTCGAGGGCGGAATTGGTTGCAGCAGCCACACAAACACGCTCTGGGCTGTTATGAATTTTGCTACTTTTGAGTATTTATTGTAATGTAGTAATCATCAGAACAATGAAGCAGTGAAAAACATTGAACACTGTTTTGTTTTCAGTCACACACAATAACCTCCTGCATACCAGTGTTTTTGTCTCCATAGCCATTCCTGTTAGTTAGGACACTGAATTTTTGAACACCTTGTTTATAGGATGGTCAGTATTCAGTCTGTAAAGTGCATCTTCATCTAGACACACTTCGTAAGTCATCCTACGGTGCATGTCCAATGATACCACGTACCACTATTTTTTTTATAATTATTTCCATTCCTGTTCAACTCGCAAATAGATCGAGGAAAAAATGACTGTCAAAAGTCCTCCCTACGAGTCCTTCCTTATTTCTCGCGAAATGTACGTCGACGGCCGTAGAATCGTTTTCCAGTCGGCTTCGAATGACGTTCTCTAATTTTCCGCAAGAGTGCCTCCCAAGAAGAGCGTCAGCTTCCCTCCAGGGATTCCCATTTGAGTTCACAAAGCATCTCCTTAATACCTGCGTGCTGATCGAACCTACCGGTAACAAATGTAGCAGCACGCCTCTGAATTGCTTCATTAAAAAGTCTTCGAGTCTCACATATCCGGAAACCCAAACGATCTGCTCGGACCTTCGTTAACAGTCTGCAATGGGACACCCACTGTGTTAAACGCTTTCTGTAAACCCAGGAACATGGAATCCGCCTGTTGCTCTCGATCTATGGTTTGTGGGATATCATGTGAGAAAAGGGCAGGGCGAGTTTCGCAGAAGCGGTCTTTCGAAATCTGGGCCGTTTTTTAGACAGATGCTTTTCCTGTCCCAAGGAAATTTATTATTCTAACTCAATATGTGTTCTAAAATTCCGCAGTAAACCGATGTTAAGAGTATTGGTCTGTAATTATGCAGGTCCCTTAGTTAACCTTCCTTATATACAGGAGTTTACCTTTGATTTTTTTTTCCCCAGTCGCTTGGGTACTTAACAATAAATGCAGGCCACGTAAGGATAGAAGTTAAGTCCCATAGTGCTCAGAGCCATTTCAACCAAGGCCACGTAAGGGCCCAATGTCGCAGAGTCTGTGTGGAACGGAATTGTTTTTCCATCAGGACCCGGAGACTTACTTTTTTTAAAGTCTTTTTCAGTTGCTTATGGGCGCCACGGATGATACCTTGTTGTATGTCTTTCATGGGGGAGTCTGTACGACAGTCAAACGGCGGCGGTACGGTACGTTTGTACGATTCTCCTAATTATTTCTTAAACGGGAAATTTAAAACTTCAGCTTTCCCTTTGCTACCCTCTATTGCCACGCCAGACTGGTCGGCAAGTGACTGGATGGAAGCCTTCGCCCCCTTGGTGATTTTACGTATTACCAGACGTGATCTTTCGTATTACCAGAACTTTCTCGGATTTTGGGCAATGAGCTTCTTACGAACACAGAAATTTCTATTAACTTTCCTCTGTCAACATTTGCACGTTATTTTTTGAATCGAGACTGCAACATTCTGTGTTTCTTCATCGTTTTCCGAATTTGATTCTTGTACCACGGAGGGTCCTTTGCATCCTTAATCCACGTACTTGGCACATACATTTCCAGAACGCAGTTTGCAATCAGTTTGAATATTGCCTTCCTCTACTTCCGTCATATTGGAGCTAAGTGGGATGATATCTGCTTTTTCTAACATAAATACCCTAGGATGGAGTTATTAACTTTAGTAACCTTCGTCACTGTGGCAATATTATGACCACTAATCCGTGTCTATACTAACACTGCCTATAATTTTTTGTTTCGTATGGTCTTCCTATCATATCCCTCAATATTGGCCATTCCTCCTAGGACACCCGTAGATGCAGATTCTGGATTGTCGCACTAAGCGGAATTGTAAGGTGGTTAGTACTGTGGTTAGTACGCGCATCTGACAGCAACGGAACTTACATTCATATTCTGGCATCCAAATGTCATTCCTCCCACATTCCCCCCACTGAGCGAGTAGTCGCTCTATAACGATTTCGCTGTTGATGTAACACGACCTTCCTCTCGACTGTCAAATCTCCTTCGGCCGTCGAAACTATTAACAGTGCCTCTGAATTTATGAAGGGTAAGAGCTACAGAGATGGTGAGCCTTTTGCAAGTAAATTAACAGAAGTCATACTACATGTTGCGTTAAATTCTGGCAGTTGTATTGTCACTTGAAGTATACTGTCGATAGCTGGTCTCCCCAATACTCAGAATTTGAAATCTGAAAAGCAGCCTCACGTGCACGATACTCACCTCTTGTCAATACATACCAAATATTCACATCAGGGACTTTCAGGCGTACCATTCATCTTCGATGTCACCAAGGAACCTTCTGCTTGGCCCAACCTACTAATAACTCTGCCAGTATCCCATTAGGGCTTACCTCGGCGTATCCTCATTGTCACCAGACAATTTACAACATACTACAGATTAAACACATACGATTGTGGTGTACTTTTATTATGAGTAGGCATTTCAAAGTTATTTTAATGTCACTACAAGTGTGACGAGCTTGCCTCCGTTTCGCTTTTGTGTCATAAAACAGATGTCTAAGAAGGCGATAGGCATGATGAGTATCTTATTTTCCTCTCGGGGTTTCATTAAGCAACGCGAATAAAGTACAGTCATGCTCATAAATTAAGGATATGGTTTATTCGCTTGGAGACCTGCAAGGTGCATTCTACTGACCCCTGGTCACAGGAGAGCCCCCGTAAAGCCTGGTGTCAAGAACACATTCCATATTCATTGGAACAGTGGTCCCAGGTTATGTTCACAGACGAGTCCAGGTATAGTCTGAACAGTTATCCTCGCCGGGTTTTCATCTGGCGAGAACCTGGAACCAGATACCAACCCCTTGATGTGCTTGAAAGGGACCTGTATGGAGGTCGTGGTTTGACGGTGTGGGGTGGGATTATGATTGGTGCACGTACAGCACTGCATGTCTTTGACAGAGGAACTGTAAGAGGTCAGGTGTATTGGGACGTCATTTTGTACCAGAATGTCCACCTTTTCAGAGGTGCAATGGGGCCCACCTTCCTCCTGATGGACGATAACGCACGGCTCCACCAAACTGCCATCGTGGAGAAGTACCTTGTAACAGAATATATGAAGCGAATGCAGTGGCCTGCCTGTTGTGAACTAAACCTCATCGAGGACATCTGGGATGCCCGCGGTCGACGTATAGCTGCACGTCTTCAAACCCCTAGGACACTTACGGAGCTCCGACAGGCACTGGTATAAGAGTGGATATGAACATCTACAGAACACTCTTCCTGCCATGTTTGAATATACCCTCTCTCACGGCTGGACACGTCCTGCTGGTGATATGCATGATGGTCATGAAGCAACGGAATAGTCTTTAGCCAAATTATTCATACCGGTCAAAATGAAATGACTTCAATGAGGAGAGAAAGCAGCGCACACATTTCATGTCACGAGTTTGCGTTGAACACATTTACTTAATCTCCACTCTCTCTTGTGGGCAACCAGGATACATATCCTTCATGTCACGAATGCAAACATAGGAAGCAGATTTCAGTTGTTCGAGCAAAGCAATTCCAGTCCTTTTTTAAGTTTTAAGCTTGAACAAGGACAGCACTAGCATACCTTTATTACCGATTTAAGATTCACCTTGTGTTCAAGAAGGTGACGTCTGAAAGCAAAAAGTGTTTTGCTGAAGCGAGAACTAACGGTGAGAAATGTTAAAGAAACTGTTTGTCATGTAAATCCCAAATCGTTTTTGTTCAGGATTCTCTGTCTGATACAGTCACTTTTTTTATTTACACTTACGGAGGGGTGGGTAAAACATCGAAATGGCGTTAAATATCAGCAAGTTTCAAATCCCCGTCCGTCCATTTCTCCGAAATGCTTGAAGCGAACGCAAAACGATTCTTTTGGATGCATCATGAACGGTTTCTTTCCGCATCCTTGTCCACTCGTAGCTTGTGGTAATGACCAGCTTGTCGTCGAGTCGTTAGAACGTAATGTTCTTTTTGAGGTTACATCATTTCGGTCATGTAGATACAATGTGAAACAAAATTCACGGACAGGAAGAGGTCCACAGGTGTGAAATCGACCTGGTAACGTAGGTTAGGGAAACAGGCGTCACATCTCGAATTTATAAAAAAAAAAAGAAGAATCTGGTGTGATGTTCTAGTGCCTTAAATATATGTGTAGTAGCTACTCAGAGCAGCGGTGTAGTGTAATAGTTAGGACACTTTCCAGCTGTGAAGAAAGTTGTGGGTTCGGATCCGCTTGGATCATGTGAATTTTTTTGTTATCAAGTCTTTATCCAAATGACTTCCTTATTTCCATTCAGTTAATGGGTTCAAATGTAACTTTTTTATTCCTTGTCTTTTTGTGAGTCATTTTATTGCCATTTTTATTTACTGTCAATTTTTTCATCCATTATTCTTTATTCACTGGGAATATTTTTCCTTGTGATTCTAATTAATTCATGTAGTAACTTCGATTTACTTTATTCCGTCCATGTCATTGCATTCACTGTTTGTATTCCATATTTAGCTTGAATTCGTTTTGTTTCTATTCCCTTCTTTCGTCTAAATCTTCATAACGCAACTAGACTTTTTTTTGAATGTTTTTATGACGATTACTACACAAAAATGTACATCTTATAACGAAAATCACGTTTTGGACACCACTACTCTGACAAGACAAAGATTTTTTTTCTTTTTTAAACATAGATAAACAAAAATAATTAAAATCACATGCACAGAGATTCTAATCTTTTACTATTATGAATTATGAAATTAGTCTCGTCGATGACTCACATGGAAGAAGTTATTTCCCTCTACACAGATTCATATATACATAGATGAAATACTGGATTTCTCGACTTGTTCCGTTTCGTATAGGAAAGCAGTGAATCGGCCACAGTAATTCTTACGAAGCATCGAATCCAGTTGGGAGAAGCACCGTAATTTTAATGATGGCTACATGTTGGCCATCAAAATTTATGAAACACATGAAAGGAGTGTAGAGTGCAAGTAGTGAGGTTGTAGCTATGAATCCCGTCGTTGTTCTGCATGTTGCTTGATATCTGCCACTATGAAATTTCTTAGTGCAGCTTATTTCCACGCGGCACTGTTTTAAGTTTCTATAACATTTAGTGTCTTGAATATCATTTCCAAAATGGGCGCATTTAGTTGAAAACCAGTTTGTTAGGACGTAGAGCCCAACGAGAGTTCTCTTGTGGGCGGCTGTAATGACCCGTGGCCTGCATGCGTTGGCGTGGCGTTCGTGTTGGCTAAGTCACCATCGCAAGGACGTCTTGTGCCATAGCGTGCCGGTTTCCACACCTCCAAGCTTTTCCTGCCGCCCTCCATTTGGTGGCGGCTGCGCCGGCAACTGGCTAATGACATATATTTTTTAACACCCCACATAAGAAAACACTGAACATCCGCTTGGTCAGTGAGAGGTGTGTTTGTCTGACACGTTGGAGTCTACCGTCATTTGTGCAAATTACGTACGGAGTATTCGCAGTTCTTATGCTGGCACACTGTGGCAGACAAATGATTATCTGCGGCCGTTCAACTATGATTATAAAGTATCAGATTAAAGATAAAGTTGTATGAGGGCCTAGTACGTATGGCACTAGCGCATTTCTGTCGTGTGTTTAACCAGACTTTGATCGTACTATGTTTTGCATGTATGGAACGTTCCACTGTGGATCCGTGGAGAACTATTTGAACTTGAAGCAGAGGGTCACACATCTTAATACTCGGGCCACATCAGTATACTACCACTAGTATATATCACGGTCGTAATGCAGCTTTCGTTTTGCTTACTACTGCTACTTCATCATCAATCTCCACTTACATGGATTCGGTAATTTGTACTATTTCGTCTCGTGTTTGAGAATCATCGTCACCTTTTATAATATTGAAAGTTATTACAAAAACATCGGTTTCCTACCCTTTCGAGCTTGAAATGTAATGTCGGTGTTCAGTGACGCAATATTGATCATCTAATAGCGTATAACAACTTTATTATAACGTTGTGAAGTTATTCCCTTATTATGTGTTGCCCATAACCACGCCATACTTTCGCATTACTTATACGAGAACCGAAACTTCAACAGCAATTTCAGACGCAGAACTGTGTTATTCGTTTCCATCCTCAGCATAGGTCCACAGAGGCTGCAAGCATCAGTTTATTTTGTAGAAAAGTGTCGGCAGTGAGCTGAAGTGTTTATAATGTTAAAAACGGGTCGAAGTCGCAGAGAATAGGTAACGGCACTCTTTTATGCTAAGATTCAATGAGTGTATCTTACAGCTACCCAAAAATCAGTTAATGAAGTTTTTCGGTAAGTCTCTGCACTTATCGCAAGCATGGTGTGTGACAGTACTTCAGTGACTATTTCGCAAGTATTGAGAGAAACTAACCTGACACAGTTCATTAATCGAAAGAGGTACGAATAGGGCTCGCACAAGACTCTTGTCATCTTACACAGCATCAGAGAGACCTTGTGTGTGAATCCGTAAACGTTCTGTCAAGAGTAACAACACGACGACTAACATAGGCCTGTTGTCTTTCGTGATTTGTTTGACCTTAGTGTCTGAAAGAAGCCCAAGACATATGCTGTGGGTGGTGTTTTCGTCGTCGCCGAACTGTGCTTGCCAGTCTGCAACTTGAACTGTGATGGAAGTGTAGCATTATTGCTTCTCTGTAAATCGTGTTTTTCAGAGACTGCCATGGTCTCTGCAGTCACTCTTCAGCATCCAGTACTTTTTGCGGTGGCCCTGGGTCGCCAAGATGCATCGTCGCAACTGTGCAAGTTTTTGCGCGTTCGCAGCCCTTCCCCCAGGGCAGGTTCGCTTTTTGCGCAGCTGGTTTGCTGGTTCTGCTGCTGGACCTCGGCCATCCACTAATCGGAGCGCCGAAGCGGCGTGCCGTCCGCTTGAATATTTATTGAATTTCCGACCCGGAATTGCTTCCTAAGATTAACCTGACCATTTCCGCCGCCGTCCTCGCAGTTTAGTATAGCTCCATTCTTACCGTAAAATGGATGCCCTCCAACGCAAGCCGTTCCGATGCTGGTTGCTGCTTTTGCCCGCAGGCTTTCTTGCAGCAGTGCATTTTGCTCCGGAAGCAGCATCCGGGTGACTTGCTCGCGTTTCTCGCTCTGTGTGTGTGTGTGTGTGTGTGTGTGTGTGTGTGTGTGTGTGTGTGTGTGTGTGTGTGTGTGTGCGTGCGTGCGTGTGCGTGTGCGTGCGTGCGTGCGCAAATAGAGAGAACAAGAACATGATGAAATTTAGCCTACACATCAGGGAATATGTTGCATGTATGAAGAAACTTTTGTTGTACGAAGTAGCTTGGTTTGGAGGCGCCAAACAACGTAAGTACCAGAGCGAGGAGCAGATTCTCAATGGCGCAAGTTACCAAGCACATCCTGTTTCTGATAATCCAACAGCCAGCCAAAGGCTGCGTTACTTTGATCGGAGAATTTCGTGCATTTTCGTCTTGCGGGGTACTACAGCCGTATATTTGTGAGTTTCCCATCTCGACTGTTTTTCACAATTATGTAGTACGATTGGCCAATTTCGTCGTTACATGCCATTTTCAAGCGCAGAGAGTATCTGTGTGTTGTACCGGTATCCTGCTATTAATTGATTGTACAATACTTCGACGCCTACTGCGCTGGAAAATGACACGTAAGGACGCAATTGGTCAATCGTGCAATATATAATAAACTGAATACATGTTAAAAACAGCCAAGGTGGAACACTTCGAAATTTGCTTCAACAGGTGTACATGTTGAGTGTTACTACCAAGAGATTCTTCGCGTTGCTGCTGGTCATTCAGTCGTCGCTTGTTGATCGCCTTCCGCTTCTCAGTTACCGTAAATTGGTTTGTTGTGTCAACAGCTTAAGTATATTAGCATTGCTACAAATTGACGTATCTCTCTTATTAAATACTCATTTTGGGGCGGGGGAATAGAACAAACTAGTAATTAATGCGACGTTTGCCCAGCGCCGCGACCCACATTCGGATTGGAAATGCATCGTGTGCTGCATAACGTTAGCGTATGTAATTTTATGTATTCGTGCGACAAAGGAATGATTAAGATGGAAAGATTGATGTATCTTAGTTGCAGCCACAGCTGCAAACACTGGGAAAGTACTAAGTGCGTGAAATGCCAGACTTTGCCGACAAAGTGTGACCAGAATATTGAAGTAAGCGCGCCGCGAGCATATGTAAGATATCTGTAATAGATGTAATTTGTTCATCGATTTACGGAGGACAGGCGAGCTTCCGCGGTTGCTTTGCGCAACTAATGTATCGTTTTGTGTTCCCATTCGACTGAACTGCGGGAACGAGTCCTTCATTATTGCGATTTATATCTGTATTGAATAGGTGCTATATAGAAATTTTACAGCTCTGTCTGTGAGTACGAATATTGTGTCGAACTTTACACATTACATTGCTCACAGTGACGTACTTAACATAGGACACGGTATGTTTAACTGATAGGATTGTAGAATGTGAACTGATAACTATTTTTAGTTGTTCTCTTCAATTTTGCACATTTTATTGTATTGATACGTATCTTGCGCTCCTCGCACAGGTGGAATACAAAAATTCGATTCTTGTTGGTTTGAAACGGGGAAAACGGAGAGGAAGAATGATGTTTATATCAAAAACCGTATTTCATTTGTGCCAATAAGTACTGGATACTTCCGGAGATTACCGTATCTAATTTTACGAAGATAGACATAAGCTGCAGTGATCAGCACAGCTTGTATTCAGAATCAATAACACGGCCCCTACGTCGCAGTAAACAAGGTTATAAATTTGGTGAGGCGAAAGCATCCTTACTGCTGTGGAAGACGCAGGCTTGGGAGCGCAAGCCGACTAACGTGGACTCAGAAAACGACAGAAAGTCTTTGTACTCGCTTGTTGACTTTACAAAATAGTCATGGGCTTAATCTGTGTGAGGTGTACGGGAATAGTATAATGTAACTACCGTCTGAGTAGCAGCCATGTTTGTCAAGTTTTGGGGAGTTGGCGAATTCTTCTGATGAAACAATTTCAGGTGATAAAAGAAGAGAGCAGCTAACTGACACGATATAGTTTTTGAGAGCTGAGCTTCCGGAGTGTAACAGCCAAAAATATTCTATTACACCTAGCGATAAGCGTTTACACGAAAGCTTCGACCATCGCGGAAGTAATTATGCGCTACAATAACGTCACCTGTATTGCTGCTTCTCCGTCTGCAAATAAATATTTGAGATTTTTACTTACGAGTTGCGTCGTAACAGAAGGAGGCGTATGTCCTGCTCGGCCGTCCAAATTTATGGTTTCCCCAGTACCTCTAAGGAAGCCGAGGCGAATGTTGGTGTTGGTGTTGTTCCTTCACAAGACCACATTCAAATTCCACAACTGTGATCCAGTATGAGCTAATGCTCTGTTAATATAATGTTGCCGTCGACTGGTTGCTACTATCTTATCTTCCCAGTCATCTAATGTAGTTATACTGCCGCTGCAGGCAGTTGTACCGTGCTCTACTGAGCTAAAGAAGACGTAGTGGCTCCATTGCAGCGGAAATTTTTGAGGTTTCAGTGATTTTTTTCGTGTAAATCTAGTTTGCTAGATTTTCCGTGGAGTAAGATAATCCTAATCTGTACAAGAAAGAGTTGATTGAGCAGCAGATTTGACCATCACGCGCATTTGGTAAATCCTCATCAGAGGTCGTCGTTGTGAGTAGATGCTGAGCTGTTAAGAAAGGAACATTCTCACAGAGTATATCAGTATCCCTGAACATTTCTAGTGATGATCCTTGCGTTGCAAAGTATAATTTACAAACAGAGAAGGGGAATTTTATCTTATTCCCCAACTATGAAACCGACCGAGAGATCAGCTGAAAGAATCATTGACCTATAGACTTACAACCACTCTATTAGTGTGTGGTTTACGTAATGTTTTCGTATTACCGAATGCCGTTACCACATTGTTAGTGCTGTATACTGCTAAAGTAAGACGTCCAACCTTGACGGGTTTTCTGTTTTTCGTAAGCGATGTAGCGTCTTGCGAATGGCCTTCGTCGCCCCATTGAGGGGAAAATATTGCTGACTGATTGCCTAAACAGTCCTTGAGGACATTCTTCCACGTCACTCCATTCGTCTGGTCCACGAAGGAGGGGGGGGGGGGGGACAAAAAATCTTACATAACGCCAACATCCGGGTATGGCGTGCCGTGCAGCACATAGTAGCCAAGTCCACAGTCTTCTGACTTGTGGATACAACAAGTAACTAAACAAACTCGTTAAACTAAGGTAAGAAACCTTTCGCACGTTTATTCAACAGTATGGTAAAACTCTTGACACTGTCGCACATTTGTGGAATGGTTTTTTGACGTACATTTATATTTCGTTGCTTTATTTAGTGGACATGCTTATGAATGTTCTTGTTGCTTCATTTTTAAACTTTGATTCAAATGCTTGATGTCATAAGTGCTTTTAAATGACACGTATGTACAGTTATTTGCGTATAGTTTATAATTCATTTCTACAAATAGGAATGGAACATTAATATCCAATCTGTTACGCAGATCAGCAGATTCTCAGCATTGCACGATGATAACAATCGGTAGTTAGATTTCCGATAAACGTAATTCGAATGTCTTCACTATGTGCAAGTACGTAATTTGTAATACCGATTTTAGTACCGTGACAGAAGCTGTTATCTTTACTCCCTTGATAAAGTTTCCTTAGTGTCTAACAGATTTTTCCGTATAATCTCCAGCCACTGGCCACATTTTACTGATACTTTGCGTTTTTGATCCCATACATGTGTTCAAAGATTTTAATAGTATTAGATTTCTTTTTTTACATTTAGGAATAACCACTATGAATCGACAATATTTTTCCCGTAGAGATAAAATTGGTTAAGTCAGTATCATAAAACGTTCCCCTAAGGAAGTAGATGGGTAGATCACATAACTAATGAAGTATTGAATAGGATTGGGGAGAAGAGAAGTTTGTGGCACAACTTGACCAGAAGAAGGGATCGGTTGGTAGGACATGTTCTGAGGCATCAAGGGATCACCAATTTAGTATTGGAGGGCAGCGTGGAGGGTAAAAATCGTAGAGGGAGACCAAGAGTTGAATACACTAAGCAGATTCAGAAGGATGTAGGTTGCAGTAGGTACTGGGAGATGAAGAAGCTTGCACAGGATAGAGTAGCATGGAGAGCTGCATCAAACCAGTCTCAGGACTTGAAGACCACAACAACAACAACAACAACAACAACAAGGAAGTAGGTGGCATCGATTTGTCCTTTCCGGTCGCAAAAGAATTTGTGTGTTCTTTCTGGACCAATGCAACGGTGAATGATTGTAACTGACATTTAATGCATCTCATCTGCAGAGATCAGTACAGACTTCGATCAAAATCTAAATACTTCAAAAGAAATCCAGGGTCAGTGCGATTGTTTATGGCATTTCTCGCACCGAAAGTTATCTTTCTAGCCCATACTAAATTAATAAAAGTTTAATTTGCCTCTGGACCACTGCGTATTCATCCTTTACTCGTCTCTGCAGTAGTTTCGTTGGTAAGCCCTTACACATCCTCCATAGACCCCGATTTCTATATTTTTGGAGCCTCGAGGAAAGACTTTTGTGGGCGTCGATTTTCTTCGGTCGAAGAGGTGCCTGCCTGGGTGCATTCGTGGTTCCATAGGCATTCACGAATTTTTTGTCCTGAAGACATTGACCGTCTTATCTCACAGTGGGCTAAATATGATAACAGTCGTGGATATTGTTTCTAAAATAATAAACAGTTTAGTTACTTACTCGTTTTCATTTGACTGACCCTTATAATACATTCGATGAGATGCCTCTGAACTGTTCCTCTAGTGTACGTAGTGTAGTGTAGTGTGAAACGCGCACATGTACTTCCACATTTCGAGTTTTCATCAGCGCATTAAGAGGATCACACCCTGACCACGAAAAACACAGCCATACTTTAACACCACCTCCTCTGTACTTGGCTGTTGGCACTACTCATGGTGGCATCTAAAGTGATCTATGACTTCGCCAAACCCAAACCCTTCCATCGGATTGCCACAGGATCTAGGGTGATTCGTTACACAAATTGACTCGTTTACAGTCATCCACTATCCAGTGCCGCCGCTCTTTACATAGTGTCAAGTGTCGTTAAGCGTTGACTGGAGAGAGGTGTGGCCTGTGGGGAGCTGCTCTACCATTGCACCCCATTCTTTTCAACGCACTTCGCACTGTCATTGTGATAGCTGGATTGCTAGCAGCACTTCGAAACTTACTGAGTGATTCCTTCAGCATATTTAATTTACAACCACCGTCTGCATTGCTCGGCGGTTCTTGTCTTTCGGTACATTAGCCCTCGTCTTGGTATAGCTGTAATAGTTCCTATACGTTTCAACATCACAAACGCATCACCAACAGTCGGCTTGGGCAGCTCCAGAAAGGATGAAATATCCCTGATGGATTTGTTACTCAGGTAATTAGTCTGCGTTCAAAGTCACTCAGCTGTGATGGCCAGTCCATTCTGTTGTCTCTCTCGTGTACTGACATAACAGTACTTCCTCGCCTCGTGTTGTACAGGTGGGCCAGCCGTCTTTATACAGCTGAGAACCCGGCGTTGCCCGTCTGTTAGTCCGTTACCATCTCTCTCCCCTCTCTGTCCATTTGTATGTCCATCTCCTCTTCTTCCCTTTCTGTCCTTTTTCTTCTGACCCTCTCTCCGTCCATCTCACTATCTGTGCTATCTTTGTCCATCTCCACCTACTCCCATCACGCTCCCTATCACAGTAAGAGGTTGTTAGTTCTATTTCTTTTCAGGTATGTGTATAAAGTTTGGTTGAAATCGGTCCATTGGTTTAGGAGAACATAAGCTACATACATACACTGTGTGACCAAAAGTATCACACTGTGTGACCAAAAGTATCCGGATACCTGGCTGAAAATGACTTAACAAGTTCGTGGCATCCTCCGTCGGTAATGCTGGAATTCAGTACGGTGCTGACCCGTGGCGTTGATAACAGCTTTCACTCAACAGGCATATGTTCAATCGGTTGCTGGAAGGTTTCTTGGGGAATAGCCGCCCATTCTTCACGAAGTGCTGCACTGAGGAGAGGTATCGATGTCGGTCGGCCTTCCAAAACATCCCAAAGGTGTTCTATAGCATTCAGGTCAGGACTCTGTGCAGGCCAGTCCATTACAGGGATGCTGTTGTCGGGTAACCACTCTGTCCCAGGCCGTACGTTATGAACAGTTGCTCGACAGTGTTGAGTGATGCAATCGCCATCCCCGAATTGCTCTTCAACTATGGGAAGCAAGAAGGTGCTTAAACCATCAACGTAGGCCTGTGCTGTGATGGTACCACCCAAAACAACAAGGGGGGCAAGACCCCGCCATGAAAAAGACAATCACACCATAACACCACAGCCTCCGAATTTTACTGTTGGCACTACACACGCTGGCAGATGACGTTCACCGGCCATTCGCCATATCCACACCCTGTCATCGGATTGCCACATTGTGTACCGTGATTCGTCACTCCAAACAACGTTTTTCCACCGTTCAGTCGTCCAATGTTTACGCTCCTTACACCAAGCGAGGCGTCGTTTGGCATTTACCGGCGTGATGTGTGGCTTATGAGCAGCTGCTCGACCATGAAATCCAAGTTTTTTCACCTCCCACCTAACTGTCATAGTACATGCAGTGGATCCTGATGCAGTTTGGAACTCCTGTGTGATGGTCTGGATATATGTCTGCCTATTACACATTACGACTCTCTTCAAATGTCGGCAGTCTCTGTCAGTCAACAGACGAGGTCGGCCCGTCCGCTTTTGTGCTGTACGTGTCCCTTCACGTTCCCACTTCACTATCGCATCGGAAACAGTGGGCCTAGGGATGTTTAGGAGAGTGGAAATCTCGCGTACAGACGTATGACGCAAGTGACACTCGGTCACCTGATCACGTTCAAAGTCCGTGAGTTCCGCAGACCGCCCCATTCTGCTGTCTCACGATGTCTAATGACTACTGAGGTCGCTGATACGGAGTACCAGGCAGTAGGTGAGAGCACAATGCACATAATTGAAAAAACGTATGTTTTGGGAGTGTCCGGATTTATAAAGTAGATGGCTTGTGTTGAGAGTCGCTTGTTGTTAAGTAGTTTAATGTTGCATTTACTTGTTTTACTCTTTTATCCATCAGAAGTGCAATTCCGGTATTAACCGTACCTTATAATGGATTTGAACCTGAAAATAGTTATGCAGCATTATGTGGGCTTTATTTATTTATTGACTATTGTATTTTACAATTTAGCCAACAGTTCGTTTGCACGTAAGTGAAAGCAGTATTATTTTTCACACGTAAGGATCTGTTTCAAAAATATAATGTCCTATTCATGAATACATCGTAATGTCAAAGTCTTAAACGGTGCTTGATAACTTAGAGTCCATTGAACTGTAGTAAATATTTCGAGCTCTCATTTAGGAAGTGGTAGAGGTTGGCAATTTCATGCTGGTGTTCTTAACTATAAGTAGACTTGCTTTGTAAGAACCATGTCACAGTCGCATTAAGAGTAATGTGATCATTCTCTGGAGCCTAAAAAATTGTTTTTTTGTGAAATTAGCCAATGATTAAACCATCGTTGATAAAAGTACCAATTGTAACATTACATAAAAGTATCTGTAAGGCAGCTGAATAAATGTAGGAATCCCTTCCGCAGTGCTCTGCTTTGCGTATGACTCTTGTCAACCTTAATCTACCTTAGGTTAATGTGTTTGTGACTTTGTTTTGCTTCCTCGATTAGCTCCGTAACATAGAATGTATGAGCCTTCGATTCTAGACTCCATTCCAATTAGATTTTATTCATCAATTCGAGTGAAATTGAAACTAAGACTGTAAGCGTACTGATAGTTTTGCGATAATGCGTGATGATGTAAGGAGTAGTGCGGTAAACGCCTCGCAGTCGAATTTATGGAATATTTCTCTAAACAGCTATTCCAGAGGTGCTGAACCCGTCGATCGCACTCGACGAGTCCATCAGTATGGCTTTATGGATCAATCTTTCAAAAGCCGTGTCCGAAATCTGTTGAAATGAACTGTTCTTTTATAAATATCTCTTCGTTAACAATGAGAGTTTCGCGCGATATTTTTAAACAGTGCATTAAACCCAACACTTGTCTCCGCTTCTTCCGCCCTCCATCTCCATGTCACCACCTTTTAACGCTCATACCAAGAAACAGTCATTCCTGCTGCATAACGATTATGATACTATCTGCAAAGTGTAACTTGAAGGCGTGTTTTGAGCGGTGGTTATGATGGCGGGGGTAACAAGCTTCACCTCCAGTGGGCAACACAAATCCCTGTTTTCGAACTTCCGTGTGTGTGGAGGAGATAATGATCAGTTAATTACTTTGTATTATCGCAACTGAGAGAGCTGTTCGTATTGAAGAGAGAGAAAGATTACTCACAACTAAATGATGTCAGCTGGTTGTTGCTGTGTCATTTGTAACAGATATGACAGTAAATCTAAATGAGTCACCCAAAGAAGTTAAAGGAAAAAAACCAAACAGTCATAGGTTTTATGCCATTTGTAAAGTGTTTTATGCAAAAACTTTATTTTCGAATTGCACAGCTACAGAATTAAGTACGAAGCATGTCGCTCAAATATACTCAAAACTGTTGGATCAGCAAACATAATTGGATCAAGAAACTGAAAAGAAGTATACACTCAACATGAAAGCACTGAAGTCAGACTTTGAAAACCAGTTTTCGGGTTTCAAAGGAATGGAACCTGTTCTGGCTTTCATAGCTCAACTCTTCCAAAAATGGATTGGAAGATACCACAAGTAAAATAAGTACCCTCTTGTGGGCCAGAACTTGAAGAGGTAACAATTTGATAATTTTCTATATAATAACAGTTCCAACTGCCTAAAGATATTTATTTACTGCTGTTCAGTTTCGTCCACTGTTCTGGTCATCAGATGGCGTACTCTGTGAAAAGGGTAACATGAATGTACTTAGAGGAACGTAACATGAATGTACTTAGAGGAACGTGAAATACAAGTGCAAGAAGGAACATACTACATCAACAAATACGTGAGAAAAAGAAAGAAAGAAAGAAAGCTATACCAATGGGAGTCTGCTGAAGCTGGCGAGGAGCAGGCGCCAGTCTAGGAGGCATATCAGCACTGCTGTATTACATGTAATTTACATCGCGTAAATAGCGGAAGCTGCACCCACCGCTCCAGCATTACATCATTGTCAGCCAGTAGCCACAAAACGCGTTAAATGAAGTCTAAATTCAATTAATTGTGTGCAATATTTACGTCCAGATAATACGTATGTCGAAAATACAAAGAAACTTTATCAAACCATAATATAAAACTGAGTAACGGGAAAGCTTTGTCAAACCACAATGTTATACGTGAGGGTGGGTTTTATCATCTTGTCTAAGTTTTAGCCCATGTCCTTTGTTCCTCTGTGTCCTCCAACTTAGTGCTTTTAAGCTGGAGGTTTTAATGTGTTCAGAGTGGCTGACTTTTTAATGTGTGCAGAGTGGCTGGCTTCTCCTTTTTATTCTCGTGGTCAGCCAGCCATGGTCATCTGCTTCCTAGTTTTACTCTCTTCTACCTGTTTCAAGCGTCTCTCTGTGGTTTTCTTGTCCTCTTTCGTTCCTTGTAGTGTTTGTTGCCTTTCTGTCAAACTTGTGGTTTTTCCTTCCTTTCGGTATTGTGCTGTACGTCTCGTTTGTTTTCATCTTTCCCTTGTGGTATTAATTTCATAGGAACAAGGAACCTATGACCTAGCTGTTTGATCCCTTCCTCCATTATTTAAACCAACCAAACAAACAAACCGTAATGTAAGACATAAACTTCAGTAAAAAAAAGAAAAGAAGCTGTTAATGATAAGAATACGCATGGTGCCCCTCTATAGGCCCCGTGTATAACAACCTTGAGGCAAATATGTTTAACAGGGACGCCATCAGTAACTATGGTAACGTTCTGAAGGTAGATGTATTACGACTACACATCAAAGGTACATCGGTATTGGCTTACAATCTTTCGCTCGCCAGTAATAAAGGTACCATCGTCAAAATCGATATGTTACTACAATCGATCGGAGAACGAAATAGATATTATACATTGAAATTGTCACAATTATAGTAAAAAATAACGTGGTCTTTTATCACTAAAAGTAGTCACAAGCAACCAGTATTCATATACAAAACATTAGTGCCGTTCCATAGGGACAAGTGCATATCATATGTCACATAGAGTTTCCAATTATGTTAATCATTAAAGAACATCAATGGAATGATACCAGCTAATGAGGATACACTGATGTTCTTGCTGTCGCCAGAGTAGCGGTGACGCAATGTCCTTAATCATCGTTACCGTACCTGTGTCTAAGCTCCAATTGTGAACATTTGATGTTAACCTCAAAGGTTTATTTCAATTTATTTTTGTATCATTCCATTGTGGTTCTTTGATGCTGTAAACGTAACTGTAAATTCGAGATAATTAATGGCACGCATCTAATGTACATAATATTAAGAATATGAACGTATCGCTCTTCATGTCGTATATTATGGTTTTATAAAGTTTATTTGTATTTTCGATACACCTTTGGTCTGGACGTAAATATTGTACACGAATAATCGTATTTAGACTTTATTTAACGCGCTTTATGGCTATTGGCTGACAATGATGTAATGCTGGAGCGATGGGTGGAGCTTCCGCTATTTAAGCGATGTAAATTACATGTCATGCAGCAGTGGTTATATGCTTCCTAGACTGGCGCCTGCTCCTCGCCAGCTTCAGCAGACTCTCAATGGTATAGCCTTTTTTATTTCTCTCACGTATTTGTTGACGTACTATGTTCCTTATTGCGCTTGTAGTTTACGTTCCTCTAAGTACATTTATGTTACCCTTTTCACAGAGTAAGCTGGCCGAAACTGGTCAGCAGCAAATAAACAAACATATTTATGCAGTTGGAACTGTTTTATTATGTAATAAACTTAAACATTTGTTATAACTGCTGACTTTCCAATAGAAAAGGGGTAAAAATGTTTCAAAAAAATTAAAAAAGTTTGAGTTCAAAATGACATCTCCGTAAAGTCTTAATACAGTGAAGATAAACGTTTGGAAATTAGTGAGTGTAAAAACGTACCCTAACGTTTTAAAAGTGGAATCGTATGTGTTATCGTTCTTTTTTGTCAAATTAATCGTGTCAGGCAGCGTTTTCAGTGATGAACATACTGAAAGATAACTGAGTGATCCTCATCTTTCAGACGGTGGAAGGTTGCCTCTGACATTATTGTTGTGTGTTTAAACCTTTTACGAATTTTTAAGTCATTAGATCTCAAAACAGATTAAACTGCATGTAGTAGGTGTCAGGCCCAAAAAGGTTGAGCACCACTGTAGCAAAGATACTCCTGGTAGATGGCATGGCAGAAAGTGTGTTGTTAGTTCGTATGCTGAAAAGAATCAGCGCTGCCCTCGTCACGTTTGCTTCCTTGGAACACGGAAGTAGATGCCCGATGCTTTGGAAACAGAGTGTAGCGGCGGCCCGTGCGTTCTCGGCGGCGGGAACTCGGCTATTTGCGAACACTGCGCGCCGGCGGCATTTTATTTTTTCGCCAGCGGTGCTGCGTGTGTGCGGCAGCTCGCGGTGTCGTCTTGGAAACGTGTGGGCCGAGGAAGGGGGGAGGGGCGTGCGGATCGATCTGCTGCGAGGGCGCAGGCAGCGCAGGGGTGAGGGCGAGGAGGCGCGGTCGTGGGCGGCAGCGGCGGCGGCAGGGCCGGGCTGCGGAACCCAGGCCGGCCGTCCGGCAGGCCTCGGCCCGCCTCGGGTGCGCTCGCCGCACCTCCGGAATTCAAATTGATTACACACACACACACACACACACACACACACACGTGCCCTGGCCCTCTCGTAGCTTTCGCGTGGCCTCGATCGATTCCTCGAAAATCTTCTACACACCGGCGGTCAGCTTTTTCCGACTCGCAGCGAGCGCGGACCGAGGTCACAGTAGCATTCCTCCGATTTCATCTTACGTGCGCTACTGGCCATCTAACTTAAAGGGTCGCCAGCCGAACCAAAGCATATTTTGTATACACTGTTTATTTTGAAAGCGCTCTGGACTTTTCTTTTTTACTTGTATGCGAGAGAATCGTTTACATGTGAATTTGCCCTTACACATTGATACTCCCACGTAGGAATTTCATATGTAAAGAAAGAAACACAGAATTTTATACAGCCCATGCGACGCAGCAACTAGTCTACTGCGTGGAGAAAGGATCAGTGTCAGTACATCTGAATTAGGCTTAAGCACGTAAGGTTCCTCATCGCCAAGTTTTAATTATCGCGTCGAAAAAGTTAATGTTGCGTAACTAAATTTTTGTTTGTTGGTTGGTACGTGCCTGGAGTTCTGATAGACAATAAAATCCTTGCCAATAAAAGCCGTTGCACGCTTCATGAGCAGCCAGAATAAAATGGCAAACGCTCCGGTACTTTTTGGCAGGGATTTCAGTGAGTGCCAGAAGTGCACGTACCAACAAGCAAAGGAGAACTTAATTGTCTATGTCATCGTGTTTTGTTAGTGTACTGGAGTTAACTTCACAGGTAATAGCCACACAGTTTTTTTAATGTATTTAATTATTGTGTATTAACCGTCGTAGCTCGCTTTCAGGCGTAGCACACATACCAGTGTTGAACGAAGTTGTACAACGCCTTCATTAACCCGTAAGCAGACACATGGGGTAAAATACACCCTGCTGTACCTTTGATGCGTTGGAAGCATTGTTAATTAAATTCTACATCTATGACTTTCCATATAGTTTTCGACCAACTGTCCCTCCCTATATCAGTGCGTTGAGGTCTCCAGTTTCATGCATCGTCTTGATGAGTAAAGGTGTATCTTCTAGGGCCTACGTCAAAAATGCACACCTTTGATAACGTAGCCGCTAAACTTCAGGAATGGATTGGAGATTGGGACATAATAAAAATATGACATTCTTTGTAGAACGTTGTGCAGATGAATATGAGATAACGAGTCTGAGAGCGAAAATGGACCACGTTTCATAGATTGATAATCATTCAGATACTGAGCAAGAGGCAGTTATCGACGTTTCAGAGGATTTGGCTGCACTATCCCAAGCAACCTATAAAGGAAAGAATGGCACTTTGCGGATAAAATCTGCACTACTTATAAACATGTGCACTCGCTTATCAAATCTATCTGAGATCCAACACTGGAGTAGAAAAACCAAGACAGACGGGAGCTAGATTGTCTTCCGCGAGATGTGACGCGTGTCTCCGGAAAAAGGAAGCGGAAAACGAAAACTACGTGCAATATTTGCTGTCGGTTAGTATGTAAGAAACATGAATTTTCAGTTCACAAAGAATGTCTCAACAGAGATTTTGATTCGATCTAAAAGACAAATATCGCAGAATAAACTTTCTGAGAGAGAGAGGTTCAATTTTTGTTACAGTGAGAAGTGCGTTCTCATCTTAAAAATTCTGAAATACATCTACTCTAATGATACGATGTATACAAATCGGTTTCAGTTTTGTAGGTAGTTCCATGAAAATAACATTATTATAACAATATGCGCTTGAGCTTACATGTTGAAACAGTTAATGTTGGGAGTGGCGTCCATCACGCTTCCAGTGAATCTATGATCTTAATTGTGTTTTCAGATTACTTTATTCTCTCGATGCTACATGTTTTAACACGAGTCACACAGAATGCCCCACAGTCGATGTGTGCTGCTTTGTTTAGATTATTTACACTTTAACACATAACGGTTACTAAGACAAAGAAGACTATGTTTTTGTGTTTTGGCAAGTGAATTTTGTATCTCTACACCTTATCATACAGACATTCTTAATCATGGTACTTCTCAGTATAAGATTGGTTTCTTGCATTCACCATGTTGTTAATCAGTACGTCCCCTACTTTTGGAGAATGTAAGTAGATTAGGAAGAGTCGCCGTGCCATAAAGTTAGCCAGATATGATGTTGGATAAACTAATAGGCCCAAACACTATGTAAAAGCTAGCTGACATCAAAGACTTATTAATAAATTTCGCAGACGGATCAAGCTAACTCGACTTTAAAAGGTAGTGCTATCAAAGCACACAAACGTAACATTTAACTTCGGGCGGTTAGTGCGTGAAGTGCAGTATTGTCCGTTGGAGAGTGGCAAGCAAGCTGCCTAGCCTGCTTGGTAATTGTTGCAGGCACAGCACAGCGCTGCGGCAGGGACTCTGTGGCGCGTGGCGTTGTGGGATGGGGTGGGGTGGGTGGTGACCCGGGCGGGCCCGGCGGGAGCTCGCTGCCATGGCAACGCCCGGCCCGGGGCTGCAGCCGCGCCGCTGCTACTGCGGCCCTGTTCCCTGTGCCCGACACGGCTTTCACTGTCTGCCAGGCGCACGACTCCTGTCCCAGAGACATACACTGTAAGGGCCTTGCGGAGAATGGGTGTAGACGTCGCTTCTGCTGCTGCTGTTGTGTTTCTGGAGGATGTCAGTAACGAAACAATGGTCGTCTTAATTTACTGTCTAGATATTGCTATGTACTGTCTTATTCTCTGTTAACTGTCTGGGTGTGGCAGTGAAAAGTAGATATCCATGGCTTGGGATACGGGACTGGATGTACCGTTTCGCAAGTGACCAATGTACATCCGTGAGGTATTTACGTATCACTCAGGTTTTTGATAAGTCATCGCCCTGTTCTTCGTATCACTATCTATTTGTGTTGTTGCCTATTGCTGTTAGACCAGTAGTCCTACGTTGTCGGATACACCCTTCACTGAGATGTCACAGATACACGTTGGTGTAATGTTAACATGCCCATCCCACATGTATGGAACCATTTGTACTTAGGGCACTGTACTTTCGAAGCATAAAAACTGTGCGAGGTGGCGCAGTAGTTAGCACACTGGGCTAAGCGCACTGGGGAACGACTGTTCAAACCAGCGCCGGCTATGCAGCCGAATGTCGTGATGGTTCCTTTGAAAGGGCGCGGTCGATTTCGTTCTCCACCCTTGACGCAATCGGAGCTTTTGCTCCAGACCCCGATGTCGACGGAACGTTAAAACTCATCTTCCTCAGTTTCTTTCATAAGCTAAACGCTAAATACGCATACCCCTTCTACGAAATGGCGTGAGTCATCCTGGCATCAAGCGAAGTGATTTCGCTGATGGTAATATGTAACAAACGAGCGATTAATGTGTGTGTATGTGCGCCTAATTGGCCTCTGTGGATCCGTTCTCAGGTCACCACCCTTATTTTGGGCGAGAAATCGCCGATCACCTTGCTGCTTATGAGTATATTGATGTCGTCTTCCCTTTCGCGCAGTTTTAGATGCTACAAAGCGATGACACCAACATAATTTACCAATAACCAAGCAGCTGCAATCAGCCTACGAATGTAACTGTTAGCGAATGCCAGTTACAATCCATCCGAGCTCCCTATGACATTTTCTTCATTAAACGGCGAGTAATTCATTAATTTCGTGGTCTCTCCCAACTAATTTGGAGTCACTGATCGTGTGAAACTCACTTGGCTCTGGTTAGTTCATGAGATAAGAAAGAAATAGATAGCAGAGCTAACGAAAAGGTCGTGTTTCTTGACTCGGAGAAAGCCTTTGACAATTTTCCGGACCGTCGCCTAGTAAACAGAATACACACACACGATATACCCTAGTAGATTACAGGAGCAATCTTTAGGAAATGTAACTCATCCACAAAGCAAGTAGCTTATAAGCTGCTTGTTATCCTTGAGTATTGTTTCATCTACGTCGGATGCTTACAAGGTAGAACTGATAGAAGAGATAGAGAAAATCCAACGAAGAGCGGCGCTTTTCGTCACGGGATCGTTTAGCCGACGCGAGTGTGTTATGGAGATGCTCGACAAACTACATTGGCCGACGTTACAAAGAGAGGCGTTGTGTATCACGGAGAGATTTATTATTGAAATTTCGAGAGAGCACTTTCCAGGAAGAGGCGGACAACGTATTACTTCCCCCCTCGCATACGACTCGCGTCACGGCCTCGAGGAGAAAATTCAAGAAATTAGTGCCAATACAGAGGCTTACCGACAACCATTTTTCCGACGCGCTATTCGCACGTGGAACAGCGTTGGATGGTTCAGTTAGAGGTAGAAAAGTACTCTTCGCCACACACGATTAACTGATTTGCGGAATATGATGTACATGTAGACTAGGATTGAAGGTTGTCCAATAAACGGACTGTAGATCTCGGTCATCCTCAAGGCTGTTTTGTGGCGCCACTGCTGTTCACCGTGTGTACAGTGGTGTAAGAAACGTAAGGATGAAAGTAACTTTTGTATCACGTGTTACTGCTAAGTAATATAACTTAATGAATGTTGGTCCGAACACAGAAAAAGCTGCTACAATGTAGTAAAAAGGGTAACTGAAAGAAATACGCAATGAAGCAACTGAAATGACACTTTTATCAAACAGCAATTACACTAAAGTCAGTAAGATTTGTGATTGTTCCCAGGACATCACAAAGGGCAAGACATGCTTAATAGGATGTGCGATCATCGCGGACGGCAGTTCATGCTCTGCAACTTGCTCCCATACCGGCCACAAGGTTGATAAGGAGTTCTGGGAGAACGTTCAATTCCTCCACCAGCGTTGTTCGCACCTGCTAGACGGCCATGGCGCATTTAGACGTGCTAAAATAGGACGGGGGAATGGGCAGGCCAGTCCGTTCAACAAATATCGTCGTTTGAGAGCTGGTCCACCTCCGCAGTTCCACGCATTCGCTTTTCCCCATCCATAAAACTGAAGTCTAGGGCGAATTCAATCCTGGAAAGGCGCACATGTGGAAGGGCTAGTGTCGTACTAACGATGACTTGTGGGTGTGCCGTGTTCAAAGACACGGAGGTCAATAGGACCATGCAACAAATACATCCCCACACCATAACATTTGGACCACAAAAACCGTCATGCTCTACATTGTTCTGTAAGCATTACACCCCCCCCCCCCCTCTCATCATATAAGAGCCATAATCACTACTCAGAATGAACAGGCTCTCATCCGATAAGAGCATATGATCCCACTTCTTGTTGGTCCACTCTCTATGCCCTGGGCACCGACGCAAAGGGAGCCGCCGATGTGAGGATGTCATCGGGAATACAACATACTGCTCGTCGGACAGACCACCCCCATGCAATCGCCGTGCCACTGTGGAGCGTGTTGTGATTGCGTGCCAAACAATCCTGTTAAATGTGGTTGCTATTGCACCCGCTGTTTGATATGGGTGCCACTTGGCTGTTAGGTAATGTAGCGGTCATTTGCTGCTGTAGTTGCCCATGGTCGAAAGCCACCTCGCCTTTGGGCAGCAGTGCCTGTGTGTTTCGGAACGCTCCCCACGCACGTAAAACGATGCTGTGAGCAGTTCGAAACTCCTGTGCTACACACATCGCCCATCTTCCGGTGTCCCGATGACTCTGCCCCGTGTGAAGTCGTGCAAATGTATCTGCTTACTGATTGACACACGCACTGTCTTTTCCCGTTCCTTCTTGCTGCGAGACCAACGTCATTCGGTGCAATAGTCACGCTGACTTTTTACCGTATGACGGCCAACTTCCTGTGCAACTCTGGCAACATGGTCGCCCAGTTTCATTCATTTCCACCAAGTAATTATTATGTTATGTCGCTTTATCTGTTTTGTTCTTAAGTTTTGAGGGACGATATCGATATAAATGACCTCCGTATGTAGACTGCAGCTCTATGAGGCTATTCGTAGACGACATAGTTGTTTTCGGAGGGGCTATAGAGTTTGAAAATGGTTAGATTCTTACTAAATGCGGAGAGAGTTGCAGACGGTCACTACCGGTGGAAGAATTGCCAGCTAACCCAAAAAAATTATGATGTAATGCGCGTAAATTGAGGGAAAATTTGATACCGTTCGATTACACGATCAGTGACCTGTCATCACCTTCAAGAATCTATGAGTATCTGTCCGAATCCATTAATTTAGAGCGACTACTTAAATCGAGCAGTGGGGATGGCAGAGTTATTGTGTTCAGACTCATTTTTTACTACTGCTCGTATGCATGGGACCCTTGTAATGTTAGCTTCAAAGAAGTCACTCGACTGTAAGACGTCGTTAAGTCGTCGCGACTGCGATGGTCAACGAAGTGCTTTGGGAGAAATTGTCATTGTGCACCATAGAGAGCCTTACAAAATTCTGAGAGCCCATGTTGCGAAACGGATAGAGAAACATAGTACTTTCTCCAGCATATGTCACACATTATGAAGAAAGCACAAAAATCAGATCAGTTTTCGCCGTTATAGATGGGTAGTAACGTGGTCGCACCATATCTCAAATGATTCGATTCTCTGCAGTTCTGGTTTTTCCACAGTCCATGTTTCACAACCGTACAATACTGTGCTTCGTACGTACATTCTCAGAAATTTCTTCCTTAAATTAGAGCCTATGTTTGATACTATTAGACTTCTGTTGCCCAGGAATGCCCGTTTTTCCAGTGCTAATCTACTTTTCATGTCCTCGTTGCTCCGTCCATCTGGCTTGGTTTGCTGCCTCGGTAGCAGAATTTCTTAACTTCGTGATTCCCAGTCGCGAAGTTTCTCCCTGTTTTCATTTCTGCTACTTCTCATTACTTTCGTCTTTCTTCGATTTAGTCTCAATCCGTATTATGTACTCAATAGACTGTTTATTCCGTTCAGCAGATCCTGTAATTCTTCACTTTCACCGAGGATAGCAAGCATTGGTATCATTTCACCTTGGACTTTAATCCCACACATGAGTCTTCTATTTCTTCCGTCCTTGCTTCTTCGATGTACAGATTGAGCAGTAGAGGCGAAAGACTACAGCCCTGTCTTACACCCTTTTTAATCCGAGCACTTAGTTCTTGATCTCCCACGCTTATTGTTCTCTCCTGGTTCTTGTACTTATTGTGTATTACCCGTCGTCTTTCCCTATAGCTTACCCGTATTTTTCTCAGAATTCCGAACATCGTGCTCCATTTGACATTGTCGTACACTTTTTCCAGGTCGACAGATCCTATGAACGTGTCTTGATTTTTCTTCAGTCTTGCTTCAGTTATCAAACGCAATGTGAGAACTGCCTCTTGGTGGCTTTTACCTTTCCCAAGACCAAACTGATCGTCATCTAACAGGGTCTCAATTTTCTTTTCCATTCTTCTGTGTATTATTCATGTCAGAAACTTGGGTGCATGAGTTGTTAAGCTGATCGTGCGATACCCACTTTTCGGGTATTGCTCTCCTCGGAATTGTGTGGATGAAACTTTTCCGAAATCCTGTTGGTACAAAGCCAGGCTCATACATTCAACGCACCAAAGTAAATAATCGTTTTGTTGCTATTTCTCCTACTCTTTTAGAAAAGCACTGCCGATAGACTGCCTAGTCCCGTAGGCATACGCAAGAGGGCTACGCAATGATTCACCTACAGTTTTGTAGTCACATGTTAGTAACCATAATTCAGGAATCCCTCATTATATATGTGTTGCATGCGGTAGGAGCTTAACATGATTATAGTACTGTATTTCGTTAGACCTCATCTTCCTTACTAAGTGAGCTGGCGCAGTGTTTAGTACAACGAACTCACATTTGGGAGGATGCCGGATCAAATCCACGCCCAGCCATCCACATTTAGGTTATCCATGATTTCTTTAAATCGAAAGGGAAAGGCCGATTTCCTTCTCCACCCTTGAAACAGTCCGAGCGTGTGCTCTTGTTTCTAATGACCTCGAGCTCGACTGGACGTTAAACCCAGATCATTCCTTCCTTCAATTTCTAATGACACTTTACTGATTTGTTAAACAGAAAACTATAAGTTTTTCGCCTATTTAAATTTCATCGCGGTAGAGCGTGATAAAGCGATAGTCTGAAATAGGATGATAGCTCAGTACGTTTGATAGGTCATTATAGTGGTAGAATTATAGATCATCTCCGAACCCGTGTGTAAGTGAAGGAACTTAATTTCGCGTGGAATGTTGGAAGTAAAATTTCCAGTTCTTGAGTACTTCATGTTTAAACTGAGTGCCTGAAACATTCGGTATGCAACATCTTTGCCCATCTAAATGACATGACACAGTTTATTACGTGTTATGTTAAACAGTACTCCCAAGTACGAAATCTCCAGGCGTTGTGCAGTGATTTCTTGGCAACCAATATTTTGTGGTATACTGTAGTTTACTATGTTAACGCTGGGAAATTGCCAACCAGATATGTGGTGTGTTAAAATTCAAAATTTGTCCACTGTTGCCCTCAACAATATGACTCCCTCACGTGAGTAAATCCGAAACCTTCTGTTGTGAGATTTTCGAACATGACAGTTATCTCATCTTAATGGCATGGGGCACCAGAAAATTGTTGTTTATGACATCTACATTGATTTGCGTAAACAGAGATGATGACAAACCCAAGTTGTTGACTGTTTCCAAATGAAAAGCACAGATGTGTTTCGTATTTAATTCGATCTGATTGAAGGTATGCAATACTACGATCTTCTGTATGTGTCAGATTTCAGAACTCGCTAAACATGGTTAAAGCCGCTGATTGTTGAAATCTTTTGATTAAGCAAATAATTCGTATTTCGGTATTCATAAAGTATTTAAAATATTAAAAAATGTGATGAGTTACACAAACTTAGAATTTAGTCACATTAAAAAAACTTTATTATTTCAGTGTAGCAAAACTGTTGACATTCAGAATTGGGTCCAGCCTTCTCGGAGTGGATAAGTAGTGCCCCGGTTTAGTTTTCAATGGAATTTTGTATCTGCTACATAAACAGGGAATTGTCGGGCGACCTGGCATTCCGAACCCACTCTCCAGTGTTTCAAACGCTGTGTCAAAGCGAATTTTTGTCCCAAGAGTGAAACATGGCGGGGGTTCAGTGATAATCTGGGCAGCCCTATCGTGTCATTCCATGGACCCCATGGCTACTCTGCAAGGTCTACATCTACATAGATACTCCGCAAGCCACCGTACAATGCGTGGCGGAGGGTACCCTGTACCACTACTAGTAATTTAGTTTCCTGTTCCAATCGCAGATAGAGCGAAGGAAAAACGACTATCTATATGTCTCCGTATGGTCCCTTATTTCTCGTTTCTTTCCGTACGTGCAGTGTATGTTGGCGGCAGTAGAATCGTTCGTCTGTTCGTTTCAAATGGCGGTTCTTTAAATTTTGTCAATAGTGTTTCTCGAACAGAACGTCGCCTTCCCTCTAGGGATTCCCATTTGAGGGCCCAAAGTATCGACGTCTTGTTCGAACGTACCGTTAACAAATCTAGCAGCCTGCTTTGCGATGTCTTCCTTCGGTCAGACCTGGTACGAATCCCAAAAGCTCGAGCCGTACTCAAGAACAGGTCGCTCGAGCGTCCTGTATGCGATCTCCTTTGCAGGTGAATCACACGTTCCTAAAACATTCGCAATATACCGAAGTTGACTATTCATCTTCGATACCACAATTCTAACATGCTAGTTCCGTTTCATATCGCTTTGCAACTTTACGCCCAGATATTTAAACGACTTGACTGCAGGACACTACTAGTGCTGTATCCTAAAGTTGCTGGCTTGTTTTTCCTACTCTTGCGCGTTAACTTCAATTTTTCCGTATTTAGAAGTAGCAGCTATTCATCACGCCAACTAGTCATTTTGTCTAATTTGTCTTGTATCTTCCTCCAGTAACTTAATTTCGGCAACTTACCGTACAGTACAGTACAGTACAGCACAGCATCAGCAAACAAACAGAGATTGCTGCCCGCCCTGTCTGTCAAATAATTTATCTATACAGGGTGTTCATAAAGTCCGGGAACACTTTCAATTGTTTATTGCACAAGAACCAAACATTGTACAGATATCATACTTATGTTATTTTGAAGAGAAAGCCTGAAAGTTTTTTATGTAAACCGCCACAGCGTTGTTTGGTAATTTGCTGGTAGTTAGCGCTAGTCGAAAACATGGCGAGTTCAGGTGTGGGGACAGCTGTTTCATGAAATGGCCTCCCCGATCACCAGATCTAACTTCATGTGACGTTTTTCTGTGGGGTCGCATTAAAGATCTGGTGTATGTGCTGCTTCTACCACGTGATGTAGCAGAGCTCCGGCAGAGAATATGGGAAGCGACTACCACACGCTGGGACGGGTATGGCAAGAATTCGATTACCATATTGACGTCTGCCGGGTCACTCATGGTTACGTTGTCGTCAACTACCAACGAAGCCGATTAACGATTTTACTTAGGACCAGAATTTTCTCGGGTTCTATGTTACATCTTTTGCTAAGGTGTGACGGTGGTAGGTTTTTGATGCTTCACGCATAGGTATTTTCACAGACGCACTTATATCTACAAACCTTTGCTTGTCGTGAGTTGTGCGTTCTGTTTTGAACTGAGAGTGCAACAGCCTCTGCTTCCTCATAGTCTTCCGAATTTTGCTGTTAAACCATGGTGCGTCTTTTCCAACCTGTATCCACGTACTAGTCACATAACTCGCAAAACCACGGTTTACAATCTGCTTAAACTTTGTCCATAATTCCTCAACGTCCATCATGTCAATTCACTGCCTAAATAAGATGCTAACAACTGCTTATCTGCCGTATTTAGCAGAAACACTCTGCTAGTCTTCTTGACTGAGTTACTGACATTCGCAACCCTTGTTGCTGTAGTGACATAATGATCACTAATCTTCGTTCGTATAATGACGTTGTCGATAAGACCCGGCCTATTTGTAGCTACAGGGTCGAAGATATTTCCATTGCGTGTGGGCTGCCAAGCTAGCTGCTTGAAACAGTTTTCAGAAAACGTGTTCAAAAGTATTTCGCACTAGTGTCTGTCTATACCTCCCGCAATGAATCCATAGACAACCCAGTCTAACTCGGTAGGTTAAAGTCGCCTCCAACTAGTATTGCACGACCTGAGTATTGAAGCTCTATTGACCATATACTTTCTTCCAGTGTCTCTAGAGCTGTCATAGCAAAATTGGGTGGTAGGTAAAAAACGTCCAACAATTAGCGTGGTTTGACCTACACGCGTCCAGATGACTTCACTGCCACACTCAACTTCGACCTCAATAGAGACAATATTTTTGTCAACTGCAATGAAGGCTCCCCGTCCTGTGGCCTCTAGTCTTATCTTTCCGATATACGTTCCACGACTCGCTAAATATCTCAGAGCTTTCCACTTCGGGTTTCAGCCAGCTCTCGGTGCCAAGAATAATTTGAGCGCGAGAGCTTTCCTGGAGCGCAGTAAATTCGCTAACTTTGTTACAGTACTTCGTCAGTTACTGATAAAACTTTGGCAGTCGAATTGTCTTTACTCTGAACAGCTTCTAACTTCCGTTGCTGCGTGTCGACTGGCGAGTTTTCATCAGAGCACCTCAAACTATTGTGTAACCCCACACGATAACGCAGGTCTAGAAATCTGCAGCCAAGACCATCACAGAGTTGACGAAGCCTTTGGTTGAGGCCCCGCACTCGGCTCCAAACCAGAGTATCCCGATCAACTCTGGAACGAGGCTACAAGTTGCGCTATCTCTGCCTGCATCTCACGCGCGAGGCCAGCAGTCTTCACCACCTCCGTCAGCCGCCCGTATGAACTGAGGATGGCCTCGAAACTCATGCGACAGGCGTCGTTGGTGCCGACCTGAGCCACAACATGCAGATGACTGCACCACGCACGCTCTAGCCGCAGGCAAAGCTACCTCCACATCTCGGATGAAACCCGCGGCAGACGTACCGAATGCACATTGTCTTTCTTTCGAGCCCTGAACGCCATCTGCCTAAGGGAGTGCATAACGGTCCTAACGCTGGAACTCTCGGTAACTAATAAACCTCTCCCCTCCGTGTGCCTGCTCTGACCCTGCTGAAGGGGCGACCACCTGTACTCATAGGGTGAAGAGCGAGGCCAGGCGGCCAGTCTCCACATTCGCCCTCTGCCACCCACCACTCATCCTGCTGTGAGGGCGGATCGACCGCGTCGGGTAAGCCAAGAGTTGCCTCTTAATCAGAGCCCCTGGACAAAACAAGCGACACCTTCAAGTTTTATTTAATGTTTGTAGACTTCAACGTTGGATTCATTTGTTGCCGTGCACACGTCCAGACGATACTTCACTTCTCGCCACATATTCACCAACATTTCAGGTGTAACTGTCCTAACCGCCGCGACCATTCTTTCCCGTAAATGACTGATGTCTCTGATCTTTTCACTGTAGACAACTTTTTTTATGTGGTCCCAAAATAAAAAGTCCAGTGGGGTTAAACCTGGGCTTCGTGGTGGCTAAGGTAGTGAAACAGCCCTGCCTAACCAATTTGTAGTACACATTACGCTTTTTACGCACATCATCATACACAGTACCTTAAGGCACTCCTAATTGTAGACTACGTCTGGCCAGCGACTTCTTCGGGCTCCGAACGAGCGAAACACGGATCTGTTCAACACATCTTCAGTTCTCGGTCTACCTGGTGATTTTGCTTTTAAAACAACTACCGTTTTGCTTGAAAGACTTAAGCCAATGACGGATAGTTTTTGATGCAGGTGGTTCACCACCATACTGAAGTCACAAATTAGGTTGCACTGTTGTAACTGACTCAGTTTTAATAAGCCAAATAACATGCTGCGCTTTCTGTTGCGGAGTACACATTGTTGCTGAGTTGCTCTGAATTGCACGCGCGGCTGGACTGAACTGAGGGAACAGAAGAAAAAAAAAACAGTGCCGGTGCCGTCTCGAGGTCAAGCAGACCGGCCAACTGCAGGGGAGCCAAACTTGGAGAGTTGATGAATCAAACACCACAAACTAGAATAGCGTATATCACTTTATACAGATTCTAGGACACAGTAAAACTAGGGAGTTCTTTTTCAAACACACTATATCAGCCGAGAGCGGCGGCCTCATTTACTGGCTTACTAAACGAACGGGCGGTTGTCTTCAAAACAAACCAAGGATTGTGTAACCAATTCGGCTCATCAGTTACATCCTATGGTCCGATGTTTGTTGGTGACGCTATGGTCCAACCCAAGGCTTCTGTTCGCATCGTCCACGATAGGTTTTGTGAGCACTAGGGTGAACTGTCGCATCTTCTCTGTCCACTAGTTACCAAGTTTCAATATTAGTCAGCCTTTGTGGTCTACTTTGGAAAGAAAAGTGCTTGATCGCCATACTTCTCCATCATAGTTTCTTCATACTGCTATTATTTTGCAGACATATTGGTATAAAATTCTATTGAAAACTATACAGGAGCACTAGTTATCAATTCCGACACGACTGGGCGCATTTTTGAATGTGTGAGACTACGCGAGTAGAATGCACCTTGGGAACGGTTGCTTGAATTGTAGCTACATATTGGGTGTCCTTCTGTCTTACGTGGGGAGCGTGTCCGACACGATTGGTCGCATTTTTTAGAAGTATGATGCGAAATACGTTTTCCTACCTCCATCTAAGATTAGGGTCTTTGTAGGTTCTCTTAAGGATGGTCTTGCTTTGCGTAACACGTGTGTCTATCGTATTCGTTGCAGTTGTGACATGTCATACATCGGTCAGACTATCAACGCCGTTTAGGACCGGAGTACTGAGCATGAGCGTCTCATACACACAACAGCCGAGCAAAGGGCTATTGCAGAACATTGTGTTGACACCGGTAACTCTTATGGAATATAACGACACGGCGATTCTGGCATGCACTTCCAGCCATTGGGATAGTGGTATTAAGGAAGCAGTTAAAATTAAATTAAGAAGTAACCTTGCAAATAGAGATGGAGATTTTTGCTTAAATTGCACGGTCACATTGGGTTGTATGCTGGCGTTAGTGTTTACGTGTGTGTTTTTGTGCTACGTTTCCTGAATTTCTTTGCAAACCGAGGTTTTAACTGCCATTGCACAGCGGTTGTCGAAAACGTCACCCCTCTGCATTTCCAAGTTATCTGAGTATTTTACACGCCGGGAGAAAGTCATGTCTCATGATAAATATTATGTGTCGTCTTTGCAGCAAAGTTAATGCCTAGTGTCTCGGAGTCATTACAGTAACCCAGCTCATATTGACATGAAACGAGTTATTTTCCTTGGATTCAAACTACGAATTCCGTGTTACGCTTGTCGCACAGATCCTGGAACGCACAGCGCGCAAGGGCGTCTAGAAATTTTTTGATCGCCGGGGCAGGAATGACCTACAACCTTTTTTATATACCTTGGCTGTGTCTCTCCAAAACATTAGATGAATGGGGGCTCTCCGCAGATCACCATCATACTCACCGACGATGCTCACACGGGATAGTGCGAAACCACGATTCATCGCTGAACGCAATGTGGCTGTCCTTCATTGCCAGTCCATGCTTCCCGGTCACGGTACCACTCCAAACGTAGCCATTTGTGTTGCGTTAACGGCGGCCTGTTCTTGGATGGCAGATGCAGATGTGAAGAGGTTATGAAATGCCATCCCTTCTTGTGGTGGTCAGGCGTGGTGGAGCGGAACCTTGACGAGTTCCCATGGAGTGCTACATTGGACTACTGTTACATTCAACAGCCCACGTATCTGGATATTGAACGACATGACCAGTCGTCCAAATGGTGATTTTACAATAAAGCCCCATTTCAGACTGCCAGGTGCCGATAAAGCTGACTCAAACGAGTACGTGGCATCTCCGTGCCCTTAGTAGTGTTTGCTCAACATCTGACGCTGTTTACGCCTCTTATATACTTAAGGAGACCTGGTAATAATGCTGAACACAACACTGTTTGTAGTTCTACCTGTCACAGTGAATTGCAACTCTAATATAATAATTTACAACCCTGCTAATGGTTATACTGACTTCCATCCTTGTGTTCTGGGTGCGTTTCTTTTTTCGTTAGGCTGTGCATGTCATTATGTACACATTTCGCAAATTCCTCTGATGTAGTTGCAATAGTCCACTTATATCTTTTTATGTATGGTAGTGGTGGTTTGCTCTTACCAAATGAGGTACTGCTGCGTTTTCTCCACTCTCTCTATTCACGTTGTAGCAATTTACACGAATACTGTCTGTTGTTCACGAAGAAATACAGGCGACTCTCGTAGTTGATGTTGGAACAACCACGGCGACAGGAAAGATATCAGTAGATCATTCTGTTACTACTTTCAGGGGGCCTATGTGTAAGTACATGCGATAACGCTATCCGGTGAGGACTTACAGCAGCGCAGCGTACGAGGCCGTTTTGAATAGACATAAATAAAGAAGCTTTTTTTCTAGTTTCTTCTCTGGACTTTGTGTTGTTAAATGTGTAATTTTATGCGTGAAGGCTGTAAAGTTTTTATGTTGAGTGTGATTTTGCGTTAGTCTTCGTATGCATGAATATGGGAGCAAAGAAGGGGACCAAGAGATGACGGCCTCTAACAAAAGTATAGCGAAATTGTTCGATATTGAAGGCAGTGACATTCGACCCGGTCATGAGCGACTGTCACACTCACGTACTTCAAATTCCCGTGAAGTATTCTTTGACTCATGATAGGAGTTGTAGCGCAGGCGACTGATTCTGAATCGTGCCGGCGCCTCACGTTCTCCGCAGGTTCAGGGTTATGCAGGATTCCTCCAAAATGGTAGCATAACAACTGGTGGCGTTGCGTTTCATTCTGGCGCAGAAGAAAATTAAATGGCTGTGGTTTGGTCGCGATATCGTTTAGAAGTGTACGAGACACTTTACGATGACTACCCGACTCCGTTAAGAGTAAGATTATACGGGTTTTTTCCACTGTCATCCCACTGCTGTGAAAAAAAAAAAAAAAAAAAAAAATTCTTCTGGCATGATCGTCACTTTCCGTATGTGACTACTGATCTGCCGGAGACCCTAAGCAGAAGTGACGACCTGAGAAGGGGAAAATAGGCAGAAGATGTGAATTGAAGTTTGTGTTTGTGGGGCGGTGGGGCGGTGGCAGACTATTATAGTCCGTGCAGCTGTGTTAGCTATAGTGCTGTGGTGGTGTAATGGCTAGCATACCTGCCTACTAAGTGAGGAGATCTGCGTTCAAGTCCTGACCATGGCATAAATTTTAATTCATTCCTTCAGCTTCCATCATTATCATGACCTCTCGCAGTTGTTCGGATTCCATCCGAAGCTGTGGGTCGGCTTGGAACTGACTGTTCTTGGTAAAAGAATAATGCATTTTGATGTCCTGCGAGACACTTGTTATTAAAGTGCTTTGGGATTTGAGATAGGTTTTAAGATCATGACTTTTTCTGTGGTTGCGTTCTTTATTCCACACATTATGGTTAAAAATTATGTTTGACGATGAATGTTGGGGCCAATAGTTCCATCTCGCTTCTTTATTCCTTGCTTAGGATCTTGGGCGTTATCGTACAGAGATTCGCGTGGCTAGTGTCTCCATTAGTGCAAATTTTGGCCCCCAACGGGACATCATCTGACGGAATGTGCTTGTGATCGCAAGAGGAAGGGGCTATTACAAAATATTAATGGCTTCTACCTCGCTGGCGTATTTTCAGTCTCATTGTTGACAGTACACGTGGAACAAATCGGGTATTGCCAGCAAATGATTGTGAAAGCTAAATTCGGGACTCTGTATCTAGATAAGAGTTCTGGTTCAGTGGAATTAAATGAACGATACTTGACTTGCACAAGTCTTGGAGAAAGATGACAGAATATAGTAAACAAAACTTTTCACACATACTTTAAGCGAGAATAGAAAGGGCATTTCATTATACATCCTACCATCACCATGTACGAGAACCTTATCAACGTCTTCCGTATATGATTCCAACCGTACGGTCCTGGACGGCGGCAGTCACCAAGTTGGGGATCTTTTCTAATCTGTGTTCAATGCATGACGTTGTTTGAGGTAAATCGAGTTTGTTTATTCTAACATGGCTCAGTGGGAATTGTAGACCTGTGGAGCTATTCTGTATTCTAGATGCTTCTTAGATTTTGTTGAGGTTTACCTGTCTAGAATTCTTTGGAGCCTGTATGACCCATTTTGTATTTAATCCACCAAAGCTGAACCATTGCTTTGAGTTTTCGTTCTATGTCGACAGTAGGTTTGACATGTGGGTAAATGTAGATTTATCTGAATATTAAGCACAATTCTCTAATTAGACTCAGTGACTGTTAATTAGCTATACTATTTCGTTTGTGTAGGTGAAGTGACATGATCTACCGACAAAACGATTAATGGTGTACTGATAAAACGATTAACTACTAGGATAGTTGTGAGGCAAGTCCATGCTACTCTAGAGAAAGGAAGGTTGGTTCATAATGATTTGTGGGATCGATAACCAGGCATGTGTAGTTCTCATGCCGACTTGCACTTTCGTTTAGTCCTTCGATAACACAGGTGGCAAAGATGATTCCATTACTGTGTTCATTGTCTTCATTTCAACCATGTATTGGGTCAAATTTTTCTCGTCTTTTAAATGTATAAGCCTACTGTAATTTCCATCATTTCTTGCCGCTTATGTCTTGATGTAATGTGTTTTACTAAGTTGCTCTTGTGTCCTGTTCTTTACCGACACTGCCCACCGTTAAGACTGGCAATTATAGTTGCTGGTATTTCACTATCAAAACTACCGCCGATGTTTTTCTTTATAGTTATGTGAGCAGAAAAGACTGCGTGTCACCCCCACTCTAGTAAAGTACTAAGAAAAAATCTCTTTACAGAAAAACGAAAACCGCATGAGCATCACATTTGTGGTGTTGTAGGTCTGAAAGATGCGGAAGCGGATTTCCGTGTCCAGACAGGACTATTCCTGTAGTACTAGTTTTCCACCTCAAACGCAACACAGCTGGTTATGCAACGGTTAGTAGACGTTTAAAATCCTGTGATACGTATATTAATGCTTCAATTTTGCAAAATGCAAAATTTATTATTAAACAATTGATGTCAGCATAACCATTCTATCAGTATCACACAATTCCTCGAACATCGTGTTTGAGATATTCTACGTCTTTACACGAAACTTCCAACATTAATTGATATCTAAAGCTAGAAGAAACCACTTCGATTCAAACCAACCTTTCTTCGTGTGCTGGATAGATCCTCAGTGACGAACTAGAAAATATACTCTACCCACAGAAAGCGCGCGAGGTTATTGATACACTATGTGATATAAAGTGTCCGGGCACCCACAAAAACACGTTTTTCATATTAGGTGCATTGTGCTGCAACCTACTGCCAGGTACTCCATATCAGCGACGTCAGTAGTCATTAGACATCGTGAGAGAGCAGAATGGGGCGCTCTGCGGAACTCACGGACTTCGAACGTGGTCAAGTGATTGGGCGTCACTTGTGTCATACGCCTGTACGCGAGGTTTCTTCACTCCTAAACATCCCTAGGTCCACTGTTTCCGATGTGATAGTGAACTGGAAACGTGAAGGGCCACGTACAGCACAAAAGCGTACAGGCCGACGTCGTCTATTGACTGACAGAGACCGCCGACAGTTGAACAGAGTCGTAATGTAATAGGCAGACATCTATTCAGACCATCACATAAGATTTCCAAACTGCATCAGGATCCACTGCAAGTAGTATGACAGTTGGACAGCAGGTGAGAAAACTGGGTTTTCATGGTCGAGCGGCCGCCCCTAAGCCACATGTTACGCCGGTAAACGCCAAACGACGCCTCGCTTGGTGTAAGGAGCATAAACATTGGACGATTGAACAGTGGGCAAACGTTGTTTGGAGTGACGAATCACGTTACACAATTTGGCGATCCGATGACAGGGTGTGGGTATGGCGAATGCCCGGTGAACGTTATATGCCAGCGTGTGTAGTGCCAACAGTAAAATTCGGAGGCTGTGGTGTTATGGTGTGGTCGTATTTTTCATGGAGGGGACTTGCCCTCCTTGTTGTTCCGCGTGGCACTATCAGCACAGGCCTACATTGATGTTTTAAGCATCTTCTTGCTTCCCATAGTTGAAGAGCAATTCGGGGATGGCGATTGCATCTTTCAACACGGCCCGTGGCGGATTGGTTACACGACGATATTCCTGTAATGGACTAGCCTGCACAGAGTCCTCATCTGAACGCTGTGGAACACCTTTGGGATGTTTTGCAACGCCGGCTTCGGGCCAGGCCTCACCGACCGATATCGATACCTCTCCTCAGTGCAGCACTCCGTGAAGAATGGGTTTCCATTCCCTAAGAAACCTTCCAGCACCTGACTGAACGTATGCCAGCGGGAATGGCAGCTGTCATCAAGGCTAAGTGTGGGCGCGAACACCATATTGAATTCCAGCATTACCGTTGGAGGGCGCCACGAACTTGTAAGTCATCATGAGCCAGGTGTCCGGATACTTTTGATCATATAGTGTATGTCAACGGCTATACAGTGTGTCCCAGAAGAAATGCTCAGTATTCAGGGATATGACAGGAACGAGCATGTGAATCAAAAATATCTAGTAGACATAGGCTCAAAAACGCTTACCTTAAGGGCTATGAGCACCGAGAGAGGTGGCGCAGTGGTTAGCACACTGCACTCGCATTCGGGAGGACGACGGTTCAATCCCGCGTCCGGCCATCCTGATTTAGGTTTTCCGTGATTTCCGTAAATCGCACCAGGCAAATGCCGGGATGGTTCCTTTGAAAGGGCACGGCCGACTTCCTTCCTCGTCCGTTACTAATCCAATGAGACCGATGACCTCGCTGTTTGGTCTCTTCCCCCAAACAATCCAATCCAAGGGCTATGAGCACTTCTTCAACTTCGATACTGTGAAACACCTCTTCTACTGAACAGGTTGTCATAGCTCTTAAGGTTGGCCTTTTATAGCCCCATATTTAGTAAAGTTGATTTGGTTCGAATAATGACCATTCAACCTGGGACACCCTGTATAGTCTCGGAGAAGTAATTTCATTTAGAATGAGGCTAACCCGGATAAGTACTTAGTTAATGATTTTGTTGCATCATAGAAGTCGTAGTTGTCGTTAAGGCCAAGTGGAGAATTAGAGCGATCGCCTATCATAATTGTATGCAAAATTTATTCTCAGTATTGGTCTCGATGATCTATTTTGGGACCATATCGTTTTCTGGTTAGCCATCGCCAGAGCTCCGTGCATACTACTTACAGTAGTGACGCTAAGCGCTTTAGGGCGAGTATCACCGCGCCAGTTATTAGATGCCGTTAGACATGTCGCAGTCGTAATCAGTATGCAAAGCGATCTGAGTAAAGCAAATTTGCTGGCGAAACAGCTCATCACTAGGTGTTTATATGAACAAATCTAGTACTAGTCACTGTTACTAAATGTCCATAAAAGACACATGCTGGGGGAATGAATGTATGTGAGGAATTAGGACTGCTTTGGCGACATTGGAGTGTTACATGTATGTTGAGCTGGTGGTAGCTGCTTTGTTCGCGACTCGTTGAAGACGTGTCTTGTAGTGGACCAAGGTCTAGGGCGGAGGCGGTCCGGTTTCTGCTGCGTCCGCCGTTAAATGCTGACTGACGCGTCCGCGCACACATAATTGGGCTTGCCGCCAGATTGCGACGTGGTGGCGTAAATATAGAGCGCCGCCATTCATTGGGGCGCCCAGGGTAGAGACGGGAAAGACGATGCGCCAGCGGCACTGGCGCAGTATCCAGTAGCCATTGCCTTATCTGCACTTTCTGTAGTAACAGCTTTAAGTGCACGCTCACTGTAAGACGAACAAGCGTGCATCACAGCGCCGTTGTAGCCGATCTCTGCGTGGACGGCAGGACTCCTACTGCCCGAAACTCCTCTTTTTGGCCACATCGTAGGTTGAAGACACAGTTAGAGGTCGGTTGGGAAATTAGATGATCGCAAAGCGATTGTTGGTTAATTTTTAGATTGATGTCACGCATCCTGCTGTCCACTTAACATCAGCTCCTTCATTAGCAATATAACGTCGATAATATTATAAAATGATCCACCGTTCAGTAATATATATTGCCAACATGAATGTGACAATAATGGAACTCAATATCGGAAGTGTAGAAGGGTACCCACCCGTTGGCCCGCGGCGCACGCTAGCGGAAATGACGAGGCGGGTTCTCTGCGTCCTCAACCGGCTAGGTGTTTGATGTTCTCCAAATGCGTTTCAATAAGTATTGGATTCTATGAAAGAGAGAAGTTTAGAGTCACACCAAAAATATATAGTATTCAAATTTCGTGTTAGTTGCGCTTCGGAAAACTACATTTGGTTTAGGGGAGTCGGAAGTGTTAATAGTTCCATTGCAGTGTGCGATTCGTTCGTAAACTACATCTAGTAAGAAATGCTGTCAGTTGTATCAGACATGTAGAACTTCCCATAAACTCTTCTGCACGATGCCCCTGTCTCTTTTACACGTCTAATAATGAATGTATCAACTCTTAATCTAGTTGCATTCAGGGTACCGTAAGTTTTTGATACGAGGCAGCACTGTCATTTGTTTGATGTCATGCTAGTGGAGCCGAGTCATTGCGCGTACAGCAGCTTCATTGTCTTATATGGCAAATACGAAATACAGGAATCAAGCTGGAGGTAACAGAGACAAACTTTTCCAGTGGCACAGAGAGATATATAAACATTCTTTCTACACTCCATTTACGTTGAAAGGGGATGAATGTGAATAGAAAAATAAACTTTTTGCAACACAGTTGAAATAATTCTCCGAGGCAGGATTTATTATTATAATTGGCAATTATAGTAGACCACACACGGCGAATGGATGTGGAGTGAGCAGGGCTTTACTCGTAAAGCTGATTTATCAAAAGAAGAGCAATAGTCCTGCTCCTCTTCGCGAGCATCGACACATTAAAGTAATACGGAAAGGTTCTCATTCCACACCGCGATCCGGAAGTTCGAAGTAACTGGCGATTTGGAAATTACTCCTGGGAGCGGCCTACGGCTAATTGCTCAACAAATTGTTGGAGAAGTTACTGTTGCCATGGCTGAGGATACTGGACGGTGTGGTCTTCAAACAGCACACGAGCTGTGTCACAACATCTGAACATTCCATGGTCCAACGTTCAAAAAGTACTTCGAACAATTGTAAAATGGTATCTCTGGTACAGTTCCAGGCTGTCGTGGATGCAGGTGGACGTCACATAGAGCAAAATTTGTCACCTGAAACGTAAACATTGTACACAATTAACAAATGTTACCCTCATACGGGGAAATTAAAATGTGTTTCTTTCAGTGGTTTACTCGTTATTTCTCTATCGAAAGTTTAATAATCCGAAAGCAGCTACTGTTGGCAGCGTTAATTCAGAAATATCGAAATCGAATAGAAAAAATACTTTGGGCCTATGTAGTCCACCTACTTGCAAAAATTAACATCTCTATACCAGGACTAACAGCTGCCATCGATATGTCTTTTGAAGGGGACGATGGCGAACCTGCCAAATCCTTGTTCCCTATATGACGTTAGATCGCGGAGGCAAAGAAGTATTCAGTAGCATACCGCAATGGCGAACAGCTGCGTTCTCTGGGACCCACATACTTGCCTTTTGAAAATTTCGCGCAAGTGCCGATAGAATAAGTAAGTTTACTGGCTTTCGCCAGATTAAGGGCATTAACTTGCTTTCATTTGTGGTGCTATAATTACCGCAGCACGATTCTTAAGCGACCTTGGAGATATTTGGCGAGATGAACGAGGTACCGGTTGTTAGTTTGGTGGCTTGGCAACAGACTTGATTACCAGCGTAAGGTGAACCTGCAGCTTCCCAGGCGGGTGAAACGTGAGCGGGCGCAGGCGCAGCGCGGAACTGTTCTGGAACCGAGGCAGCTAGGTATGGGCCGCTGCTGCTGCCACCGCCGCCTCCAGCGGCTCCCAAGCCGAGGAGTCCGCTCAAAATACTCGGCCGCCGACAAACAAAGCGAGCCCTACATGCTGCCAGAATAGACGCGACGCCAGCGTAGACGGACTTACCCGTACTCATGCGACGCAGGATTTGGACTGCCGGCAGCTTCTAAATGAATTACTCTCTTTAAAAATTACCACACAACTACGGAAATATCGTGCAGAAATTTCTGTGTAACCGATTTGTGGTCTATGACTATAGCAGGTGCTTGAGCAGAACAGCGGGCTTTGAACGAGCGTGATACAGGCATGTAAAAACAGATGTACAAAGCATTGAATGTCTGTATCGTGATATGCCAGCTATAATCGCTGCATAAGGTCGCCGACGCCTACACAGTCTAAGTCACGCCATATGCTCATAATTATGTGCATCACTTTTACAAGGGTACTGAACATGTCATGGTATTACAGTTCAACTAACGAGAGTTTTACTTTGCCTGGACGTCTGTAGGGCACCTTACATGTCAGGTGTCTTAACTGTAGTCGATAATGGCGTACATCATCACGGCAATTATCTGTTCGTGATGCGGCGTCAGATATTTGTCGGACCCGTGACAAGTTGTTGATTCACTTCTTAGAGTGGTAAAGTACACCGGCGCTGCAGTCAAACGACTGCAAATATTCTTGACAAAGAACGTCGGACAGTTACTCTTTTAGCAAATAAATGCGTTTTATCTGAAGAAATGTACTCGTCTTAGGCTCTGTACTACTGTACTTTAAACTGTATATTCCAGAGTTCATAGTGATGCTTTTGTTAAATAAAAGAGCGGAACCAGTCAATAAAAAACATGCTGAGTGTAACTAGTGGCGGTCCTGAAAGACTTCATCATGTTTCGTGACGAAGAACGTACACGAAATTGAATCGGCATCCAAGGAGTGTGATGGCTATACGTATTTTGCATTGAGGCTTGATTTAGTTTCATATAGGAAGAGACGTTGCTACTGTGGCTCCCAATCTTTTATGTCAAAACAAGTTTCGTTATATGGGTCGTAATCCTACATACTGCACACAATTATTGAAACGTACTAGTGTCTGTTAGAGTGATCTCTGTTTTGTTCTTAAAGTGCGTTTAATGATAAAGCACCTTTGTTTCTTTGTGAAAAGGAAATGCGAATAGTTAATGACGCAGGCAATCACAAGAAGGAAGACTGGCGTGGAAACAGCTGCGACAGATCGCAGATTACATAAGCGGCAGGCGCAGTTGCGCAATAGCAACGCTGTATTACATCATGCTGGCAGATTAGGCCCAGCATTCATTTATCCTGTGGGGGAGACGGCTCTAAAGAGCGTGTGAAACAACGATCTGAGTGATGTCGCATCTACTGCAGGGTCATTTGCACGTTCTTCATGAGTAACGCACCGCTACTTGACACCGGATGACCTCGACGGTCCCCAACACATCCAGGAAAGACAGAACATCCACAGTATACTGAAGAATCGAAGTGAAGATGTCGTGTACCATAGTAAGATGAAACGTTATCGGTCTGCCAGTAACCAACGTTTTTCCAATGAGTGTGTTTCTCAGAGGTCTACAATATCTTAGGTGCGGCTGCTGTAAACTCGTAATTAATCTCAAAAAATTTCCTAGCCACAAATTATTGCCCAATAGTTGAAAAGATTGAAGGATGTTACATGTGGTGAATCAGGCGCACATTCCAACAATTCCTACCTCAGATCTCTCAGTTTTGCCTTTTTGAAATCACCGCATGGGCAGAAGTAATATTCTGATGAGAGAGGGAGTTTTCTTTTGTTTTTACCTCTTGGTTAGAATATTTGCGCAGTTTTACTTGTTACTGTTGCAAGATAAGCAATAATACAATTCCTTTTGCATTCTAAGAGTCACTGGGTCACAACCTTTTCGACACACTTTTGTTAGTGCAGATTACTATCTTTCATTCACTGCTTTGATTACTGTTATTTTACTTTCACATTTGCTTCTGGTCAAATATAACAAATGCAGCACCCATAATTGCGTAAAGCTTCTTTTAGTTAATAATTCATATAGTGTATCGTATTCCTTCTGGCATTCCAATTTCGTACTCCGTGAAGCGAAGCGTCGCCTTTGCACCACAGTTATCGTTTTAATCTCAGCATTGGAACGTCCTTGACGTGGGTCGTTTTCAGGGGAAGATTGGTCACCTGTGAATTCATGTACCAATGTTACAAAAAAAAAAAAAAATACTTCAATGTGGTCAACGCCATTTCTGTGTGTTGCTTTCATATATCAGGTACGCAAAGTATGTCTACCTTCCGAGAGCAGCGAAGGAGTCTCTATAGAATTTGACTCGGAACCAAGCGGTATTCTCATATAAAGCGAATCTCGTATAAACTGCGCGGTATTCACTGCAGCGTTGTGAAATTTCTGTCGGTCGGACGTAAGCTGTACAAAGCGGAACGTTGTATGAGGTGGCATAATGGTAAGAGACTGGATTCTCATTGGGGATGACAAGGCTTGAATCCTCTGCCCCGTCATTCAGATTGACGTTTTCCGTGGTTTTCCCAAATTGATTAAGGCCGATCTTACAATATGGACAGTACACGATAGATTTTCTTTCCTAATCGGATCCCACGCTGCGTCCCTATCGACGTTGACACGAATTTATAACCTACCTTCCCTTACTTTTGGTAGGACGCAACGTGATGAGCGTGCTGGGACTGCTTGGTTGAAGTTTCACCAAGCGGTAAAAAGTTGTTCTCAGTACTCCTTGAATTATGCTTCCTGTTACTTAGTATGGTCAAACGTAGAGTAGCTCAAATCACACTCATAAGTTAAACAATGTTCTGGCCGTTCTGAAGATGTAGTTTATTATGTCATCTATGCAAATGCCATATTTGTTCCCAACCGCAACTACTTTGTTCTTACCTTTCTATATTCTTACAGCTTTTCCATGTAAAAAGGTATTACAGATAATTTTTTTCCTCAAAAGGAACATCAGTTAAACACGTCGAGCTGTAACCCACAAGTAGGTTTTGCATGTCGACGCAAGCGATCTACTTTTTCCAAAGTCTGGTTAAGTGTCTTGGTCTAAGTTTTAAAATTTGAATCAGTTGGTGACCTATCGCAAGAAATTCTGCTCTTACCCCACAGCGTGGAAAGATTTTGTTGCAGGAAACCGACATACCAATCCCATTTCAACAGCCATCGATAATTCACCACTATGCGACGTGAGAATACTCTCAGACTTCCGCGACGGAATTAAAAGAACTCGCTGGTGCCTGGATCATGATGTGTTCACCTTAAGTATATTCAACATTTTACTCTTTTTCGAAAAGCGGTAGTGTACTATAGGTCCAGTTTCAGAGTGTTGAGGATTTATAGTAAAGTGGTATACTTCCTCTGATATACGCTAAAATACGATCCGAGACGAGGTACTGGCAGAAGTAAAGCTGTGAGGACGGGGCGTGAGTAGTGCTTGGGTAGCTCAGTTGGTAGAGCACTTGCCCGCGATAGGCAAAGGTCTCGAGTTCGAGTCTCGTTCCGTCACACAGTTTTAATCTGCCAGGAAGTTTCATATCAGCGCACACTCCGCTGCAGAGTGAAAATATCATTCTACCATCCGAGCTTTGGACAATTGTTGAAACGTATAATTCCATCTACAAATTGCCCTCATATCGATGGACATCGAGCTCTAACCGCTCTGAATTAATGGTAAAGGAATGAGTATTAAATCCTGCTGAAAATGAAGTAGTTATGTTGTTTTGACGAAGGCGAAGCTTATGCATTCCGAAACAGGTAAGATACAAGCAAGCTTAAAATTGTGTGTGTAATGACGAGCATGTTTTTATTTTCTCGTAGAATCCGAAACGTAAGTGAGAGAGCCTACTGTCGCGAGAGCGGTGTAAACACCGTCCTCGTTACCCATGGCAGTTTCAAAATAGAACACTGTCAGTAAGAATTGAGATCTGTTGCCCGCATGGGTTTTCCCTAAATCAATCTAAAAAACATACAAGTCGTTCCGTTGAAATGGGCATAGCCAATTTGGTGCTGTTGACTCGTCACATCTAATGTTGAGCCACGTCTCTAATGATCTCGTCATTACTTTTAATCTTCATTTTTATTTTTTTCTGCTGTGAGTCGCAGTTGGATATCCAACGATTTATTCTTGCTTGACTCGTACAAGCAAAGGCAGTAGACTTACGGTTTTGGTTCATCATCTACCGGGGACACAGGACTTCACTCGTTTATCAAGCGATTTTAACTGCCTGTTACTACTGTTCATTCTGAACATACGCCTAAAGTGTCAGTTCCATAGTCGTAACGGGGACGCACTTATTTTAAGCATATCAGTGGATATTAGGACAGCTATGTAAATATTAGTGCAACTGTTTTTCAACATGGTATAACAAAGTGCCGATGTACCATTTGTTCACTTTCTGCACGTCCCTTTTAACTTTATACTTGTCCCCGTTGCTGAGTGATATGACTGAACGAAATGACTGGGGATGCCCTTCTTTTTCGCGGTGGGTATTCTCCACGGTGTAATTTGGAAGAAAGCCTTAAGAAAGGGCGAGTTATCTCTGCCCGCAAAAGTCTAAAGTTAATGCACACGGCACAATTCAACCTCTCCCCAAATGCTGTGGACAATTCTCCTCTTTCCATAGGATGACGTTATGCCACAAGGGGAAATATGCCCCCCTTCCTAACCCGTTCCAGAATGGTTTGCGTTTTTTTTTTTTTTTTTTTTTTTTTTTTTTTTTTTTTTTTTTTTGTGCTCCCGAAGTGGCATGCATCATATACAAAAAAATTCTAGGAGTCTTTTTGTGTCGAACGGCTGCAAGGGAAGCTTTGCAACGCGAGCCCCAGGTCAGGTCTTAACCTGTTTGTGTGCGTGTTTCGACTTGACCATGCATGCACTATAGTCAAGAGCTCGTACCACGTCTGTCAGTATTGCCTTAGCTGTGGAAGAGTTAACGTTACGAGAGGCCGCAGTCGTAGGAAGATGAGTGCTCTGCAGTTTAATGGATAACGTTTCGAGGAAATGCCTCCAGTCCTTGTATAAGACTCTCAACGAGCTGTCGTAGTAAGACGAATCAAGACAGCTTCGGATGAATAATTTGAGCCGAAAACACAGTTATCGCTCAGGTCTGTAACTTTTTATTAGAGCACTTTCGTAGCGAAAAAAACAGGCGTTTCGTGTCAACTGGATCCTTGAGCGTATCTGCCGTCCGATTGCTTAAAGATTAAATTACATCCGCTCCTTTTGGATTACAAGCTGTTAAATGTAAAACGACGCATGTAAGAAAAATGAGGTTTAAACTTTGGACAATGTATTAAGTGGAATAATCGGGAAATACGGATAGATATCAAACAGGTTAAAAAGTTGCGGACTTTGGTGACATGTAAATATGGAAGCGTTCTTGCCAGAAAACAGGGAGTAGAAATAGGTTTCGTGATATTTCTAGCTTCATAGGTTAAACTCATATGTTTATTTAATTTGTTTCCATACCACTGGACTTCCTCTACAGTGATCGTATTTTAACTCGGATTTTGGACGATGAAGATACATTTCATAAAACAAATGAATTTGTAGTACATTTTTTCTGTTAACTCAAGACTATGGCATCAATTAATGTCTCTTCGGCGACGAGAGAGATAACTGCGCAGTAATTGTTTATTTCGCCCATAAAGGACGGCGTTATGAGGCTGTGACTTGATCAGTACAAATAAAACAGTTTCTGCGTCAGTCACTTGTTTAGTTTGCCACTACGTGCATTGATGGTACACACCTTCATCTTCAGGTGGAAACTTGTTAATTTATATGGCTGGTGTTAGTGAAGAGTGCAAACGTCTCTTCGCAGTCACAGACCAAGGGCAGTGTTGGGCAATTTGCGTCGTTTGCTAATGATAAAAATTGTTGATTTAAAAAAGGCACTTTAGAGGTTAAGCTACATGAATTTTTAACGCTGAAGTGTACTTACAGGGACGGCAGAGTTGTGAAAGATCTGCATACTGTTGCCTCTGGTGTATGTCCTCTCCATTATATTTACATTGTCGTTTCAAAGTTGTTGTACATGTTACAGATTTGTCTGTTTACAGCGGATACAGAGAACCAAGATTAAATGGTTTTTACAGAAAATGTGTTTTTCTTTTTTAAATATATGAATGGTCTGCATCAGAGCACTGACATGTGCACAACTCAGTAATCACATCAGGTAGTTATACATATATGCTTTCTTTTTTATGTGAATGCACTGCAGCATTGGATACACTTCCATTCATCCCTCAATAAGTACGATCTACACTACATACGTATGATGTGCTGTAACCGTTTTATATACAACAAATTAATATAATAAATGAAGTGTTCATGTATCTATATTCAAGACCATCCAATTAACATTTTTTTAAATAAAAGGAAAACATTTTAAGCATTTAATCTTTTTTGTATCCAGTGCTGCAGCACATTCACATTAAAAAAAAAAGAATGTGTGTATAACTGCCTAATGAAATAACTGAGTTGCGCACATGTCAGTATTCTTGTGCAGACCATTCACATATTTAGAAAAGAAAAATATATTTTTGAAGAACCCATTTAATCTTAGATCTCCGTATCCAATGTCAACAGACAAATCTGTGCTATGTACAATTTCTTTGAAACGGCAGTGTAAATGAAATGTTCAGTGGAGAGTACAGACATCAAGTAACAGATGCAGATCTTTTACAATTCCGTCGTCGCAGTTAAGTACAATTCACTCCTAAAAATTTCTGTTTCTTTATCTCTAAAATGCCTTTTCTGAATCAACAATTATTATCATTAGCAAAAGACGCAAAATAACTTACACTGCCCTTGGTCTGCGACTGTGAAAAGACGTCTGTACTCTTCACCAACGCCAGCCATGTAAAGAAACAGTTCTCCACCTGAAGATAATGGCGTGAACTATCGAAACGCCCTGTGGGAAAATGAACAAGTGACTGACGTAGAAGCTGTTTCATTTGTGGTATTTGCCAACGCTGGAGAAGGGAGCCGAGCGCTGTCTTGTTTATATATTTGTACCAATAGCTGCTTCGAGCGATATACGTAATCGAATCTTTCAAAATCAGCTTAACCATGTCTTAATGAGCTACGGGCGTAGTTACCTAGCTCATTCAGCGACTGTACCTGTCACCTGAATGTGTGATCACATGACCATCGGCTCTGCCACAGTTGTAAACGAAAGAGATGAAGCTATTCCGCTAAATTTATACCGGTCTGAACATTTGCATGCCCTTGTAGTATCTTGCATCTGTAGTGCTCATAAACACAAGGTGCAGACTGCCTGTAATTCCACTTAAATTTGCCGGTGGACTGTGTATGAAAACTAAAAAGCGTTATACAATCTCTCCATATCACCACGTATGAGTCCTAATCAGTGAGTGGTGTTTAGATTTATCACGTGTAACGCAAAAATCATATCGAATTCCCACCATATACGCAGGAACCGTTCTTGCTCCCAGAGAAAGATGATAACTCGTTACAGAATTCTTGGAGCCAGCTAAAAATCAAGACAAATATGTTGTCCAGCACAGTTTTTAGCCATCGTTGTTCCATCTGTCAGATTGGCATAGCCAAAAAAAGTTATTCATGGGTACATTGCGTATTGAAGATGGTTGAAAATGGTCGGAAATTCGTAGGTGCTAAAATCTAATGGATATTTGTCGACTCGGTCGTGTTGCTCGGCGTCTCTTAGCAAGCCATCCTGTGTCATCCACTCAACTCCGCAGGCACGACCTCTACCCACGCATGGGGTACTTTAGTAGTGTCTACTGTTGGAGCAGCGGATCTAGATAGTTGGAGTGTGCTGTTCTTTTACGCCTAAAATGCAGGCTTCTGTTGGTAAACAATCGAGTTCACATACAAGCCAAAAGTAAATGTCAAAGATGCATGAAAATGTATCGTATGGTTCTCGAGTGAACGGTTCATTTTTGGCACATCGGACTGAATGAGTTAGATTTTCTAGGAGTGCATCAGAAATTTGCCCTATTAAGAATGCTACCCGAAAGATTTGAACGGACAATTTTTCATGTCGTAAGAAACATGTGCACTACACTTGTCCTTAAGAAGAGGAATGAAATTCATTATGTTATATCTCATCCCTATAAACCTCAGTTCTCGGTATTAATTGAAAATTTAGTGTGTACCATTCAGCTGAGCATAATCACCGACCCTAAGTGTTGAAAGTCTCTTACTTCATTTCACTCCTTGAAATATTAAGTAGTTCTTAACTTGAGATACATCTGGAACCATTGGAGACGTAAAGAAATTTATCGACGCGTGATAGCCCGTAAAGGTCCGAATATTTCAGCATTTACAGTGTAGTAACATTTCAACTGATTTCAATAGTCGTGGAGAAGAGGATTCGGTGGTACCATTGTTAAGATGCATCTCTGTCCGAGTCAGCAGTAAAGTCTTGGCGGTATGCTAACCTCGTCGTTCCGTTTGGTGTCAGCGATGTTTCGGATAGCTGTCTCTTTTACTTATATTTTTCTGGATCTATACGCCACCCTAGCCATCTGCATATCGAGATTTAGCTTTCCTGTGGTTTACCTTCCCCGTTTTTGTCGACCTAGGCATTTGCTTCTTCGCACCTCTCATTTTATCTCGCTGTCGACGAAGGGTTCAACTCTTATCTTTGTTACTTCCTGCTTTGAAAAGAGACATACAGTGCTGTGACGTTTATTGTAGTTTGTAGTTTAACTTTCTCCAGGGAATGACGGGAGAAGGGTCAAACGCAGTGGTGAAGACTGCTGGCACAGTGTCGTTTCGGAATCTGTTGGATACTGACAAGATCCTCAGGTTTTGGCATATTTACCGCATTTAGAATCTAAGGAGGCACCACATGTCTACAATTTTATTAACGATTAAAAAAATTACTAATTGGAAAGAAAGCGTAGTAGCTAATTGCTAGAAGCATTAGTTGTGGGCTGTGCTGTGAATTAGGTCACTAATCGCTATTATTTTGGTCTTTAGTTCCAAGACTACCCCTGAATAACTACTGCAGCCTACATTCCTATGAACCTGCTTACTTTTTTCATGCCTATGTCTCCCTACACCCCTTATACTTCCCTCCGTTCGAAGTTGACTGTTCCTCGATACCTCAGGGTATGTCCTTTCTTCCGTAAAGTTTTTCTATAAATTTCCTTTATCTTGAATTCGATCCAGTATCTCATAGTTAGTCGACCTACCCATCTAATCTTCAGCATTCTTGTGTTACATCACATGTCAATAGCCTCTATTCTTTTCTTATGGGAACTGCTCGTAGTCATCGTTTCATTTCCATGCGAGACTATACTCTAGAAAACTACTTTCAAAAAAGACGTCTTAACACTCCAGTAAATATTTAATGTTAACAAATTCCTCTTTTTCAGAAAAGCTTTTCGTGCTATTGCCATTCAGCATATTATAATCGCTCTATGACCAGTTATTTTGCTGCCCAAAAGACAAAACTTACCCACTGCGTTTAGTGCCTCATTTCCTCATCTAATACCTTCAGCATAGGTTAATTTAATTCGACATTTTTCCATGATCGTTGTTGTACTTATGTTGTTCATCTTCTCTTTCAAGTTCTTTGCCATCGCTTGACAAAATTATAGCGTCATCGTGGAAACCTCGAAATGCTTGTTTTTTTCTTCCGGAACTTTAGTTCCCTTTCCAAGTTTTCCCTGTTTCCTTCCCGGCTTGCTTAGTGTACGTATGGAGAAACGTCGGCATAATCTACAACAATGTGTCACTCCTTTCAGACCTTTGGCTTAACTTTCGTGTCCTTCAACTCTTATAACACTGATTTCTGTGCAAGCTGTAATTTAACTTTTCGCTTTCTGTATTTTATCCCAGCTACTTACTGAATTTCAAAGTGTTTAGTCCAGACCTACCCCGCGGTCTACTTCTACCAGATTTTCCAGTCTTCTGTAAATAATTCGTGTTAGTATTTTGCAACCATGACTCATTAGATGAATAGTTCACTACTATTCTCGTCGTTCGGTTCTTGCATGTTTTGAATTTGGGATTATTACGTTCTTCTTGAAGGCTTACTGCATTTCTCTCTTCTTGTACATGCTGTGCACCAGGTGAAATAATTTTGCCATGGCTGGCTCTCCCAAGGATATCAGTGGTTCTGAGGGAATGTCCTCTAGTCCAAAAGTCTTGTTTCGACTTTTGTCTTTTCAGTGCTGTGTCGTACTCTTCTCCCAGCATTATATTTCCCATCTCATGTTTACCTGCGTTGTCCTCTCCGTTCATAACACCTGTATACTACTCACAGTTAGTCTCTGAAAAAATTTGAGATCAAAAAATATGAACACACTCCAATATCTGTAGAGTGTGTATTAGTTTCCAAAAACATTAGCCATCTTCCATTGTATTATAATTTATACACGCACAGTAATTTACTATCTATTACAACACGAATAATGTAGAGTTTAGTCTCAAAGATAAACGAGATAATTTCTGTTCTACGGAAGATGTTACGAAAGACTGAAATGCTGGTCCATTGTTGAATCACGCCGTGGGTACTCTTTAACATTGCGAAGTCTCCTAGGGCTGTTTTAAAGTTGCAAAACGATGTACATTACTTCTCACGGAGTGTTGTTATTCGTACGGCGCGACGGAATGCTTGTCAGTTGTGTTGCATAATCACGGTCAGTACTGTTTTCGCCTTAGCGGCAACAACTGTCATGTTACAGCTCGGGAGAAGTGTGTGTGGCGCTATCTAATCAGCAACAGAAATGTGCCGTGTGCCCGATAATGTGGAGAGCTATCTGTTCTGCGTAATATTGAGCAACGTGGGCTGTGGCGCAGGAGTCGGCGAGCGGCCGGCACCTGGGCGCGGGCGACTGTTCTGCTGACGTGGAGCTGAACTGACTCACCGCTGCCGTGACTACGCCCTGCCTCCACACGCACCTTCGTGCTGGCTGTTTGCGTGGCCGCTAAAACAGCGAGCTGCCGCCAGAAAGGCACGAGCTCTGAGATTTTCCGTAGGGACCACTGCTGACTGCTTCCCACGACGAGTGGAGGGAAGTTACGCTTACCATAAGGAGGACAGGACCTAGTCGATTGACAACACAGTTACTTCCTCCGGCGAGATCTACCACTGTGTGAAGCGTATGGAATACCATTTTCAGTGCAATATGTTTTAACTGCATGCATTTTATTGGCCACGAAGCGGAACCATAAGTAGACACCTTTCCGTTATTTGGAACATAATCATAATAAAGTAACCCTCCCCCCCCCCCAATTTGTCTGTGTATTTTTTAATTATTTTTCTCAGTACTGCGATGTCTGCTTTTAAGCCATTATGAAGTAAACTGCCAAAGATATCCGTGTACGTGGGAGGCATATCTGCATAACATATCAAAATATCTGTATACACTCAGTCCAATAGATCCGGGCAGCTATTAGTGGAAACTGGTATAGGTTGTATCCCTATTCCGCCGTTATGGTTTCTTGAACTCTGTTGGGGACATGTCTGAATGTATGTGGAGGGATGGCAGCTCATCCTTTTTCACGTGGCGAAACCGGAGAAGGTAGGAGTATTAGACACTGGTGCCAGGAGCGAAGTGGACGTACTAACTAATCCCAGTGGTGCTCCATTCGGTTCCGGTCGGGATTCTGTGCAGGTCAATCCATTCCAGGAATGTTATTGTCCACAAACCGTTGCCTCACAGACGCTGCTTAGTGACAGGGTGCATTGTCATGCTGAAACAAACAACTATCGTCTCGCAATTGTTCCTTTATTTTGCGCACTATGCACTGTTGTAAAAAAGGGCTGATATTCTTCCGCATTTACTGGAGTTTTCCTTACTGCATTAAGGGGAACACACCCAAACGATGAAAAACCCTCCAAAGCCATAATACCACCACCGTGCTTATCTGTTGACACTGCACATGATGTCAAGTAACTTACCCCAGGCAGTCTCCAAAACCTTACATCAGATTGTCAGAGGGTATAAGCTTGATTCGTCTCTCCAAATCACTCGTTTCCAAGTCAAGTCGCGTCGACCGAGCGAGGTGGCGCAGTGGTCAGCCAACTGGACGCATTCGGGATGACGACGGTTCAAAACCGCTTCTGGTCATCCTGATTTAAGTTTTTCGTGATTTCCCTAATGCCGGGACGGTTCCTTTGAAAGGCCACGGCCGATTTGCCCCCCCCCCCCCCAGTCTTACCCTAATCCGAGCTTATGCTCCGTCTCTAATGGCCTCGTTGTCGACGGGACGTTAAAACAATCTCCTCCTCCTCAAATAGCGTCGCTCTTTTTACGCCACCTAAGGCTTCGTTTGTCATTTCATGCGCACAGTAATTGTGCTGTGTGCAACTTACGAGTGATTCTTTCCTCTCTCTCTCTCTCTCTCTCTCTCTCTCTCTCTCTCTGTCTTTTTAGCTACCCTCCTCAGTGCTTCACGGTCTCTGTCCTTCAGTACCTGAGGTCTGCCTGATCACCTATGGCTTTTCTTTTGCGTTTCCACTTAAAAATTAATCACCAACAGTCTACTTGGGCAACTTTAAAAGGATTGTAAAGTCCCTGATGGTTTTGTTACTATGGTGATATCCAGTGAATAATACAAGTTCGAAGTAAGTGAGGTCTCCTGACGGACCCATTCCGCAGTTACTTCTTTTCTACTAACAATAATACTTGCTTTTATACTGGCAGGTTCGCCTTTGGTGACAAAATGCTAATTTTCGCATTGGCTTCATTGAGTGTATAATGTAGACATCTTACCATAAAATATGAGAAGAAATCATACATAGGGGATACATTTGACATTGCACACGGCTGATACTATCGGATTATGTTGTCTTTATTACTCGTACCTGTTGAATGAGCTGTGTACTTCTGGTTGATTTTGAATAGCGTGACGTGCAATACTTCACTTTCTTGCACAAACTCCGAAGGAATATTGTGGTTGAACGTGTCATCGACGACGAGGTGGGTGAAGGGCATAATTGGATGGGGACGAAATCGACCATGCCCTCACAAATAAACCATCCCATTATTTTTCCTTGAGCGATTTATGGAAACTACCGAAATTTGTATCCTGTACTTACCAGTGCGGAGTGAACTTACGAGCTACTACAACATGATAGTTTTCTGCCGCTGGGAAATACCAGAATGTGGACGTACGCATCAATATTATTTTGGTAGCACGTGACTGGCTGATCAGTAGAGAACATGATCGAACGTGGCAGAAATAATCTCGATCTCGTGAAGAAAAGACAGAGAAGTGGAGTGAAACACTAAAATGGAAGATACCTTACGTGGTTGCGCTGTTGCTGTTTCCGAATGCGTGTCTGAGAAGCCCTTGCATTGGAGCTGGAAGTCGCCCGAGAAATTAACAGTACTTTTGAAGTGGTTTATCATCCGCGGTATCGGGCCACGCGCTGCGCGCGGGTGGCGGCCGTGGAGAGGAAAGCTCTCCCAGAGCGGCGCGTGACCCGCGGCAGACACTCGTCTGCCGCTGCCGCTGCTGTGCTGAGGAGGCGCTTTCTCGCTTTGTCCGCGGCACGACACCTACGCCCACCACGACGTCTTCAAGTGTTCGCACGCAGCTCCCCAGTGCCGACACTGTTTCGGCCTTTGTTTGGCTACGGTACCACAACGTTCGGAATATTTCCCGTCTCTCTCTCTCTCTCTCTCTCTCTCTCGTTTTCTTCCTTTCTTTTCCCGTTCCTTACCTTAAAAATTATGGATAGGTGGTATGAGCTCCACAAACTATCTTGCTATAGCTGTGTATACGTCGGGTACCATTGCCCCACTGCCATTGCCCCCTCCCTCCTCCCCACGGCCCCCTTCTGCTGTTCTATTAGTGAACGGTAATGGGGAAGAAAATGTTCAAATGTGTGTGAAATCTTTTGGGACTTAACTGCTAAGGTCATCAGTCCCTAAGCTTACACACTACCTAACCTAAATTATCCTAAGGACAAACACACACACACACACACACACACACACACACACACACACACACACCCATACCCATGCCCGAGGAAGAACTCGAACCTCCGCCGGGACCAGACAGTAGGGAAGAAATACTGTTGGTATAGTCTGTGAACTAAAAAGCGAGCAAACGACTCCCCATGCAGCTCGTAGACATGTCCGAAGAGTTTTAATTTTACACTAATTGCGTTAACATTTTACAGAATGTAGACATTAGTAACTAACGTAGGCGATTATCGCGTTAGTCGAAATAAATGCCTACGTAAATCACCGCTTGCTACGATTCACCGTTAACCTGGAAAATGGTTATTGGTGTTCTGTGGCAGTTGCACATGATGGCGTAGTTAAAAATGGCCCCCACCCCTCCCCCTTTTAATGCGAATGCGGTATTTTGACTTCTGAAATAAATGTCTACCAGTACTTTAGTTCATGTCATCAGTGAATTTATACGCTTCTCTTTGCGGTCTACGTAATGACTTTCTGGAAAAAAGAAAGGATTGAATTGTGTTAGCTTATCAGAAAAAAATGTTCGATTAAGGAAACCCGCGAACTGTTCGATATCAAGTATCCGGATAAAGGATTACATGCAAAGAGAGAACTACAGAGTGTATAAAATTTGGTGCACATAAAGATCTGTGCAAAATGTAAAACGACAAAGAATGCCTTCAGTTTGCGTACCAGAAGTTATTGCAAGACATTCAGAGCTCAAAGAAGTCTTCACGTAAATTGCCCCAACAGACGCAAGTTAGTGGTAGGAATTGCCATAGGATATTGCAAAGTCTTAATATAGCCATATCTCGTGATGGTTGTCCAGCAATTACGGGAGGATGACAGAAAGATGTATATTACTGCACGTGGCGTTTGAATAACACCAACGATGGTGTGTTACCTTCTTTCCGTTAGACAATGGGTGATTAAGCATGGTTTCAACTTTCCAGTTGTGTGAGTTCACAGAAAACGAGTACTGGGCAACGGAGAACCCTAACACTGTGTGTCAGCAAACACTCTGTGATAGAAATGCTCGGCGTTCCGTGCTGTGTAACAGGAACGCGAATCATTGGACCGATATTTTTTGACACTACCCTCAACACTGTTGCATATATGGAAATTTTTGATATAATTTGTGCTCAACTCACTTAATATGAAAAACAATAATGCTTCTTCCAGCGAGATGAGGCAACATACCACACGTCTGAGGTATCTCTGGATCAAGTCCATGGTGTCTTCACTGAGGAATGAACTCTCAGCAAACATATATGGTCACCACGTTCTCCAGATCTAATAACACGTAATTTTTTTCTGTGGGGCCACACGAAGAGAAGTGTCTATGAAACAAATGCACACACAATATCAGCCGTGAAGTTGCTGCCATCGATATTGGAAGTTCACGCCGGGTGTATCTGAGTATGCTTAGACGTGCACAGTGTGATGCTGTAGCAGGGGGTCACTTTCGACATCTTCTATTAATGTATTTTTACTGTTTTTTCATTGTAAATAAATGGTAAGTCCATTTCAGACCTTCATTTCTGTAATTTCACTGCAATTTCTGCACTACCCTGTAGCATTCTTACGGGAAAGACAACTCTCTGCATCACGACCGCCGCTCACTCCTCGGATACAGACGGACAGAGTACAGTAATCCTACGTATACTAAAGAAGTCCCTGCTTTTTCTCCTTTTTGTCAACGATTAGAGTCTGACAATCTTTGGTGTGAGAACAACGAAGTCCCACTGCTCATCGAATAACACAAAGAATTAGTACCTTTGATCTAAGGGAATCACTCCGGCGTGCGTGCGCATATTTCTGCCGCGTGAAAAAGAGATTTCGAAGCAATGTAGATCTAAATTGGAATTACGCCATTATAACTAACCCAAATGCTTCTTCTCTGATAGTTTTCGCTGTTTGGGTAAATGTTATGCTGTAAATCTTTCATTTATTTGCTTGGTGCAAGGAAATTAGTCAGACAGCGGTTACATAGAACAAAATTCTCATTCATTTTCAGGACGTGTTCGGTGGCGAGTGTTTGGCGTCGGAAGGTCTGTAACAGAGGAGGAAAGAAACTGTGTAATAGAGGTAGCGGGGCGGTAAGGGAAGAGGGGATGACAGCAGTCATACCAATAATTATGTGGGGGCTTATTTGCCCACTAAACAGCTGAAGGTGGAGATATTTGTGGCTCTAGTAAAAAATAGTTACAGTTTAACACTGCAGATTACCATTTCGTTTGATTTTTACTTTCATTTTAGTAAGTTAGAACCATATTTCCTTTGTTCGTCGCTTTTTAGTTTCCTAGTAGTCTTTGCTCTCTCCTTCATGTGTGTTCTTTCTTCCGACCCTGCAGTTCATCAGTTTAATCTGTGTTGACATATTTCTAAATATAGTATTTTAGTCCGAAAAGATTTTGCAATTTTTGAATAATGTTTCGTTTTATATGTATATTGATTCATCCGACGTATTTTTCTCATTCCTCCAGCCATTATTCGGCTATAAAGTATAGCAAAGTAAAGATATCAGCAACATAAAGGATGGTTTGAATGACAGTGGTTCTGTTGGATGTGGCATGCCTCTTCCTCCGACGTACACAGGAACTTATAAGCGGATCTGCAGTTTACAATGCGCTCCAAAACAGTACGCCATTTGTAATTTTCTACATTAACAAATATTTTTAGGGGTGAAACAAGCGATAAACGAGTCTTTGGATTTGTAGTCTGAAGCTTACGCGTGTAGTCACCGAGCCATACTCCTACTTTTCTCGTATCAGTGAAATCGTGCCGGAAAAAAAGAGCGCTTTTTACCTAATTTTTCTTAATTCCATTATATGTTAACTTCGTGGTATATTTATTCAGGCGATTTCTTATTTGGCCACTTGTCACTGGTTGGCCATAATTCCAGATGGTCATGAGCACAATAGCGACACCGCCGACTGCCCGGAAACGCTCGAAGGATGAGTTGCATGAAAACAGTTGTATATTTTTATTGTGACAGAACGAAAGCCATTGGGAATAGGGTGCAGCGCAAAGCCTGACTGCAGTATGTGACGTGTTGTCGCTGGTAGGTAACAGGACGAGGAGCAGCCGGGCTCCTGATGCGACGGCGCCAGCCCCTAGCCTCGGTTCGCGTGCCGCCTGCCGGCCTGCACTGGCAGAACTGGTTTGCCCTCGCCGTCTTATGCAAAAACGAAAAAGGCGCCCCCACAAAAAGCTGCGTGGTTTCCTGGTTTCCCCTCCCGCGGCGACTGCCCGCTGCCGGCCTGCCCTAAATACGACGGCCCCGCCGCTAGCCGGACATTCTGCTCTCTATCACCCGCAATTCGCAGCGGTCACGGACTAAACTGCAGATCGCACATTCACAGTCTTCTGTTCGACTATACGAGCAAAGACGCTCATTCCTAACGGGAGATAAGAGGCCGGTCTGTTGCTCTTTGGTCTACAATATGACCTCTCAATCTGCTTAGACCACGGCACAGTGTTCTCGTGCACTGTGGCTGTACGTTGCCTTTTGACACATATTAACGGGCGCGAAACGCACTACCTAGAAGAGAGACTATAATCACTTTTTCGCCTTAGAATGTTTGCCGTGTTTTGAGAACAATGGGAACGTTGGTAGTCAACTATAATGCAGTGCAGGGGAGCAATAATTGAAAATCGGCCCACGCTTGTTTTTCAGTATGGAGAGTAGTTCGATACAGATTTCCACGCAGATCTGCCCTGTGCAGGTCTCTTCATATGTATAGCGCTACAGTAACTCGTTTCTAGTCCATCGTGCTCCCTCCACAATTATTAGCTCCCACACTTCGCTCCAATGCCAAATTGGCTGTTCTTGACGCCTCTGGGTGTGTCCAAACAATCGGGCTCAACTTTTACTCAACTTGGATTTATGTTGTACATTAAAAACCTCATTTACAGATATTCTTTTCTTGATACTGAGTGTCTGAGTTTTATATCCTTTCTACTCCGGCGTCCTCTCTTCATATAACACTTTACTCGAAAGGAGAAAGATAGGGTTTCATGTGTCGTCCACAGCCAGTGTGAAGTGGATGGCAGAGGCTACGTGCGATTGTACCCGTTATTAGGGCCTTTTCGCGTTCCATTCACGTATTAGGCGCAGGAAAAATGATTGCTTGACGCCTCTGTGTGCGTTGTAATTAATGTGATCTTATCCTCGCGAACCCTAGGGGAACAGTAGTTTGGGGGTTGTACTATTTGCGTAGAATCATCATTTAAAACCGGTTTGGGAAACTGTTAGTGGACTTTCTCGGGAGAGTTTCCATCTGTAACATTAAAGAGTGTGCCAGTTCAGTACCTTCAGCATCTCTGTGACACTCTCCTACAGATCAAACCAACCTTATTTATGTGTACGTTCTCACCTGTCGTCATATTCTTCGTTAGCACACTATACAAAATAATATAATGTTCTCAATGTATCGATCACATATTGATGCATTAATTGGAGAAGCGCATGATCTCAGTCAGAACTACGACTCTGACTGGTAACTTTAATGTATTGGAAACTGGCCGATTCTACTGGATAATAGAGTACATTTCTGCCCCCCTGACGTTTCTAACGAGCAGAATTTCATTCAGTTATTTCACTCGAATTTGCCATTGTTTTCGTGTTTAGATTTCATCTCACCTACCGGAGTAACATAACGCACTTGTCAAGCATGCTTCCAAGCATTTCTTTATCATTACGGATTGTTTCACCGTCACATTTACTGAGATACCAAAACTTTTTTTTTTTAGGATTCATTTACGTTTCCTCGGCGATTACTTCGCTAGAGAGTTGGGGTTTCTTGATACTCCCAAACCATAGCCATCTGTTTGGAATTCAGTATTGACTAGCGTCATTTTCTTTATACCGTGACGACACGTAAGCCACAAGTCTCTCGCAGCTTAGTTCTGTAATTGAATTGTTCAGTAGTGGCTATTCCCTTCCACACAGACGTAGAACTAGTTATCGTTAGGATGTATAAAGTCGATATTCTGATATGCCTGTTTCGCTAATGAAGAGTACATTATGAAGAGTACGATATATTGCCGTGACAACTTACGTTATACATTTTGTTCACCCATTGCATTTTACCAAAGGCAGACGTACACGGGCCGGCTGGCACGGAGGTAGACACAAAGAAAAGAAAGCGGCTGTTGAGGCTGGCAGAACGGGAGGTCGTTGAACGCGTGTTGCGGCTTTCTCCGGGTGAGGCTATACGTGTGCTAATGTGCTGCCGGAGGCACTGCCGCCGCCGGTGTTGCGAAAATTGCGTTTCTTCTGAGCACTCGGGCGCAGGAAACACTCGGCCCGGGGAAAAGCACTCCCTCTCAGCCCATTCTGTTGTTCCTTTATGAGTGATCCTAAGTAATGTGTTGGTCCCACCAAAAGACTATGTTCCACCTAAGATTCATCTCCTTTTAATATTAGTTTCAGATTGGCAGGCGCGACTAAGGACAACATTTAATTACACTGCTAAAGAAAGGCGTTGAAGCTGATGACAGAATCGCTTAACGCTGATAAATCGTCAACCCCTCTCCCCATTCCGAATCAGTTATCAACTAACTTAACCCATGTAGGCAATGTGGAAAGGTTAAAGTGAGTGTGAAAACGACGATCAGCGTGGTGTGCGAAATTTATGACAAGTACTAAAGAACACGTTACCAAGGATAACACTACCAATTATGTAGAACTTAACATAGATAAAACGTGCAGTTTTAAGATTGTAACCAATAACATAGAAAAGCAAGGCCCTTTTCTCGAAGCTTCCGGGCATAATTTTGAACAGTAATTAAGAAAAATGGGAGCGAAACAAAACTTACGTTCTTATGAGTGACAAAACAGCGCCGATTTTTGAGATATATCTACTAACTTGCTACAAATTCTGACGCCAGTAATGTCTAAAAGTGTCGGTGAGGCTGGCAGTCAGTATGTATTATTTACTCTTTGTCTTATTAATAAAGACAGAGATCGGTGAAATGTGATTAGTTAATATACTAGGACACACAAATGAAATAACGGGTTTGAGTAGAACATCATATGTAGGTCGTGCCAAAAGTGGGTGCATGAACTCTTTCTCATAATGATGTGCAGTTGACATTCAAAGCAGCTTTCAGTTCGACTACTTGACTATATATGCGAGTATGTAGGATTGATTTGATAGATAAACTTCTCGCTCAATCTGTGCAAGCGATAAACTACGAAAGATTGTCACAATTTCTCGCTTGCCACAAAGTGAGCCAATATTGCCTTATTGCTGGAAACTCATAATCATTGTTTTACACATTTTATAACTATATTTATTCTTCATATAGCCGTCCGGAGTGGCCGAGCGGTTCTAGGCGCTTCAGTCTGAAACCGCGCGACCGCTACGGTCGCAGGTTCGAATCCTGCCTCGGGCTTAGGTTAGTTAGGTTTAAGTAGTTCTAAGTTCTAGGGGACTGATGACCTCAGACGTTAAGTCCCATAGTGCTCAGAGCCATTTGAACCATTCTTCGTATATGAAGGTCTCTATGACATGCGATTGTATTCTTTCTTATCTGGAGGATGGTGTATAAATTTAAAGAAACTGTCACCATATCGAGCATGATTGGCCATTGCGATCTGAAGTACGAGCCAAGTTCGGTTAATTGAAGCTAGTAGTCTCATAACGTAGACAGAGAATCTTTCATTTTGATGTCATGGGGCAGCACGCAACAACGAACATTGCGGCACTTGAGTTGTAAACGTTTTCTGGCCGTTTGGAGATGTCATCAGCGTTGTTGCTTAGCTGTTCAACCAGTTTCCTGAACATTGACCGTATTTATCAGTGGTACATATTTCACGAGCTACTGTGAAGTGTTGTTCGACTACATCTGCGTACACACTATGCAGACCACTGCGAAGTGCAGGACGGAGGGTACTTCCCATTGTACGACATATTGGGTATCTTCCCCTTGCACTCGCGTGCGGCGCGTGGAAAGAATGGCTTCCTCAGTGTCGCTAATCCGCAGCTCGTGGTCTCGTGCAAGTATTCTTTCCCAGGACAGCTGCTGTCTATCTTCTTAAAGTGTCTGCCGTTTCACGTGTTTCATCATTTCTCAAACCGTTGACATTCGTGCAGCCGATCTTTCTACACCCTCAGTGTCCTTTGTTAGTCATGTGCGGAATGCTTCAGACAGACGTGAACAATATTCTAAAATGAGCAATCCCCTTTATAGATGGCATTTTCCTAGTATCCTATCAGTGAACCGAATTCTGCCATTTACGCCCCCCCCCCCCCATCTCTCTCTCTTTCCACATTCTACCCCCCCCCCCTCTCTCTCTCTCTCTCTCTCTCTCTCTCTCTCTCTCTCTCCTGTGTGTGTGTGTGTGGGGCGGGGGGGGTTGGTCTGAAGTAAAGTATGACTCGCGGACTGTTCGGAAAGGGTTTTAATAGCCGGATGCGAGTGCGCAGCGTATAGATAAACATTGAGGAGGGACAAAGTGTGGTGGCGTGAGTACGCGGGGAGTCAGTGCCCCTGGCCGGTGTACTGGCAACAGCGCGGGGCCACGCCGGAGCTGCGGCTCGGTTCGGTCTGGCGCGGCGTTGCCTGGCCGGCGTCCCGCGGCCGTAGCAGTGGGCCGCGGCGCTCGGGACACCTCCGGGCGCAGCCGCTTCCGGGTTCTGCCGTTCTCCCGCTCTTTGCACTCCGCGACGCCAGCGCACTCATCTGTGTAGGTGTACGCACAGAAGAGCAAGCACTGCCCATTTGATCACTCTACTCGCGACCAGCACCACAGAGGCTCAACGCGCAATCAGCGTTCGTCTCACGATATGTATTGATTGATCGCAGTAAGTGCTTACTCACAAGCTGTGCACAAATATAAAATAGCGTTCATATGTCGTAGGAGATGCAGATGACGTGGCGTTATTATGCCAGAAGAAAGATATCGACCACTGTGGTAGCATACTTGCTCAAGTGGCCTTACCATGTTGTTGAGTACTGTTGCAAATCGAGATTAGTCAAACCCACACATAACAAGAGGCAATCAACGTACCTAGCAACTTTCAATGCAAACTCATTGTTGAAAACCGGAAAAATAAAACATCTAACAGACACGCTAAAGAACCACAACGTATTCATAACAGCCATTCAAGAAACACGATACATGGATACAGATACCTTCGATTCCGAAGGTTTTAGGATATACAAAGGGAAAGTGGGACCGAGAGTAATGAAAAACGTACCACATCTTGGGACAGCCTTTATAATCAACAAACAAATCTTGAACTCAATAGTTGGCTTTGATTCCCAATCAGAAAGAATCTCAAGTCTTACATTCACAAGCACAAACAAAACCTACACAATTATCAATGCACATGCCCCCATAAAGGAGGATACCAGGAAAAACAAAGAAAAAGTGGAGGCCTTTTGGAATCATCTAGATGACATTATTCAGAAAATTCCAGAAAAAAAATTATAATTCTTCTTGGAGATTTTAATGCACAGATTGGTAAAGAAAAAAGATATAAGAAAATAGTTGAAAACTATCCTGCACACAAGAGAACAAACAGAAATGGTGTGAGGCTAATAGAACTTTGCCAAGCACACAATTTAATTCTTAAATCCACAGCTTTCAAGAAACTACCACGAAGACAAAAGACATGGGTATCCCCAAATCCTAGCCTTGGGGAATTTCAACTTGATCATGTGGCAATCAAGAAGATTTCTAGCAAAGAAATAATTAATGTTAGGGTTCTCAGGGGTGCAAACTTGGATTCAGACCACTACCTTTCTAAAATTAAGTTCAAAGTCATCCCAAACAGGAAACGCAGCATGAAACAAATTAAGGGTCGGAAGTATAGCACAGAAAAGATATTAAAATCAGATGAATTCACAAAAGCAACAGAAACCATTCAGACACAAAGCTGGGGGGATATCAAGGAAAACCTTATTACTACAGCTGAACGGATAGCACCTAACAGAAAAAGTAAAAAACATGCCTCGTGGTCGCTGGAATGTGATGCCCTCATTGAAACAAGAAAACAGGCATGGCAAAATTGGCAATCACAGAAAACAGAAGAAAGTAGACTGAATTTCATTGAAGTTAGAAAACTGGTAGATAAAAATATAAAAAGGATTAAGAAGACACATGAAAACAAAACTCTCCTCCAGATTGATGAAGAATTTGCTAAAAACAACACAAGAAGCTTTTACAGAACTTTCAAACAAAGGCTATCAAGATTCAAAGCACCCCCCCTCCAATTTCGAGATTTAAATGAGACCATCGCTCACAACAACACGGAAAACTGCAAAATACTAGCAGGCTACTTTGAGAAACTCTTGAATTGTGAACCCATCCTTGAAAAATTTGAACCCATTCCAAACAACCGTGAGAAGCCGGATTCAGAACCACCGACGACTGAAGAACTACTGAAGGTCATTTCAGAACTTAAAAACAACAAGGCGTCCGGAGATAATCAAATAGTGCCCGAACTATGGAAAAAGGCTGACAAAAATGCAGTTACATCCCTAAAGTGTGTTTTCGATCAAATCTGGAAAGAAGAAGAGATCCCCGCAGAATGGAGAACAGCTCTCATCCACTCTATCCACAAGAAAGGTTTGAAGACAGACACCAACAATTACAGAGGAATATCACTGCTGGATATAACGTACAAGATTCTAAAGTCCTTTTGAACTGGGCAGAGCCGCAGTTGGATCCGCAAATCGGGGAATACCAGGGAGGTTTTAGAAAGGGCAGATCATGTTCGGAACAAATACTAAACCTCAAAAACATTATGGCATACCAAAAATCAAGGGCAAAGACATGCGTAATCTCCTTCATTGATTTCAAAAAAGCATATGATTCGATTGATAGAGAATCTCTGTTATCAGTCCTGGAAGAAATGGGTTTGGATAAGAAAACAACTAATATTATAAAAGCGACACTTACAAATACGTTTTCGAAAGTTAAATTTATGGGCGAACTATCGGAACCCTTTGAAATAAAAACGGGAGTGCGACAGGGCGATGGGCTCTCACCGTTGCTGTTCAATTGTGCGCTTGAGAATGTAGTCAGAGAATGGAACACAAATATTAAGAGTGGTATAAGACTGGGTTGCAAAAAGAAGAACCTTAAAGTAAATTGCATTGCTTTTGCAGATGATATGGCCCTGTTTGCTGAAACAATGGAAGAAGCACGGGAGCAAATCCTTGAACTAAAGAAACAAGCAGCTAAAATTGGTCTTCACATCTCCTTTGAAAAAACTAAGATATTGACAAACGTCAAGCACTCATGTAAATACCTCAAAGTTCAAGAACAGAAGATTGAAATAGTAAAAGAATTCAAATATCTCGGAGAATGGATTAGTTGGAATGCTGGGGAAAGTAAAGCAATGGAATCCAGAAAAAATAAACTTGAATTGGCCTTCCAATTAACAAAAAATACATACAACAAAAAATCCCTTTCATGGGGGTCCAAAATTACACATTACAAGACAGTGATTAAGCCAGAAGCACTGTATGCAGCAGAAACACTTAACATGAATTTCAAAGGCCAAATGGAGAAACTTGAGGTAAAGGAAAGAAAAATTTTAAGAAAAATCATTGGGCCAAAATTTCAAGACAATAAAATTATATACATGAAAAATGAAACTCTCTACAAGAAAACTGAAAAACTTTCAGATTATATGCGGAAAAGGAGAATAAATTTTTATGGTCATCTTCTCAGAATGAATTCCAACAGATTAACTAAACAAATCTTTGACTTCTTCCGTAACCGAAAAACGAAGCCCAACTGGTTTAAAGAAACTGAGAAAGACCTAGTGGAATTAAAGATTTCAGAAAATTCACTTATTGGTCGAACTGCAAAATTAATTACCAAAGATGAAAACATAAGTTTCCAAGGCAAATCCACACAAAAGTCCAAACCCTTCATCTCGGAAGAAGAGAGGAGAAGAAGATCAGAAAGAATGAAAAAATACTGGGCCCTAAGAAAAGAACAACGCACAAAGAAATGATTGATCCAGCGTACCCCAAAGAGGGTGAAACGAAAGAACAAGAGGTTAATGCGTTACATCTCCATAGTAAAGCACATACGAAGTTACACTTTCTAATTGATGGAGTCGAAGTTTCCAGTAACTGTTTCCCCAAACATATACATGTCATCCCGGATTGGAGACTGCCAATTGAGCAACACTGCACGAATCTGCCACAGCATCTTGGCTCTAAAGTAAACCTACTACTCAAAATGACCAGCAACAACTTGAGAGCAAATACAGATACTCTACTCAATACTGCAATTTCACTTGCGCACTCGGCTGCTGAGTCTTGCACACCTGCATAGAATTACTGCGCCCACAAAACTAACTTAAAATACCCTTGTAAGAAGTGCGTTCCAAATATGAAGTTCTTTGTAAGAAGTCCGTTCCAAATATGCACAATGTGATCAAAAGTATCCGGACACCCCCGAAAACATACGTTTTTCATATTAGGTGCATTGTGCTGCCACCTACTGCCAGGTACTCCATATTAGCGACCTCAGTAGTCATTAGACATCGTGAGACAGCAGAATGGGGCGCTCCGCGGAACTCACGGACTTCGAACGTGGTCAAGTGATTGGGCGTCACTTGAGTCATACGTCTGTAAGCGAGATTTCCACACTCCTAAAAATCCCTAGGCACACTGTTTCCGATGTGATAGTGAAGTGGGAACGTGAAGGGACACGTACAGCAAAAAAGCGTACGGGTCGACCTCGTCTGTTGACTGACAGAGACTGCCGACATCTGAAGAGAGTCGTAATGTGTAATAGGCAGACATCTATCCAGTCCATCACATAGGATTTCCAAACTGCATCAGGATCCACTGCAAGTACTATGACAGTAAGGCCGCAGGTGAGAAAACTGGGCTTTCATGGTCGAGCGGCTGCCCATAAGCCACATGTTACGCCGGTAAATGCCAAACGATGCCCCGCTTGGTGTAAGGAGCATAAACATTGGACTATTGAACAGTGGAAAAACGTTGTTTGGAGTGACGAATCACGATACACAATGTGGCGATCCGATGGCAGGGTGTGGGTATGGCGAATGGCCGGTGAACGTCATCTCCCAGCATGTGTAGTGCCAACAGTAAAATTCGAAGGCGGTGGTGTTAGGGTGTGGTTGTGTTTTTCTTGGGAGGGGCTTGCACCCCTTGTTGTTTTGCGTGGCACTATTAAAGCACAGGCCTACATTGATGTTTTAAGCACTTTCTTGCTTCCCACTGTTGAAAAGCACTTCGGGGATGGCTACTGCATCTTTCAACACGATCGAGCACCTGTTCATAATGCAGGGCCTGACCTGAATGCTATAGAACACCTTTGGGATGTTTTGGAACGCCGACTGGTACCACGCCTCACAGTCTGACATCGATACCTGTCCTCACTGCAGCACTCCGTGAAGAATGGGCTGCCATAAGCAACTTTCCAGCACCTGATTGAACGTGTGCCTGCGAGAGTGGAAGCTGTCATCAAGGCTAAGGTGGGCCAACACCATACTGAATTCCAGCATTTCCGATGGAGGGTGCCACGGACATGTAAGTCATTTGCAGCCAAGTGTCCGGATACTTTTGATCACACAATGTATCTTTCCAGAGTGCGTGTGAAGGCCCACGAGCCGATATGGTTCGAACGCCGGGTTGCAGATGGTTTCAGTATCACGGCGTAGAGGAAACGACACTATAATGAACGTCCACTCCAGAACGCCCACGCAATTAAAAATCCAACGTCGAATGTTGCATTGCTTAATCTCCCCCCGTCACCAATGATCGAGGCTCAACGACATCCGAAAGGAACAACGGAGATGTGACCACGTTTTGAATAATTGCGTTTTTCTTGACTGGAAGCAAAGCAGGCATATATGAAGAGCTTACCACTCCATGTTTTTTTTTAAAAAAAGTCGGCAAGACGTTCAGGAAGTGTCACCAGTTCTGCGAACTGATTCCAGATTTATCATTAACCTGTAAATATAGTATGTATGTATACGTTCTGTAGTGCCATACGGTAGTAAAAGATCTAGTGTCCCAGCATGTCAGCACATACCGTGGGCGGCCTAGACCTTTCTCTCAATGTGCCACACAACCTGTTTCTACAAAACGATCATTCCGTGCTTTTATAGTCTTTGCATGTTGCGGAGCTTTGTGATGCTGCATTCTGAAGCGTATTCTTATAACAATGGCGCGACATTTGGAGGCGTAGGATTGAAAGTTGAGGACACGGTGCAATGTTAGGAGAGTTCCCGGAGACTAATCAGTCAGTGGTTTCGAAATTATTTACTATTGCTTTGAGGTGACTAATGTACAATAACGCGTGTATTGGTACGTCGAGTTGTATTGCTCCTTTCGTCTATTCTTCGGAGCTTCCATGGCGTCGCGCGGGGACACAGTCGCGGCTGCAGTCTGAACCTCCTACTCCTGTCATTTATGGCGCGCGAGACAAATGATGCGGCGTGGATATAACCGGAAACGTTTTTAGAGGATACATATTAATTGCCTGCATTGATAAAATACCAAATCAAAATGAATTAGTGTTGCGAGCCTCGCTTTGTCCGACGAGACAGGGTCAAACGTCTTACTACTCCACTGTCAATATCAAATGTAACTCTCCGACAGCTTTCAGGAACGGTTTCGAAATTCAATCACTAGACTGAAATAGATTCACCGCAGAGAGCTTATTCTCTGACTCCAGCAGCGTATCCCCCCCCCCCCCCCACCCATCCCAACTCCCTTCGATGATTTCCACACAACGAATCTGTAATACAGTTCAGAGACAATAGAGAAAGACTCACACCACAACATCACCCTCCAATTTCCGTACTGCAAGAAATAAAGTTTATTAACATGAATAAATCGTAACTAAGTTAGTCACGCTTACCCACGCAACCTCCAGCTTGCTAATGCTCAACGCTCTGAAGTCACTTTATCGAACAAGTCCACACTCACTAATCGGCAACACCCACCTAGAAAAACAGGAACGTATTTCGGATTCATTCTGTCTTCAGTACTGCGCTAAGTAACTCTGATGATTACGGCTTCTGACACACACAGTAGAAGCGTCACCATCGTCTCAGGGGTTTCAGAACTTCCCCACTCCTCGAGGGTTGCCAGCCGATTCCTAGATTTCGCGAGCTCGGGACCGCTGCACGAATTTCCTTAAAATGCTTTTCAAGAGCAAAGTGAAGGAATTCTCATTAGGCATTTCCTGCTCCTTCCTACCGCGCTGCTGTAAGATGCTGCCGAGTGGTAATGGTTGCTGGAAACAGCGTGTGGGGAAATTATCTTGTAAGCCTGCCATGCAGGTTCCGGCCACATCCCTTTTAGGAGCATTAGGAAAAGACTTGCCCATCAGCTCCAAGCCCCTCTCGCTGCAGCCAGGTATGACCCAGGCGACTGCGATACTGAACAGGGTTAACAGGCTTCGGCGGCTCTATAATTTCGAATTATTTGCGCGATTACTGTTTTGTGTAACACTACGCTTTGGATCGTGGTGTGCAATGCAAAATATAGATAATGCACATAATGTGTACTCTGAGACTAGATTTTGCAGCATTAGGTAACTCCAGCGTATGTCTGGTGACTGAATAGAAGAGCCCTCGTTGTCTGTCTACAGAATAAGTAAAATTCACGTAGTAAATGTATAGTTCAACCAAACATAATAAAATTGAATGTTTGTATCAAGTGACTCAATTACTTTACACGCTGAACTGATATGTTGAAAGACTGAATATTTGAAAGACTTATTCGCTGCTTAAGATTTCTGTTTCCTGTTCTTTTCTCAATACACTTTCGGTGACTGCTGAGATATTGACAGTTTCCTCATCTTCTGACTTCTGCAACTTAGGTATCGATTTCTGTGGTTATTTGGTCTTCTGTTCTGAACGTTGTTGCTAGAAAGTAGGAAATTCGGTATTGGTTTTTGCTGTTGGGAAATTTTCGCTAGGGCATTACGACTACAGGGTCACGGCACTACAAACCTGGTAGTCTGACAATGGCTCGGAATTTTCCGTTGTTATTACTCTATATACATCCTGGCGTTGCACGGAACTGGCAGTCTCGTTGCGTTAAGTTTCTGAATCAAAGTTTGTAGTGTTTGAGAGGAGCATTGCGCAGATTATTTGATTTTCGTAGTATATCGTTCGTATTATTATTGCTGATTGCTTATATCCTTACTTTCCATCACCAGTATATGGTTCTGGAAGATACTACGTATTGTAGAGTCTTTTTGCGCGTGTCGCAGGTGTTCCTTGTTATCGTCACTATATCTTCATGCTCGCCCGTAATGTGGCGCATTTTTAGTCGATACCTCAGTCATTCCATCCTGATTTCTACATTCAAATATAGCCAAATAAAAATTTGAGGACCTGTAAAACAGAGGACTAGTCAAACTCTCTTTTTGCATGTGCACTGTTTACTGGTAGATGATGATACAACATTTCGAAACTATCGGTTCGGGCGAAACCATTAGTTAGCTGATGCTCACAAAATTTCGCACAAATGAGCCGTTGTCGTCCAAGATCGGAAATAACGTCTGCGTGGAACATTAATTAAGATTAATGACTTTTTATTTAGCAATGATTTGTGGAGGGTGGAGTGTGCAGCTTCCAGCCGTCGGTAATTGAGCCCCGACGGGCCGCACCCCCGGGAGGGCAGATTATCGTACAGATTTACGACAGCCCCTCGCCATTTGCATTTAATGCCCTCGTAAAAAGTAAGCGATATTTCTGCGATTAAAGTTTAATGCGGAATTCTTAGCATTCGGGGGTTTCGTGGGTCCTTAAAAGCGAGGCCGAGACTATCGAGGGAAAGCCATCGACGTTTCCTCTCCTTTTGAATGTCGCGCCAGCCGAATTTACTACTGCGATCGGCGGCAGCGTGGCGCGGCCTGCAAGCTCGGCTTAGCTGCTGTGTTCTGCGCTCGCTGGCAGCTGCTCGTTCCCAGAGCTGCCGTCCCAGCGTGCGCGAGTCTCGCTCTGTTTGCGAGTGTCGCACAAGGCAATATAATATAAAGACCCAGCCGCAGCGGCAACATAGTCACATGACTAGGTACAGGGTCACGTGACCAGGTACAGCAACGTTTTTGTGATGAGAAGGAGCAAGGAATGGCAGTTGATTATAGATGTTACCAGTCATTACTCCCACATATTGTCAATTGGTTAAACCAGTTTCGGCAGTTATGTCATTCACAGTAACCCATATAACTTCTCAGCAAATGCTTGCGTCAGTATGTAGTAGGAGCGTGAAACCCCCCCCCCCCCCACCCACCCACCCACCCACCCACCCACCCACCCACCCACCCACACACCCACCCACACACACACACACACACACACACACACACACAACACCACCACCACCACCACCACCACCACCACCACCAGACTGTCGCAGCTTAGAAGATAATATATTATATGGGTAGTCGTTAATGACGTAGCTGTCGATACTAGTTTACCCTGTGGACAGTGCACTGGTGTCCAAAATAAAGAACGAAAGTAGCTTTCGCAAAATGTGCCACTGCCTAGTAACATAGCTCTATGAAACTTTGACCACAAATAGAAAGAAGAGCTACAGTATAGTACAGAAGGTAACTAAGAGAAATACGTAACGAGACGAACAGAAATGACGATTTTATTTGAAGACAATAATCACACTGAAGTCACTGCGATTGACGATGGTTGCCTGGACATTCCAGAAGGTGTCTGGTCACAACGAGCGGCAGTGCATGCTCTGCGAAGTGCTCCCATGCTGGCTTCGACGTTGGTGAGCAGTTCTTAATTAGGGCGTTCGGCTGCTCCACGAGCGCGGTTTTCAAGTATTGGATTACCTCGAGGAAAACCATCTGTGAGACACAGTCAGCACGGATTCAGAAAAGCCCGTACTTGTGAAGCACAACTAGCTCTTTACTCTCATGAAGTGATGAGTGTTATCGGCAGGGGATCTCAAATTGATTCCATACTTTTAGATTTCCAAAAGGCTTTCGATACTGTTCCTCACAAGCAGCTTCTAATCAGATTGCGTGTTGTCTTATTTATGCGACTGGATTCGTCGTTTCCTGTCAGAACTGCAACTTTCGTAGTAATGACGGAAGGTCATCGAATAAAACAGAAGTGATAGCTAGCCTTTCCCTTAGGGATTATTAATCGCCCCTCTTCTATTCCTAATCTATACAAACGATTTAGAAGACAATCTGAGCAGCCCTCTTTGGTTTTTATTTTAGGTCATACTGTCATTTACCTTCGTAGTAAAGTCGTCAGAAGATCAAAAACAAAAGCAAACTAATTTAAGATAACATATCTGTATCGCACGAAAAGTAGTAATTGTGATCCTAAATAATGAAAGTGTGATACCATCCACATGAGTACTAAAAGGAATCCTTTAAATTTCAGTTAAACAAAAAAAAAATCAGACTAGTCTTTAGACTGTCAATTCAGCTAAATACCTAGGAATCCCCCCCCCCCCATGAACCATGGACCTTGCCGTTGGTGGGGAGGCTTGCGTGCCTCAGCGATACAGATAGCCGTACCGTAGGTGCAACCACAACGGAGGGGTATCTGTTGAGAGGCCAGACAAACGTGTGGTTCCTGAAGAGGGGCAGCAGCCTTTTCAGTAGTTGCAAGGGCAACAGTCTGGATGATTGACTGTTCTGGCCTTGTAACAATAACCAAAACGGCCTTGCTGTGCTGGTACTGCGAACGGCTGAAAGCAAGGGGAAACTACAGCCGTAATTTTTCCCGAGGGCATGCAGCTTTACTGTATGATTACATGATGATGGCGTCCTCTTGGGTAAAATATTCCGGAGGTAAAATAGTCCCCCATTCGGATCTCCGGGCGGGGACTACTCAAGAGGATGTCGTTATCACGAGAAAGAAAACTGGCGTTCTACGGATCGGAGCGTGGAATGTCAGATCCCTTAATCGGGCAGGTAGGTTAGAAAATTTAAAAAGGGAAATGGATAGGTTGAAGTTAGATATAGTGGGAATTAGTGAAGTTCGGTGGCAGGAGGAACAAGACTTCTGGTCAGGTGACTACAGGGTTATAAACACAAAATCAAATAGGGGTAATGCAGGAGTAGGTTTAATAATGAATAGGAAAATAGGAATGCGGGTAAGCTACTACAAACAGCATAGTGAACGCATTATTGTGGCCAAGATAGATACGAAGCCCACACCTACTACAGTAGTACAAGTTTATATGCCAACTAGCTCTGCAGATGACGAAGAAATTGAAGAAATGTATGATGAAATAAAAGAAATTATTCAGATTGTGAAGGGAGACGAAAATTTAATAGTCATGGGTGACTGGAATTCGAGTGTAGGAAAAGGGAGAGAAGGAAACATAGTAGGTGAATATGGATTGGGGGACAGAAATGAAAGAGGAAGCCGCCTGGTAGAATTTTGCACAGAGCACAACATAATCATAACTAACACTTGGTTTAAGAATCACAAAAGAAGGTTGTATACATGGAAGAACCCTGGAGATACTAAAAGGTATCAGATAGATTATATAATGGTAAGACAGAGATTTAGGAACCAGGTTATAAATTGTAAGACATTTCCAGGGGCAGATGTGGACTCTGACCACAATCTATTGGTTATGACCTGTAGATTAAAACTGAAGAAACTGCAAAAAGGTGGGAATTTAAGGAGATGGGACCTGGATAAACTAAAAGAACTAGAGGTTGTACAGAGATTCAGGGAGAGCATAAGGGAGCAATTGACAGGAATGGGGGAAATAAATACAGTAGAAGAAGAATGGGTAGCTTTGAGGGATGAAGTAGTGAAGGCAGCAGAGGATCAAGTAGGTAAAAAGACGAGGGCTAGTAGAAATCCTTGGGTAACAGAAGAAATATTGAATTTAATTGATGAAAGGAGAAAATATAAAAATGCAGTAAGTGAAACAGGCAAAAAGGAATACAAACGTCTCAAAAATGAGATCGACAGGAAGTGCAAAATGGCTAAGCAGGGATGGCTAGAGGACAAATGTAAGGATGTAGAGGCCTATCTCACTAGGGGTAAGATAGATACCGCCTACAGGAAAATTAAAGAGACCTTTGGAGATAAGAGAACGACTTGTATGAATATCAAGAGCTCAGATGGAAACCCAGTTCTAAGCAAAGAAGGGAAAGCAGAAAGGTGGAAGGAGTATATAGAGGGTCTATACAAGGGCGATGTACTTGAGGACAATATTATGGAAATGGAAGAGGATGTAGATGAAGATGAAATGGGAGATACGATACTGCGTGAAGAGTTTGACAGAGCACTGAAAGACCTGAGTCGAAACAAGGCCCCCGGAGTAGACAATATTCCATTGGAACTACTGACGGCCTTGGGAGAGCCAGTCCTGACAAAACTCTACCATCTGGTGAGCAAGATGTATGAAACAGGCGAAATACCCTCAGACTTCAAGAAGAATATAATAATTCCAATCCCAAAGAAACCAGGTGTTGACAGATGTGAAAATTACCGAACTATCAGCTTAATAAGTCACAGCTGCAAAATACTAACACGAATTCTTTACAGACGAATGGAAAAACTAGTAGAAGCCAACCTCGGGGAAGATCAGTTTGGATTCCGTAGAAACACTGGAACACGTGAGGCTATACTGACCTTACGACTTATCTTAGAAGAAAGATTAAGGAAAGGCAAACCTACGTTTCTAGCATTTGTAGACTTAGAGAAAGCTTTTGACAATGTTGACTGGAATACTCTCTTTCAAATTCTAAAGGTGGCAGGGGTAAAATACAGGGAGCGAAAGGCTATTTACAATTTGTACAGAAACCAGATGGCAGCTATAAGAGTCGAGGGACATGAAAGGGAAGCAGTGGTTGGGAAGGGAGTAAGACAGGGTTGTAGCCTCTCCCCGATGTTGTTCAATCTGTACATCGAGCAAGCAGTAAAGGAAACAAAAGAAAAATTCGGAGTAGGTATTAAAATTCATGGAGAAGAAGTAAAAACTTTGAGGTTCGCCGATGACATTGTAATTCTGTCAGAGACAGCAAAGGACTTGGAAGAGCAGTTGAATGGAATGGACAGTGTCTTGAAAGGAGGATATAAGATGAACATCAACAAAAGCAAAACAATGATAATGGAATGTAGTCTAATTAAGTCGGGTGATGCTGAGGGAATTAGATTAGGAAATGAGGCACTTAAAGTAGTAAAGGAGTTTTGCTATTTGGGGAGCAAAATAACTGATGATGGTCGAAGTAGAGAGGATATAAAATGTAGGCTGGCAATGGCAAGGAAAGCGTTTCTGAAGAAGAGAAATTTGTTAACATCCAGTATTGATTTAAGTGTCAGGAAGTCATTTCTGAAAGTATTCGTATGGAGTGTAGCCATGTATGGAAGTGAAACATGGACGATAAATAGTTTGGACAAGAAGAGAATAGAAGCTTTCGAAATGTGGTGCTACAGAAGAATGCTGAAGATTAGATGGGTAGATCACATAACTAATGAGGAAGTATTGAATAGGATTGGGGAGAAGAGAAGACCAGAAGAAGGGATCGGTTGGTAGGACATGTTCTGAGGCATCAAGGGATCACCAATTTAGTATTGGAGGGCAGCGTGGAGGGTAAAAATCGTAGAGGGAGACCAAGAGATGAATACACTAAGCAGATTCAGAAGGATGTAGGTTGCAGTAGGTACTGGGAGATGAAGAGGCTTGCACAGGATAGAGTAGCATGGAGAGCTGCATCAAACCAGTCTCAGGACTGAAGACCACAACAACAACAACAACAACAACAACAACAACCTAGGAATCACAGCTACGAACAAACCATATTGGAACCATCATAGAGATAATGTTGTGTGTGTGTATATGTGTGTGTGTGTGTGTGTGTGTGTGTGGTGTGTGTGTGTGTGTGTGTGTCTGAGGGGGGGGGGGGCGGGGGGGGAGCAAACCAAAGACTGCGTTTTATAGGCAGAATACTTACAAGATGCGGCAGAACTACTAAAGAAACTGCCTACACGACGTCTGTACGTCCTAGAGTGCTGTATTTATGGGATTCTTACCACATAGAATTAAACGGAGTACATCGAAAAAGTTCAAAGAAAGGCAGCTCGTTTTGTATTATTGCGGAAGAGGAGAGAAAGTGTAACGTATATGATACACGAGTTGGGGTTGCAGTCATTAAACCAAAGGCATTTTTAAGACATGTAGGAATGAATGAGACTTAGCTGCTAGTGGATATTGATTTGCATCAATGGGGAAGCTGAAAATTTGTGCTGGACAGGGCTTCGAACCCTGGTCTTCTGTTCAATAGGCTGTTGCCCAGACCACTAAGCCATGCGGACACAGAGTTCATCGCAACTCCACGGACTACCCTAGCACGCCTCCCGTCAGACCCAAATTGTCAACTTATCCACACACTACTGACGTAATGCCACAGCCTTTTATTCTCATTACCCGTGGCGTTTCGCCGATTCCCGTAAAAGTTCGAGCGCAGTGTTCATCTGCACTGTAGGGATCATTGGCCAGCTATGCCTTAATGATATATGTGGTGCTTTTTCTTTCGGACACGTACTAAAGCTGTTAGATAAACCGTCAGCCAGGCACGTAAAGTATGAGTTGCAGAGTAGTCCAGTAGACGTAGATGGTCGTTGGTGCTGCACTACGTCTCCTCAACGCACCCCACACGTGCTAGGTGGGATTTTAGTCGGGGGAACGGGCAGGCCAGTCCTGCGGAATATTTTCTCGTTCCAAGAGCTCCTCCACGTGCATATTACGATTCGGTCGCTCATTGTCATCCATAACAATGAAGACACACATGGGGAAGGAGTACAGTGTTATAATAACGTTGAGCGGTCAGTGTACCGTGTTCAAAGATGTGCCCAGTATGCCCAGGCAACATTATACCTTCCCACACACTACCACCACCACCTGGACCACTAACCAGTCATGTGCGACGGTCTTCCTGGATGCATACGTGACCTACCTCTCGCCACATGAGATTGCGTCTAGTACTGTCGAACATCATCACAGTCGAACCTCCAGGTTAATATTATTATGAGCAGTTTGTCGCATCACAATGCTGTCTTGAGGTTAGTGACTGTCCTGTCGCATCGTTGGTAGCAGCAAAACTACATTGGTTGTACACCATCTGTCATAGAGTCAGACAAGGGTGTCTTAACCAACGGTGCAGTTGCCGATTGGAATGGCGCAATACTTGGAACTCTGTTACGTGCCAAGACGGACGTCAGCGGACACCACGCGGTGCTTACTCAGGCCCGAGAGCGCGAAGGACACGGTTTGGAAGAGGGAAATACCCGCGTCCCGACTCTCTCTGCAGAAACCTTGTGGTTCCTTCTCGCAGTACTAGGTTGCAGCATTGCAGATTGGCAGTGTCAAGTTCGCCTCCGCGTAGGGACGTCCATGCATAGATGTGTGAAGACTATCAATCATGTAGGATTTATCTGGTACCGCCTTAAGACACAAAGCGCCTGTACAGTTGGCAAGAAGAGCTTATATATTTAAGCATGGATTAAGAAGCACCAAGGTGCTAAGCACTGTACCAAGCTGCGGAGTAATACAGCTTATTCAAAACTCGAAAATGTATCTAACCGAACACATTGCACACAAGTGTAACGTTAAAAATTACCCTAGAATGTGCCGCGTAGAGAGAGAGAGAGAGAGAGAGAGAGAGAGAGAGAGAGACGATTCGGCCCTTTGCTGACGATGTCGCCGTTTATAGAAAGTATTGTTGTGTAACTTGACAGTGTACACCGACATAATACAATATTTCCACTTGATATCGAGAGTTATCCCGTCAGTTAATAATTAAGGATAACGCAGCGAAATAATATGAATTGGAGATAACGCAACGAAATAATGTGAATTGGAACGTCCACCTAAATTGAGTTACAGATAGAAGTTCAATTTGTGAGTAAAGTTCCGTGATAGTGTAGCACTTCTGTAGAAGGAGAAAGTCTGAGTATCTTTTGGTTACTACTTTGATTGTTTTAAGGTCCATACCATTCCTAAAAGATGAGTTCAAAACTATTGAGAAGTTTGCCCCTAACACATCGGTTTAGTCACGGTAGTTACCAAGCAAGGTGGAGCATTTGTTAGAATACTGGACTCGCATTCGTGAGGACGATGTCCAGCCATCCAGATGTAGGTTTTCCGGAGATTTCCCCAAATCGCCCCAATGAAAAGGGCACGGCCGATTTCTTTACCGACCCTTTCGCAATCCGAGTTTGTGCTACGTCGCTAATGACTTCGCTGTCGACAGGACGTGAAAGCCAAATCGTCCTTCTTTCCTTTTTAAATCACTGTAATTGACCCCTGTAATTGCTCGTTTCGATTAGGAATCGAGTGGAGGATTAGGATTCTGTGAATGTTGCCGTATTGCGCTAGTGTGTGTGTTTCTTCACAGATAACGTATCTAATTCTCAGAACGTTTGTTAATGTTGGTGAGGAACGGTACAGTTATGTTTTTGCACTACAGGTGACAGTAAGCGGTTTAATACGGGTGACATATTTCCCTGACAGACGTTAGTCAAAGCAAGGGAATTTTGTGAAGGGATTTGTTATTGCCACACAGTGCGACATACACTACTTGCACGTTTGTGGCACAAATTGACCGAAAGAAGGGATCGGTTGTAGGGACACGTTCTGAGTCATCAAAGGCTCACCAGTTTTATAGTAAAGGAAAGTGTGTGTGTGTGGGGGGGGGGGGGGGGGGAATTGTCGAGAGAGTCAAAGAGACGAATACAGTGAACAGGTTCAAAAGGATGTAGATTTCAGTAATTATTCAGTAGAGACTTCCACAGGATGGAGTAGCATGGAAAGCCCCTGAAGCCAGCATTCGAACTGAAAACAGTGGCAGCAGTTACTAATTTTCTTTATATTTTCAAACTTATTGTGGACTTAGATATACTTAATAAATCAGTTTTAATGATTACTATTCGCAAAGTGTACGTACTGACATGTATGTCATTGTTATGTCGGATAAAACATTTTGTCACTTGAAGGGTTAAACGAATGTATCGAAAAAGGGTGCATATCAAAGAGTTATTTTTCATTGTTTAGAATGAAGTAAATCTTGCAGTTTTTCTTTTGGACGCAGCCACGTCAAATGATTAGCTACGCTAGTGACCCACAGTTCGGCGCTTGGCGACAATTTGTTAACATGTTGACCATACACCTGACCTGTGATATACAGGGTGTTGTTTTATTAAGTGTCACAAATTCATATAGGAAGTAGTATTGGTGAAAACTATGAAAAGTTGTTACGTGGACCGTTTTACTTTTGACGAGTGATGCGTAGTATTCGGTGGTATAGACCGTCACAAGTGTTGGCATATATAGTAGATTATAACGGTGCGCACCTGTGACAGATGCATACCCTCGTGCAATCATGGCGATGTGGCAAAAAGATCGCTTTAGCATCGGCGCATGGGCAGAAAATTGTAATTGACAGACTCATAGAGCCACAAACTTCAGCAAACAAATTAACAGCTGCAGTAAATCTCCGATTTCTGCGTGATGAATTACTATCTCTTGCAGAAAACAAAGGCTGTGAGATCTGCACGTCGGGAGACCGCCCTGCTTTTTACGAATTGTGCAACACTACGTCACCGCAAAGTTTCTTGGGTGATGGGTTGGTCGAGGAGATGCGGTAACATGGCCTCCTTGTTTAACGGACCTTAATCCGTTGGATCTGGCTATGAGGACATTTATAAGCGTTGGTGTACGGCCAACCCATCGACTACGTTACAGGAGCGTGTGACTAGCGCATGTGACGCAATCTGGACGGAGTCGGATATAATTGAGACTTCTACATGACAGACAGACAGATGGAATGTAGGAGGACATGTAACTATAGGACCTTTTCTTCTCGTTTTGACTAATACTACCCCCTGTAGGAATTTGTGACCACATTTTGAAACACCCAGTATTGTCTGACCAACCTAAGAGTGAGTATTCGTGGAAAAACAACTGTGCTTGGGTTACTTCTGTTGTTTTTTTTCCTTCTTTTTTTCCTAATGGAAGGAGAATAGCGAAAGATGTAAATTATCATAACTAAGTATGCCATTTCTCATTTGCTTTGAATATGTCATCAGTTTCTCTCAGAACTGGTCGAGCAGCATAATAGTTCCGACCATCGAAATTTACCTTTTCATGTTTCTGGAACTCAGTTAAGTCGAATACCAGGGTATTTCGTTTAAATTCTCTTCGCATCCTTGATCAGCCCGAGATTTTGATTCTTCTGTTGTATCCATTCCTCGTTGACAGGACGTAAAAACTATCATGCCACCTTGTTGCATTCCGAATGGTATCGCATCTGGGAAAGCGTCAACCGCAACATTATTAGTGACAACACGAGTCAAGGGGCAGAAGTGGACACAGCAATATTGGTCTCATCGTCAGGCCACACTTCGCTTCGTGTCGCTATGATACCACGCTCAAGTCACTTTAGTCAAATAACTTTCTGCGTTTCCACATTGTAAAGGCCCAATTTCCCGGTAGATGTATGACATTTGGAAGGCAAGATGTCATGTCTCCGAAAATAAACTTAATTCGTTATTATTAGAAGTGGTCAAAGTCCTACCATGTGATTCTTTTATACCTGTAGTTGATACTGCAAGAAGCCGTGTCCTGTATTTGATAACGTTAGGAATATATAATCTACTGTATGTAATGTTGTCTGATGTAGAAAAAAGTTGTACCACCATCACACTAATTTAAGAATCGGTACTAAGGCTCGTGTCATACTACCTGTGAATCCCCCACGCGACAAACAAAGAAGCGACTTATACTCTTGCAAGACAGCAGCAATTTAAGTGCTTGTGGACCGGCGCCGAGAGTAGCAATTTTACGTTATACAAGTAAAGCTCTTCTCAAACAGAAGATTGCTTTGAACATAGCCTTTAATAAACGTGGTCGCATTGGAGAGAGTCTGTCCTTTCCTTTCTCCGACCTCTGAACTCACTTATCCAGGGGCTCTAAAGCTTAAAAGCTAACACCCGCACCACAATGCAGTATGGCATTTTTCACATTAAAAAATCATTACCTGAGGCCTCGGATGCGATTAATTCCAGGAATAAATTCTAAGACTGAGAATCTAACAGCGGGCCTTTGGCATTTGACACCTGTTGGTGGACATCATTATCGGGCGTCGACCCTTCGCTTTTATGACGGCTGGGGCATTTTCAATGATGTGTCTGAATGTCAGCGGGGGAATGGCAGCACATTCTTTCTCAGGATTCGAAACCACAGCGCCGTCCGGGGTGGCCGAGCGGTTCTAGGCGCTACAGTCTGGAACCGCGCGACCGCTACGGTCGCAGGTTAGAATCCTGCCTCGGGCATGGATGTGTGTGATGTCCTTAGGTTAGTTAGGTTTAAGTAGTTTTAAGTTCTACGGGACTGATGACCTTAGAAGTTAAGTCCCATAGTGCTCAGAGCCATTTGAACCATTTGAAACCACAGCAAATCGTGATGTTAGACGCTGGGATCTGTAGCGAAGTAAATGTTCTAACTCATTCCGAAGGTGTTCCATAGGGTTCAGGTCGGAGATCTGGGCAGGCCAGTCCATTTCGAGCTACGTTAAGTGTCCGCAAGCCATTGCGTCACAGTAGCTGTCTTACGAGAGGTTGCAGTGCCATGCTGACACAAACGAATATCGTCTAGGTACCGTTCCTGTGCTGTACGCGTTAAACAACGCTCTCCTTCCGCATTTAGCGTTTCAGTTGCGGGAACACACACTAACCACGAAAAACACCTCCATACCATAAAACCGCCTCCTCCTTGCTTCACCTTTGGCACTACACATAATGGCAGGTAATGTTCTCCAATCATTCTCCAACATCAAATTGATACAGGTAATAACGTGATTCATCACTCCAAATTACTCGTTTTCAGTCGTCCATTGCCCTGTGTCGCTCGTTGGACCAGCTAAAGAGTTGCATAGCACTGACCACAGCGATGTGTGGCTTAGGAGGTACTCGACCATTGTACTTCGTTCAACTACCTGCGCATGCGCAGTATTTTTGCTATCTGGACTACTGGTAGCATTCGAATTTCACGAGTTATTCCCTCTTCCGTCTTCATGCGATTTTTTGCAACCACTCTCTTCAGTTATTCGTTTGTGTTTCACCTCACCAACAGTGGACATGGACAGATTTTCAACGTGTTGAAATGTCCTCGATGGATTTATTACTCAGTTGACATCCAATAAATAGTCCATGTTCGAAGTCACTGAGCTCTCCTGATTAAGACTTCTCTACTGACATCACAGTACTCACCGTCACCTTTTATACTGGCGTGTCCACTTCTCGTGACATGTAGTGGTCAGTTCACCTTACATAGGGGTTTCTGGATACTTTTTATCAGATAAGGTTTGTTGTGCGCATATAATAAATGCGTTTCCAGATAATTATTCATTTATTATATACGTGCAACAAGAACATATTACAGGTCACCGAAGATGCTGCGCAAATGAAAAGGAAGTGAAACGCGTATTGTATACAAATAAACAGGTTTTTGTTTATTTGGATAGGCGGATCATATCTCGAAGATATCGATAACAATATTGTTTTGTTGGAGCTGGTTTATTGTGTGTGTGTGTGTGTGTGTGTGTGTGTGTGTGTGTGTGTGGGTGGGTGTAGGGCAGTGGCCCGCCCTCTTCGAAATGCAAGGCGCCTCATAGCTCGGCTTACGTCGCTCCGCGGCGCTGTCGTCAGGCTGTGCTGCCTTTGTCCGCGGGAAGAAAGCGGCCGTGCTGCGAGCTCGGCGCTGGGATTCGCGACGTGAAAGTCGCAACGGCCGCCCCCACCGTTGCCAGCTCTGCGTTCCACTTCTCCCAGCCGCCGTTGTCGACAGGCAACCGCTGCCGCACGCCACATTTTTAAGATGTGTCATCCGTCGCACTTAGTCTTCGTTTGACGAAAGAGTTCCTTTCGCAAGTACGTGCACTTCAAAAAACGCCGGGCAAGTAAATTCAGCTTAGCAGAGTGTGAAGGCTAGAGAAATTCGGACAAGGAAATGTGCGGACAGCAGGGTTTGCCGCAGATTTGCGGACACCATTTCTGTCATGTAGCGGCCGTGTGCAACTACGGTGTGCTATTTAAAATAGGTCATTGTTTCTGCCGCACCATGTCTAAACAAATATATATAAAGGTTTTAAATATATACAAGTTTCGAGATGGTCCGCACGTAACAAAGTGGTGTTACAGCTGAAGTTCCGTAATCATTTGTGATATTTCGTGAAACTGAGATGCGTTAATTGTATAAATACGATATACTATTCGAAGTGAAAGTAATTTTCCGCAGCTGCATTGTGGACTACAACTACTACTACTACTACTACTACTACTACGTGATCAGGCCCAGTGGACCGCACGCATCTACAAGTTTCCTCCTCCACTGTATTCTGTCCATTGCTGCTATCCGCCATCCTTTCACATTTATTGACACTTGGTTTAAATCTTCGTGGAGTCCATCCCTCCAACGCTTCTTGGGTCTCCTTGGCGGTCTCTATCCTGTAGGTGTGAAATCCAGGAGCTTCCGAGGCCATCTGTGATCCTCCATCCGGGCTAGAACACTGCTGTGATTTAATTCTACAAGTTAAAACTTTTCATTTTGAGAAAGGTAGCAATGCCCCACAGAATAATTTATTATTATTTACCGCATTCCGAAGTGTTCAGTATAATTATTGGTGCCTAGACTCATGCTATCGAGGAAGGGTAGCGGCTATCATTTAAAAATTTCGGATCTGCGCATACTCCGCAGGGAGGCGAAAAATTCGTTCTGGAAACAATCCCCCAGGCTGTGTCTAGGCCATGTCTGCGCAGCATTCTTTCATTTAGGATTGCTAGTCCTGCAAGTTTCCCTGGAGAACTTCTGTGTAGTTTTCTTTCAGGAAGCTTGATATCAGCGCACACTCCTCTGCAGAGTGAAAAATCCAGTCTGCGGTATTATTAAAGTTATACACAGCAGAGACTTTGGGCAGCAAAGACCATACAGCCAAGAGCAGTTACAAAAGTGCCGTATTAACGTAATCGCAATTTCCACAGTAGAACAATAAAAATACTTCGAATTCAAACATAAGTCCCTGACGTAAAAGAAAAGCACTAAGACGAACACCATAAAGTCAGCCATATTTACAACATTTCCAGGACAACATTAGTACAATTGAAGTGCGAAGTACAAAGATAAGTTCGTTGTATAAATTGAAAAGCATAAAATTACGACCCAAGGTTCGAACTGGACCGCTTCCAGAAGAGAGTGACATTCGCAGAAACTTATAATTGAAGGCTAGACAACGGCGTCGGTTACAAAGATAAATTATTAATGCAAAGGAGAGACAGAAACAGATGTAACAGTTTTCAAACAGGGATAGTTTCAAGGGAGGACAAGATTCACACAGCTTAGGAGTCAAAGCAGGATAGTGGCTTTTAAATAGTCCGCGAACAAATTATACCTATATATCGGTTTATCGAACCGGCGAAATAAAGCTGTTAACACTTGTAGGGAGATGGTGGCTCCTCGCAACCAGTTTTTCCTCGAGATTGCCTGTGCGGCCGATTAGTTTGTGCTGCCAGTATGACTCGGTTAAGGCCTGCCACCGCTGTTGTGTCCTGATCACGTTGACGTTCAATCGGTGTAGGCGGGTTCCCGTGCCCCAGCCTCATGCAAATGAGAGAGGTCACATTACATCTACTATGTTCTCCCGAGGTGAACCACGATCGAGAAGAGACGTTCGGTTGTATGACAGCCCAGTGCTGGGATACGTGCCATTCACAGTTCCAGCCGTGATAAGCAGCTTTCTTGACCGTCGAGCTGAAATCCGTACAAGGGATTGGTGTTGGCCGGAAGTGTCCTTCTGTAATGTTCGTCTTAGCGAGGCGGATAACTGTTTCATTATGGAGATTGCCTCGATGCCCTTTAATCCAAAGTAAGTGGACGTCAATGCCCAATGTCCGCACGTCTGTTATGGCCTCCAAGAGATCCAAGACATATACTTTAGTCTGTGCCCGCAAATCTCCAGTGTTCGCAAATCTCTGCGTCAACATGTCCGCGCGCACCGAAAATCTAGAAAAAAGTTAATGTAGGCTGCACAGCGCCTGGTTTCTGCGTAGAGTTGCCATGATTACATGTCGTATACAAGAAGTAGAGCTCGCCTCCTTCATGTTGTTGTTGTTGTCTTCAGTCCTGAGACTGGTTTGATGCAGCTCTCCATGCTACTCTATCCTGTGCAAGCTTCTTCATCTCCCAGTACTTACTGCAACCTACATCCTTCTGAATCTGCTTAGTGTATTCATCTCTTGGTCTCCCTCTACGATTTTTTCCCCTCCACGCTGCCCTCCAATGCTAAATTTGTGATCCCTTGATGCCTCAGAACATGTCCTACTAACCGGTCCCTTGCTTTTGTCAAGTTGTGCCACAAACTCCTCCTCAATTCTATTCAATACTTCATCATTAATTATGTGATCTACCCATCTAATTTTCAGCATTCTTCTGTAGCACCACATTTCGAAAGCTTCTATTCTCTTCTTGTTCAAACTATTTATCGTCCATGTTTCACTTCCATACATGGCTACACTCCATACAAATACTTTCAGAAATGACTTCCTGACACTTAAATCTATACTCGATGTTAACAAGTTTCTCTTCTTTAGAAATGCTTTCCTTGCCATTGCCAGTCTACATTTTATATCTTCTCTACTTCGACCATCATCAGTTATTTTGCTCCCCAAGTAGCAAACCTCACCTACTACTTTGTCTCATTTTCTAATCTAATTCCCTCAGCATCACCCGACTTAATTCGACTACATTCCATTATCCTTGTTTTGCTTTTGTTGATGTTCATCTTATATCCTCCTTTCAAGACACTGTCCATTCCGTTCAACTGCTCTTCCAAGTCCTTTGCTGTCTCTGACAGAATTACAATGTCATCGGCGAACCTCAAAGTTTTTATTTCTTCTCCATAGATTTTAATACCTACTCCGAACTTTTCTTTTGTTTCGTTTACTGCATGCTCATTATACAGATACAGATAGAATAACATTGGGGAGAGGCTACAACCCTGTCTCACTCCCTTCCAAACCACTGCTTCCCTTTCATGCACCTCGACTCTTAAAAACTGCCACCTGCTTTCTGTACAAATTGTAAATAGCCTTTCGCTCCCTGTATTTTACCCTTGCCACCTTTAGAATTTGAAAGAGAGTATTCCAGTCAGCATTGTCAAAAGCTTACTCTAAGTCTGCCTCCTCCATAGTCTCAGTGAATATTCGAACAACAAATCCTGCTGAGCAACCTCGCTTAGAAGAATTAACAGTTGAAGAAGCGGTGGCGAAGTTTAAATTTGCATTTTGAAACCATATGCAAAAATAGGATGTGCTAGGAAAGCCACTTCACGGAAACATTTCCTCATTTGCCTCGCAATGACGCTTCCAGAAGTCGAATATCAGATAATATCTCAAAACAGCGTAGCTGCATAAATGAGAGACAATTTTCAAACACTTAACACGTGATATTTCTGAAGTTTTTCAGGCATCTCAGTTTCATGGTGTCCATCCGGCTAGGCAATACCAATGTATCAGTTGAAGTACACATATGCCTTTTCATGTCGCTTCACTTTTCGAAAAGTATTATTCGTCCTTCAAAGCGTGGCTTTAGTGAAAAATCTGCGTCCTCAGGGGTATTGAATAAAATCCAGTCTTGCAGGATCGGCTTCCTCCCTAAAGACATAATTGATTGTGTATTATTACACCACCGAAACAGACGCAGTTATTCTGCAAATTATTGCGCCACATTACATGATTAATAACATTCTGTATTAGGACACACAGTACTAAAATGGTGCATTTAGCTGTAGCTTTATGCTGGAATAGAAGGAAAATGTGTTGTAGAGTATGTATGGTCAAGTCTGGGTTATGTATGCAGTCAAAATCTGATCCGCCAAAAGACCCCAGATTTGCAGGACACGGTGTAAGTAGTATAGATTTATCTTCATAAGCAAAAACTCCCTCTGATACAGCAATCGTCCCTCACAAAAATGGGTTAGAAATCCTGACGTGTTCTTATAACTGCCGGTAGGTTGAGGATTGTTGCGCATCTGTTATCTCGCGCAAAGCGCTTCAGCAGAGGTTAGTTAAACTTACAGACTAGAATTCGACATCGGCTGTCAACGCAAAATATTGACTGCTTCGTTGTAACCTGTAATCCCTAGGTCTTCCGCTTAACATTAACCACTGGGGAAAGAAGGTAGTTGTCCAAATGGCATTACCAGGGCAGTGGAATGTGAACGCAAAAATGTATAGAGCGTTTCCGTTGCCCAGGTATTTAGTGTTTTTCGCGGCACAGGAAGCGCGGCAGACGGCCGCCGGCGCGGCGCGCGCAGACTGCTGAGGGCAAGGCGGCCGAGTTTCTCGGAACGCCGGCACTCTTTATTCTGTAGGCGGCCGCCAGTTCCCACAGCGCATCCTAATGCACGAGACGCCATTCAGACGCGCCAACAGTTTTTCCGTGAGAAGCCGCCGCCTTCCCCACAGGAACACACAAACTGTCTCTGCTCTCGTGTGCCCACGCAAAATATCCTTTCATGCAAGCAGATTATGATTATCTTCAAATTTCCGCCCGAAGTAAAATTTTCAGTAGCTATAACTTGCAGAACGAGGTACTTACCTTGTATTCGTCTGACTGTCCATATTCTCCTTTTATGTGGTTTCGTTAAATCACATAAGGCAGGGTATCTGATTTCTTTTTCCAAATTAGGCCACTTGTTATTTCCCTCACCTGAGCTGACACTAATACCCTTAAATGTCAGAGAGGCAAAATCAGCAACTCGTTCTACCTTTAATTTGCAAACATCGTAACTCTCGTCAAATTCCACACATCATATATAATTAGACAAAGCATGGGCAAACTTAAACGAACAATTGACATATCTCATTTATTGACAACGGATGTTCTTTCGTGTAAGGAGTTGGCGATATCTACTGAAATTCTGGACACAACATGATAAGCTTACGACAAAGTATTAGCACCTTAAACAAACGCACTGCTCGCTTTGAAGAGCCGAAGATGTAGAACTCTCACCTGGCGGTCTTGTTATCCTCACCCGCCGGCGGAAATTGTAGTGGTTAAATCTATTTGATCGCCGGTCTTAGGAGTCGGTGCAATAAGATTAAGATAGGTCAAGGTGAAAACGTGACCTAATGACAGAAAGTATCTGACTCACGTGACAATGATGTGTGAAGTTGTCCGATTGTTTGATATGTCAACGCGAACAGGCGAGAGTGTCTTCGAAGAATGGTGGGACTACTCACTGACATGTAACACGGTGTAAAACATTCGTCATAGAAGCATTCTAACCGACAGGCACGGAGGCGCCTTGTCTGTGACAATCAATACCAAACCTCAGAGGAATTACTGCTTTCAGTGAATGCAGGTACATCTCAACCAGTTTCCGATTGAATACAGCGACATGTGGAGTCTGGTACCTCGCAAATGCCCATTCGTCACTGCGGCACATTTAGCTGCGCGTTTACAAAGTGTCAAACAACTGGATGGTAGCTGATTGGAGGCGAGCACTGTGGCGGCCGCGGTGGTCTAGCGGTTCTAGGCGCTCAGTCCGGAACCGCGCGACTGCTACGGTCGCAGGTTCGAATCCTGCCTCGGGCATGGATGTGTGTGATGTCCTTAGGTTAGTTAGGTTTAAGTAGTTCTAAGTTCTAGGGGACTGATGACCACAGATGTTAAGCCCCATAGTGCTCAGAGCCATTTGAGGCGAGCACTGTCGTAAATTTGCCTCATTGCGAATGATGCGGGCCGGCCGCTGTGGCCGAGCGGTTCTAGGCGCTTCAGTCCGGGACCGCGCTGCTGCCACGGTCGCAGGTGCGAATCCTGCCCCGGGCATAGATGTGTGTGATGTCCTTAGGTTAGTTAGGTTTAAGAAGTTCTAAGTCTAGGGAACTGATGACCTCAGAAGTTAAGTCCCATAGTGCTCAGAGCCATTTGAACCATTTGCTAATGATGCAAGGCGTAGAGTCATCGAGTGCGTCGACGGCCCAATGAGGCGTGTAACCCACAGTGTGCAGTGTGTGTAGTTCAGACCGGAGGTGGTTCTGTGATTTATTGGCGTTGTTTTCCGTACCATGGGTTGGACCCAATCATCCAGGTTCTCGTGAACTTCAATGAGGATGTTTATTCAATATTATGGTCAGGAGTTTTTGCCCCTTCTGCATCTTTCTGATGAAAATGTTACAGACAGTGTCGTCTGTCAAGATGGCAACAGCCATGTTCACAGGGCTACACAACTTCATAGTAGCTACTTAAAATGACATTTGCGATGAAAAAATTAATGATGTCTAATTCGTATTATGATGTCAAAAAGCACAAAAAAGGCCCTGATCGGCATTGATAGGTGTATTAGTCAAAAAGTTATGTGCACTGCTCTGCTGCGGGCAGAACTGTAGAGTTGTCTGCAGTGCATTAAGCCAGTTACCCGTATTAGTCGAAGAACGAAAACGTGTACGATAGACCATCACGCAGTGCGCAGTGCACATGACACGTAACCTTGTCAGTAGCCATGCAAAATCTTAGCCTCATTACTTCAACGCTGACCGTTAGGGGCACAATCTTAAAAAGCCTGTATTCCTATCGAGCAATAAAGTATATTCAGCTGTTGATCAGGTTAATGTTGATTCTTGGTTTCAAATATGGCCTGGTGCTGTGAATGCTGCCCTCCACGCATGTTATTTTTTATCGTAATACGGCCAAGGTATTTCTTTGCATGATAAAACCTGAGAAATGCCGTGTGACTTTATCTGTTGTGTGATAAAATTTGATGTACTTACTGGCATGAGAAAGGTTAGTTTTGATCCATAAAATCTACGCAAATATTGTGCATCTGAACTAGCACTGGTCTATTACAAGCAAGAAACACGTTTCTGTCTTGTTGAAATCAGAGGCTGGGTGGGGAGAAGTGCAGTCCATTGAAAATAATTTGCTTCCCCGACTGCAACTACCAGTAATTGTTTTCAGTTTTGTAATTTCTCTGGGCAAACCTGACTCAGTCGAAACACTGGGTACACAGTTTAACGCAGGAAGTCAGCTTCTCAGGTATAAACTGAGAAGCAACCTGACGTATTTTCTGTATTAGACACGTTTGTTCAGAAATTTTACATTAGAATTGTCGACAGTTTGAGGTGTTCTTAAAGCGGTAAATATGTACCGCAAATGATGCACGTCGCGATATGAGGGCGTCGTTGCGATTACAACGAATACTGGGGGGGGGGGGGGGGGGGGGGGACTCACTTACGGAACAGAAGGTTTCCGAAGCCATTTGCAAGCCGTGCTAGAACGTGACACTGGATTTTTTTTAATAAGATGTTTCAGGCTTGTACAGCATATGACAAAGGAGTTTTGCTTCTACCATAGGCCCTTTGCTAAAATTAGCTTCATCTGGGCTCTTTAAAGACGCTCACACCACTATGGAACACAGGAAATGTATAACTCGTTCAGAAGAGTTAGATGCGGATCGTTTTCTAAATGGGTGGGCGGATATGGGTATAGCCTACGTGTACTTTATGATAGATCCCAGTATCAGAGAAATTCAAAGACAGGAATTTATTTACATCTGTGAAGGGTTTTCCCGTTCCATTGACGTTCCCACTGGAATGAGTTTCCGACACATGCTGCAAAAGTCTAGATGTACCTATCTTTTTTTTTCTTTCTTCATTTAGTGCATGTAGTATCACATCATGAAGGTATTATTCCTGTAGTCTAATACATCATCTTACTAGACAAATAATGTCGAAGGTTGGTTTGAAGAGCTTGCTGGTAGGTTTCATCAAGTTGTCTGGCCGCTGTGGGAAAATGTGTCATCGGTCTGTAGCTTCCAAGGTACCTGCAGTATTCAGAACAGTGGCTTAATGTGACAGGTGACAAAGCGATTAAGGAATGGGACTCGTATTCGGTAGCATCTGCATTTATATCTTCTCCAACAGGTTTAATTAATTGTAATGGGTTTACGCAAGGGGAATTCGTTGGTGGTACTTTCAAATAGGCCTCTTCATCGCTTTGCCGCTCTCCAGGAGCGTGACTAGACTGAAACAACTGAGACAATGTCTCGGGACCCGCTGGGACAAGCGGAAAAGATAAAAAGGAGGAAAGATAGTTACAGTTACAAATAAAAAAGAAGAGTGGAAAATAGAAAATACGTATTCGTGGATGTAGCTTCATAAATCTCCAGAGCATGCCTGTAGTCAGTATCTGCGTTCTGGAAATATGCCATTGAACATTTGTTAAATGTATTTGTCGAGTGTACGATGGACCGTTTGACCTCCCTCTAGGGACAAATCAAGGACAAAATAAGCACTCTGCTTCGTGGAACGAAAAGGACAGGTATGGGCTGTTTATAAACTGACGTGCAAGCAGCGTGTGTGGTGAGGTCAGCAGAGCAACCTTTCATGGAAGACAGCTCGAACTGCCGTGAAACAGTTTTACTGTCCTGGCTAGTGATGGAGTCCATTGTGATATATGTAGACTGTCTGTGCGTTTCTTGTGTCGGTTGTATTAACTACTTGAGTCAGTTCAGTTCATATATTTAGTGACTGATTTAATGAACCTGTTGGTTTAGTTTTTAGTAATTTTGGTAGGAAAGCCAACGGTACATACGGTTTTGACTCCGGCATTCGCCAGACGATGGAGGGCGAATTAATGTGTGTTGATGATTTAGGCAGACGAATAACTGTTCCAGGCATTCATGTACAGAGTGATTCCAAATTTCAGGGATGAGGGAGATTGGTAAGTGTATAAGTTTGAGATAAGGGGCGATGTTCGGAAACTACAGAGTTCATAGTTATAAGCGAAAATCGTTCTGATTCCTTTGACAGTGGACCTTTTGTGCTGCAAGGTCTTTGCTTTCCATATCTTGGGAGGAGATAATATGGACCAAAACAGGAAAAAAAAGTCTATTAAATGTGGGCTCCAAAATGCGTACCTCAGGAGCTGTGAGTACTTGTTTGATAAAGATGCGTTTCACATTAGAAAAGGTGAACAAGTGCTCAGCTCTTAAGGTATGCACTTCAGAGCCCATGTTTACTGGACGTGTTTTACTTGTTTTGGTTCACATTACCACCTTTCAAAATGTGGAAAGCAAAGAAACTGCAGCAGAGGGTCCATTTTTAAGAAGCATCAGAAAGAATTTCGCCCATAACTCTCGACTCGATCGTTTCCGGACCACAGTCTCTTACCTCACACTGATAATTTACCCTTCTTCACTATCCCTCGAAGTTTATAACATCATCACGGAATCACCCTGTGTAATGAAAAATAAGGTTAAGATTATACACTCCTGGAAATGGAAAAAAGAACACATTTACACCGGTGTGTCAGACCCACCATACTTGCTCCAGACACTGCGAGAGGGCTGTACAAGCAATGATCACACGCACGGCACAGCGGACACACCAGGAACGGCGGTGTTGGCCGTCGAATGGCGCTAGCTGCGCAGCATTTGTGCACCGCCGCCGTCAGTGTCAGCCAGTTTGCCGTGGCATACGGAGCTCCATCGCAGTCTTTAACACTGGTAACATGCCGCGACAGCGTGGACGTGAACCGTATGTGCAGTTGACGGACTTTGAGCGAGGGCGTATAGTGGGCATGCGGGAGGCCGGGTGGACGTACCGCCGAATTGCTCAACACGTGGGGCGTGAGGTCTCCACAGTACATCGATGTTGTCGCCAGTGGTCGGCGGAAGGTGCACGTGCCCGTCGGCCTGGGACCGAACCGCAGCGACGCACGGATGCACGCCAAGACCGTAGGATCCTACGCAGTGCCGTAGGGGACAGCACCGCCACTTCCCAGCAAATTAGGGACACTGTTGCTCCTGGGGTATCGGCGAGGACCATTCGCAACCGTCTCCATGAAGCTGGGCTACGGTCCCGCACACCGTTAGGCCGTCTTCCGCTCACGTCCCAACATCGTGCAGCCCGCCTCCAGTGGTGTCGCGACAGGCGTGAATGGAGGGACGAATGGAGACGTGTCGTCTTCAGCGATGAGAGTCGCTTCTGCCTTGGTGCCAATGATTGTCGTATGCGTGTTTGGCGCCGTGCAGGTGAGCGCCACAATCAGGACTGCATACGACCGAGGCACACAGGGCCAACACCCGGCATCATGGTGTGGGGAGCGATCTCCTACACTGGCCGTACACCACTGGTGATCGTCGAGGGGACACTGAATAGTGCACGGTACATCCAAACCGTCATCGAACCCATCGTTCTACCATTCCTAGACCGGCAAGGGAACTTGCTGTTCCAACAGGACAATGCACGTCCGCATGTATGCCGTGCCACCCAACGTGCTCTAGAAGGTGTAAGTCAACTACCCTGGCCAGCAAGATCTCCGGATCTGTCCCCCATTGAGCATGTTTGGGACTGGATGAAGCGTCGTCTCACGCGGTCTGCACGTCCAGCACGAACGCTGGTCCAACTGAGGCGCCAGGTGGAAATGGCATGGCAAGCCGTTCCACAGGACTACATCCAGCATCTCTACGATCGTCTCCATGGGAGAATAGCAGCCTGCATTGCTGCGAAAGGTGGATATACACTGTACTAGTGCCGACATTGTGCATGCTCTGTTGCCTGTGTCTATGTGCCTGTGGTTCTGTCAGTGTGATCATGTGATGTATCTGACCCCAGGAATGTGTCAATAAAGTTTCCCCTTCCTGGGACAATGAATTCACGGTGTTTTTATTTCAATTTCCAGGAGTGTATTTCATTCTACGGAAATCATGTCAAAAACTTAGGCTTTTGAAGTTGTCTTACGTAGTTTATTTTTTTGTACAAATGGAGTAGAGCGTTGTTTATGAAAATGGAGTATAGCGAAAAAGATGATGACATAGGAAGGGGGGACGAGAGACAGAGTCATAGAGAGAGAGAGAGAGAGAGAGAGAGAGAGAGAGAGAGAGAGAGAGAAAGCGTTTGGCGGCGGAGGGGGGAGGTGAGAATTGAGAGAAGGTGTGAGTGATGTTTCAGTGAGTTGAGAAGTGGGTTCACACTTCAGGTGCTTGCCCTCGAACCCTCATGTCTGTAGTTATTCCCCTTATGAATTTGTGCTCGTTGCCTAATGTCGTTAATGAGATGTTGAACTGAAGCGTTAGTTCTGTCCACTATAGCTGAGTTGCTGCTCTTATAAATGTATCCATGCGATTTTGTACTTTGCCCCATTGGATGAGCGGGACTTGGATTTTCTTGGGCGGCATCTGTAGCAGTGGGAGAACAGTTGGGTTGGGCGGGTGCCGGGCCCCTGCAGTTTTCTCTGCCTCTGCCCCCGCCCGCCGCACCGACGGGATAACGATCGGCTGGGCCCGCTCCGCGCGAGCTCAACCCAGCGGGAGAGCGCCGCTGCTAAACGTTGCCATGCCAGGCCGGCCATAATTCATGACAAATGGGTTGCTGATCCACGCCCAATATCTTGCGCTCTGTCCACTTTCTTTATGCTCTGTTTTCCGTCAAAGGAACCCACCACAATAGTCACCGAGTTCTTTGGCCGATATCTAATTGACGCTGTGTATCTGTAGCTTACCGTGATCTTAAATGAAAATGACTGTTACATTTTTTTGTTAGTTATTCCCTTCAGTATGGAGATTGGTTTGACGCAGCTGTCCGCGTGTCTAATCTATGTAAGCAAGTCTTTTCATCTCTACATAGCCACTGTAACCTGCATCCATATTCTTTTCTTGGACACCCTCTATAGATTTACCTTCCACTAGCAACTGAAAATTCCTTGACGCCTTAACATCGTATCAACTGTCCCTTCTTTCAGATAAGTTGTGCTATTAAATGCGCACACCCTGTCTAATGCATTCATGCTCTCAGTGTTAAGCTTCTTAGCAGCAAGGGAGGGTCTGAAGGATTAAAATCAAAAATTTGATGTGTCACAGATCAGAAGCAGCATACCGAAATTACGTTCTGTCTGTTAGCTGACTTTCGTGGCATAACGATGGAGCGCGTTCTGAAAGCCGCTCTGATCTTTATGAGTATGTTCTGTGTAATATCAGAGGTGTTCTGCCACGCCTAGACCCTGCCACAACACTCTCCCTGTTAGTGGTGGAACATTGTTGCACACTACTCCATTCCTATTACACCGTTAATTTTCTTCTTGCTACTAGTTCCATGCGGCCAGCTACAATTTCCTCTTTTGTTCCAGTCCCTTCGTCCCGGAATAAAACCTATATCCTAAGTCATCAACTATTCGTTTTAACACACAACCTGTCATGCATCCTTTGTCTAATTAGCTTTGTACACATTCCTTTCCTCGTAGAATCAGCGGAAAAGTTCTTTCTTTCGTATCAGACCAACTTATTTTTCAATGATCTTTTGTAACACCACATCTGAAATGCTTTGGTTCCCCATTATCGGTTTTTCCAGCCCTTGGTCCATCCTGGCTTAAACGTCAAGATGGTGAGTTTTGTTTTAGTACATTTTGTGACTATCATAGATATTTCTTACAATCAAATGGGATAATTTTGTGTTGGTGGTATTTTGCTGAACACACGGGGAGAGCGCAAACGTTAGTAACGCTCGTTAGGCAAGCGCCTGAAATAATAGGTGATTTAGTAATTGCCTTACATAAGACAAGTGCAGTAGTCAGTTATAATATGAAGCTACAATCTCCAAGACTGTTGGCTCACTCAACTAAAAATGTATATTTTTGTTATAAACAACGGCTGGTAAACAAGTCAAAGAGTCCACGAAGAGTTATCATTGAGTACTCGTGAGAAAAGTGCTCATCCACTGCACGTTGGAAAGTCTTTCTGCCGCGAGTTTTCTGCTCTTCGTTTGATGTGCAATGTGACTCGAATGGAATAGCGTAGAGTATTTAATGGTATCAGAACCTGCACGGTGTAGTTTACATGCCATCAAGACACTGCTACACGCCACTCATTTCCCTTTTCTTCTTCGCTTGGTACCTGTACCCCATCCACCGCAAAGTTAATGAATCTAGAATTCAGTATAATTAGTTTATGATTACAAAACTTTCCGAACTCTTATCAAATTTATTAACAGGCACTGGTTTGAAAATGCAGTTCCGATAGTGTTCATAGCGCCGAAAAGGGTTTCTCGCCTATATGTATGTAATCGTTTCTTTTGTAGAAGCTCTATCGTGCCAGTATGGCAACAAGTAATTAATTGTTCTGATACTTGACGCTTACAGTCAAGTCAGTCATCAGTAACACATTCAGGACATGTCTAGAAATTGTTGGAGTCTGAACTGGAATCAGAATGGAAACACCAAGTAGAGCGGTTGATGCGGCGTCAAGACTCACTTCCCCCTCAGTCAGCCACGTGTGCAGCCTTTTCCCTTACACGTTATCGACCTCTTTCTTCGTCCTCTCGCTCTCCGCTCACTTCAGCTTGTTGTTTCCACTCTTTCATGTTTAGTATCAACTACTTCCCCCGTCTGTCTTGTGCGCTTTACCCGAACTTTTTATTTTAGATTCTGGAAATGAAATGAAATGATCGTTTGGCATTCATTGGACGGGATATCCCCTTCAGGGTTCGGTCGCCGTGTTGCAAGTTGACGCCACTTCGGCGACTTGCGGGTCAATGATGATGGAGGACACACTACACCCAGGCCCCAGCCCGGAATCGAACCCCAGCACCCTTGTGTGGTAGGCGGTAACTCTACCGCTGCGCTACGAAGGCAGTCTAGATTCTGGAGAACAGTCTGTCACGTTAATCCATTCGAGTAGTCTAAGCTGAAACAACCGGTTAGTAACTCGTACCAGTCGTTGTAGTCGGAATAATAATGTAAGAGCAAACTGTCTTCTGACTGCATGTGTTATGTGTCGCCTCACGTTCGCTATAGTAAGACATTCAACTGCTAATCACGAAATAACAGTACGGAATTGGTTTGGATCCTCCTGCACTGTCTCCATGGGCTGATTTTAAGACCGTGACTATCAAATCAGTGTGATGTCGAAGCACTTTTCTTGTTTCATAGTTCGAAACTGCATTAAACAGGGCCTCAGGCCTACATACTGAGGACAGGTGCAGCTTTTAATCCCGGTCATTGGGGCACACTCTGATGTCACGCATCAGAATTCTTGAGACAGACAAATCCTTTTTTGATCCAGCTCGTTGCGGCCTCCCATTCTTCGAGTTAACTGCTGTTAGACGAGTTACAGATTGTTCCGCAGCCCTGTCATTTTGTATCCGTTATTACCTGTATGGGCTGGATTCGGCGTTTCTTGTCGAGAAGTAAAACCCCATTCTTGTTTTGATGATGTTATTAATAGTATCCCAAATCATTTGGAGATAATAGGTAAATTTTGTATTGCATTGTTGACTGGAATTCGTTGCGAAATTGATGTTACGTGGTAAGTGATCTGTTTGAAGGTCACGATTGTTAATCTGGAGATCAGGTGTTTTCTTTCATCACAGTCTCAACGTTTCTGTCTAAACTATGAAAAAAAGGTTTGGAAGTAAGAGCGGGCTGCATTTCTTGATGTACAGAGAAAAGTCGTGAAATTGCTTTGGAGTCGTGGTGCAAGGCAGTAAAAATGATAATTATTATTGTTATAAAATAAAAAACAAATGTGTGTGAAATATGTACATCGACTGACTTCGTACAATCCTCATCTGCGTGAATGAATGCTTCGGAGATGTAGTCAAAGAGAACCCGTAATTTCTCCAGCATGAGTAACTATCTTAAAAGATGTAACTATGTGGCTGAGATGGGGCGGAAAGCTGTATTCAGGCAGCAAAGACTTTTTCCCCAGGACCTCCAAGCTTATCCACAGGATTGTTGTACTGCAGGCTGGCAGTGGAACATTAATACGGAGTAGCTGCTGGACGCCGGCCAACTACCGGTCCGCAAATAACGGTATGCCGGCTCTAGCTCACTGCGCTCGCCGCACGTAGTACATCCCAAGGGCGACGTGCTCATTCTACGCGCTTCTCCTAGAACCTGGTCTCACCAGATTATCATTTTCATTACTTCATTTTCCCTTGCACCTGCTTTGCTTGAATGTTGAATGTCTGGCAAACTTTGTGTGACACTACTTTGAGCATCACGCAGGGTGCCACATTTTATCAGAAACGAAGAATTCATTTTGGTTGTGCCTAAAGCGAGTATTATAAAGACACTGCAGTTCCAGTCATACCTTCTCGCATAGCGTTAACTGCAGTCTCAATTTTTCATAGCTGGCACTGTTACCAAGAAGGAATTGATAAACGAAAAAAATACCATTATCGATTCGTATAGCCCATAATATCGCTCTTCTGAAAGGATTGGAAGCTAGATTCGAGTGTAGTGTAATGTCATGTTGTGTAGGCTTCGTGAAAGGAAAAATAATGTAGTAAATAACCATTAAGGGGTTTATCAGTTGGGGGAGCGTGCGTAGAGAAAGAAAATGACAAGATGAGGTACTGGCAGAATTGAAGCCGTGCTTGGGTTGCATAGTCGGTAGGGCACGTGCCTGCGAAACGCAGTGGTCCGCCATACAGTTTTAGTCTGTCGGGAAGCTTCAAAATGACAACACTTCGGTTTTTTTGATAGTTTATTTGGAGATAGTAGTCATTTTACAAAAAGATCGTGTACAAAAACACACATGCCCCGTATCCGGAATACTACTCCAGTGTGTGGGATCGCATCACGTTTTAGCAAAAGGGACATATAGTGTGTATAAAGAAAGGGAACACAATCCAGGGCTCTTTTAAAGTTTAGAACTGCAGCGAAATGTGTAATTATAGTGTAATAATGAACGTTGCAATGTTCATGTGCACGCTTTCAGTGAATGAAATCCTATTATTATATAACCTAACTTTCCCCCGTCCAAATTTTGGTACAGCACGAAACATTGTGCAAACTAGCCTGTTTGAAAGCTGCAGCATGAGCGGCAGCTACCGACAGCTTGGCAACACCGTGCGCCCGTGGCCGACCCAGAAGGGTCCACCCAAAGCGAAATGCAGCTGCGTTGCCTGCAGGGGAATTTGTGCTTCACGACGATTCGTACCGCGAGAACAATGCATTTCAAATTCTTGTTCGTAATGCCTTATTATTTGCGATAATATTTGAAATTCTTTCATTTGACTGTCGTACGCTAGCGAAACCATATTAAGCTACTCGATAAATCCTCCGGCTGAACATTCTCATATTCAGTTGAGCCTGGGTAAAAAATCATGTCATCCAAACTTAATGATTCGATCAGAGTAATCTTCCGTAATTAGCCTTAGTTATTGTTACTCATATTAAGTTCACAAGCAGCAAAGAAACAAGTTGCCCCAGAATGCTGTTCAACCTGTAGCTTATCTATTTGCGCTTGTTTCTGGTATTAAAAAGGACTTTTGCGTCAGGGGATGAGACCGAGGTGTCCGTTCCAGAAACAGCGGTTACATTAATTAATGCCGTCAGTAGTAAGGCTACCAACTTCAACTGGTTGCATGATTTTAAACGCTCTTTGTTGCGTTATATTAAGAGATGTGTAATAGTATGGTTGTTCGTTAAGTTCGCAGCATTTGTCAGCAATATTGTAGGTGACATGCCCTGTTTTAAAAGACACCATTTATTTCTTATCTGTGTAGTAAACGCTTTTAACAAAACGTGTGGATTATTAGCAAGCTCCGGCAGTCGCCACAAACGCGTCTCGAAGGAAAATTGTGTTGTTTGTATGCAGTGTTCATAGTTACTAGTTAAATTGTTTAACACAGTTTATGGCCTTTATAAAGTCTAGGTATAACAGTTGCCAGTTCATTATGTTTTTCCTCTGGTAGTACTAACAGTTCTGCTTAAAAAGGTGCTTGCTGTCTTTGTGGGTGTGTTGATAATCGCTTATGCCTGTTTATATGAATAGCGGTAGCTGTATTGTTTCGAAATGTTACTGCCACTCCAGGAAGTCGTTTCTCCTTCGTCATCCCATAGATGGTTAACAGTAGTTTTACAATAGGTTGAGAGCTCACATTGTGCAACTCGAGTTTTGGAATTACTGGCTGTTTCAGTTCGTCATGTTTATTTTTCAGTCGTATTTTTCATTAATGGCGTCTGTAACTGCTGGATGACAGATTTGGTATGTTGTAAAGTACTATTCGTAAATTTGCAGCCATGGTTTCATATTACGCCTCACAAGGGAACATCCCCATCGCACTCCCCTCAGATTTAGTTATAAGATGGCATAGTGGATAGGCCTTGAAAAACTGAACACAGATCAATCGAAAAAACAGGAAGAAGTGGTGTGGAACAATGAAAAAATAAACAAAATATACAAACTGTGTAGTTCAAGCGGGGATATGCAATATTGAGGACACTGCGCTCAGGAGCGCCTTGGTCCCGTGGTTAGCGTGAGCAGCTGCGGAACGAGAGTTCTTTAGTTCAAATCTTCCCTCGAATGAAAATTTTGCTTTCTTTATTTTAGCAAAGTTATGATCTGTCCGTTCGTTCATTGACGTCTCTGTTAACTGTAATAAGTTTAGTGTCTATGTTTTGCGACCGCACTGTAAATCCGTGCGATTAGTTGACGAAAGGACGTGCCTATCCAATGGGAATCGAAAACATTGGATCGCAAGATCATAGGTCAACCGATTCCTCCACAGGAAAACACGTCTGATATATTCTATACGACACTGGTGACAACATGTGCGTCACATGACAGGAATATGTTGTCGACCCACCTAACTAGTACACTTGGCGAATGGGTAAAAGGGTTCTTCTACCTTGCCCGATTTAGGTTTTCTTGTGGATGTGATAATCACTCCCAAAACAGTGATGAAAACATAAGAGTTTGTCACATAAAGTGAAAATAAAACGTTAAACTTTTCACTCGAGGGAAGACTTGAACCAAGGACCTCTCGTTCCGCAGCTGGTCACGCTAACCACGGGACCACGGCGCTCGTGAACTGCCGCCGTCCTTGTTGTTGCCTATGGGGCACATGGACTACTCAGTTTGTATATTTTGCTTATTTTTTCATAGTTCCACACAACTACTTCCTGTTTTCTCGATCGATCTGTGTTCGGTTTTTCAAGGCCTATCCACCGTGCCAAATTATAGCTAAATCTGAGGGGGGTGCGATGGGGAGGTTCCCTTGTCAGTAAAATTTTCCTTTCTTCTGCTATAAAGGAGTAAAGAACTTTACCTGGAGTAAATGGGGTTGTTACTAATTAACGGAAGTTCTTACTGCATCGTTCGTATAGGAATGCACCTAATGTTCCCGTAGCATTCTGTTTTTCCGAGATTGCAAATGCGCACCTGACGCTTGTGACGAACTAGCTCACGCCGTTGGCAGTCCTGTACAGCGATGGCCGCCACTAGGCTGGTCCCCAGCGGAGCTCTCTCGCTGCAGTGGTGGGCTCGTCCCCAGCAGCGCGCCCTCCCCAGTGATATTGATTTGTAAGTTTCACTGGCTGGAATGGCCGTGAACTGAAAGCGCCTTCTTCCTCCGCTTTATAGGGCACTACTCCCTGATATGCTCTCCGGGACGTCGTATTTTACGCCATTAGAGCATAAATTGAAGTTCATGTGTTACAAGACGCCGGGAAACTAAGACTTGTTAAGGAAGACTCTCATGTAATTTTACGTTCGTCGTTGTTCGGCAGGAGCGGCAGTAAACTTCGCTGCTGGTAATATACAGAATACTCTTATATTCAGTACTTAAATAGTTTCTATAATTTGCCGAACAGAACCGATATATTAGTAAAATAACGGTGCTAATACCCACATCGGCAAACGGTGATATTCATTGCTAGACTACAGTGTGGTAAAAGAACTTTGTAAGAGTGCGCATCCTACTGTTTAGTTGGACGTTTTGTTTCTTTTCCTAATTTAGAATGTTTGTGAGAAAAAAAAACCTTGTTACATCCAAAATTTAAAACAGGAAGTGGTGTAGAATCATAAATGTACAGAACTCAAGGGGCACATATCGTTGGGGTTTACGCAGTAGTTGTTTTTACTTATCACGTAGGACGTGTTGCACTCAAGTGTGGCTGGCCGACGAGACGCCCGCCCTGCTGCGTGGCCTCCCACTGCTGACTCACGCGCGGCGTTGCCGCAGCCCGCATGGTCTGCAGCCTCACCGTTAAGCCCAGCCGTGCTTCCGTGTTACTAGTTTTATAAATTATCGCGCGGCACTCTGGTTTACACCGAGGAATAATTTGAAATGTCAGACCCTAGTTATCGTCAGGTACCACGAAAGATTTTAAATATTGCTCGGTTCTGTTGTTAGTCGATCTGCAGTTTCTTTTGCGGGGTGCATGTATACTTTTGAGTACAAAGCGATCCTACTCAAGTCATTTCGCGTACGAGCCGTTATTCTACTTTCGTTAAATAATGTCTCCAGTCAAAGATCTTCGTTAACGCTCGAGACAAGAGTCTACAAACTTCTCATATTTCAGATCTTTACAGCAGTGATACGTATTAACAGAATTCTATAGCAAGGTGTATGGCATTGTTTATGTTGTCATTGTTTTAACAGCTTGTTCTGACGAGGTCATTGATAGAAGAAAATTAGGTATAATTAACCTGTATTATTTAGGTGGGACTTGAGATAACATGAAATCTGTAATTCGTAGACTTGAACACATTACGGTGAAAACTGTCATTGAACTTTCTTTACAATCTCTGTGGTGTATCTGTTTGATCGTGCATGGATTGAAACATATTGGGAACACCGAAGTTCATTTATTGTCTGTTAATTTATTTATTGAAAACACTCACAGGAATGATGACGGGAAAAGGAGAATCATGCTGCTTTTCTTGTACGCATCAAAACACACGTCAGTACTACATATATAATTTAATTCAAAAGTTACAGCTAACATATACCTGATAGACCAGGACGAGAGTCAAAAACTTTGCAACACAAGACGGTCGCATTTTCCGTAACGGCAGTATTTACGTAAAACTGCTGTCGCGAACATTTTTCACAGCAGAGGACGGTGGAAGTAATACCATAGTGAAGCACAAAATAATAGCAGCTTACAGAATACATATTGGATACTGATACTCCTGATGTTCCTAATCGACGTCTGCCGTAGGCTCGTGCTGTAGGGTTACGGTTTTTTCCACGTTACGCCTGTTGCCCGATTGAGCATGAAAGCCTTGCTGCCATTGGTGGATTTCTCCGCCAATAGTGTTTAAGGCCGCTCCGAACCAGTCCTCGGCTGTTGTCGGCTGGACGCTTTATATAATAACTCCCCTCCCAGCTCTGCGGCAGGCTTTTAGTGATACCCCTACTTCACGCTATAGTTCTCCTTGAAGCCCTTCTACGATGCTGACGTCACCGTAGGCGCCATGGCAACCTTTCCCTCGCTCAGAAGCAACTGGGTTGCCAGGCAGGATCCTTCAGCTACATCGATTTTTCAGCAGAAAAAGGCAAAACATTCCAGTTCTCGTGTAACGTATAACCATCTGCTCGTGAGGATCACATATGCTGTAACACACAATTTTCGCAGTAACGTAATGAAATAAATGACAGTGATACTGACTGCGGATACGTATATGGCTGCAAAGCGCCTTGTTTTAAACGGAAAACGTATAATAGTTAAAATAAAAAATTGCGACACAGACTTTCATCGTCATTCAGAGTTGCGCTGCAAAACAGTCGTAGTATCCAGAATAAGTATAATGACAATTGATTTGATTCTGGCGTCAGTTTGATCTGACAATACCTACAGATAACAATAAATTCCTTGAAAATAAACACAACGATACGATTATCTGCCCTATTCTGTTTCATCGAAGTCTTAGTCTAGCGCCGAATACGTAAGACTTATTACCGTTGCAGTAATGCAGGAATTAAATACACTCATTCCTGCTGCCACACAATTTAGTCTTCAGTTCAGCGCTGCGGAGAGGAGCGAGAATAAGCCAATACGACCGAAAGCCAAGAACTGCGTGCGGCAGTGCGCAGGCGCAACTTCTGTCCAATAGCGAGGCTGTAACCGAAGTGGGAGAAGTTCTTGGCAACGAGCCAGTCCGCAGCGGTGGCTGTGACCCCACCTTCTATGCAAAAAAAGAACGACTTGCTGTACTTTTAGACTTCTGCATTTGCTGTTTTCGTGACGGCGCCAATTCATTTGTGTTCACGCCACTTTCGATAAATGAATTGTTAAGTTAAATGTACGTCATTGAAAATTATTTATTCTGCAATGAAAATTAAATTTCATTCAGGAATGTAATCTTCAAAGCGAGTTGTAACTTTGATCTCCTTCTTTAGTTATCATTTTCGTGTATCGTAGAAAATAACATGGATATATTTTATGCTCCGTGAACAATTGTTTTCAATCGTGTCTGAAGCACCTCATATCATTGGTAGGCCGATCATATTTGCCAGTATAATTAGTTGCAGACGAAAGAAAGACATGATAACAGACACGGAACTTAGCTAACCATTACCGTTAATGTTTACGTAAGTGGTGATACATGTGTGAATGTACGACTACAGCTTTGGAACGCCCTGAGTAGTTACCACCAAACTGGTACACATTGGGCCTAGTACCAGGAGAAAATTACCCATGGAGTAAGTAAGACCTACTGCTTGTGGGGATGGGAGTAGGAAAGTGGTGAAACGAAAGCATAACTCAGGAACGCCTGGAAAAATTTCATCCAAACTTTGTATATGACTAAATATTCGAAAAAAGCGGTTGAGTAAGACAACCCTAGAACTATGAGCTATCACCTCTGGAAATGTTAGTAGGAGTAAAAAGGAATTACATTAAAAGTAATGAAAAAGGACACTTCCGTGAAAATATACCACTTCAGTGGTCTCAATGGCTGTTTGGTGAAACTAAAAATTATCATCAATTTCACTTCAGGGAGTAGGTTGCACAGCCTGTTCCGGAACCCATCTTACCCTTGTGCGTTCGCTACTTCGGTCATTGAAATTCTAGGCAGATCTTTTCGCACCAATTACACCTGAATGATAACACCAATTGACTTTTTATTTTTTAAATTTTGCTTACCAACTCGAAAAGCTGTAGTTCATGCCCTATTTCTGTGTTTCGTATTCTGACGCATCAGTGTGCAGCTTTTAATTGCCCTGAAAAATTTCATCTCTGCAATTATTTTTTGAAAGTACACGCTAGTTTCGTTCCTGGCTTTATGGTTTAGAATTCTATGAATAGTTCCACATACAGGTTTAAATTTGCAAAGTTTTGTTTGTATGTCACGGTCTACTGTTGGGGATATTTCACATCCAAGATATTTAAAAGTGGATATCTGCTCCAGTGATTTGCCTATCTCTGTTTTCGACCTTATCATGGTTTTCCCCAGATCTGTCATTACTTTTGATTTATGTGAAGATATTATCGCTCCAAATTTTTCTGCTTTGTATATTAATTTGTCTAGCTGTCTTTGTAAATTATCTTTGTTGCACAACTACCACATCGTATGCATGTAAAATGCTACTTAATCTATATTATACTGCGCGAGCGTGATAGGTTACCACGATTGAAAATTTCTTTCCTCTTACTATGATCGCATCCATATACAGTCAGTTCCAAAAGAAAGTGTACGACGTAATCCGTATGAAGTAAAAACGCTGTTATAAATATATGTTTACATGGAAATACGTGATATTAGTAATTGCACAATTACCTAATGGTTAACCCAATCGCCGCCATTATCGATTATAGCTCTCTCCGATAAATCATCCACGTTTTGAACCTCTGAATATCGTTTGGCCAACTTCGCAACGAATCTCTTTGACTTCCTAAGATTTTTAGCAGCAGCTCCATATGAAAGTCTTGATTCCTTTGGATGATTTACAAGAAATACTATCTCGTGAAGGCTGTCGAATGCCTTCGAAGATCGATGAAGTCGGTGTGAATATCCAAGCTAAATTCCCTTCTTTGTTCAATCACTTGCTTCACGTCGAAAATGGAATCTACTGTAGAATGGCTCTGCCTAAACCCCATCTGTTCTTCACAGATGTTGATGATGATGATGCCTGCTATGCCCTTCAGTCTACTATTGATTATTCTGATGCATATTTTATAGACGTTGTTCAGCACAGTTATGCTCCTATAATTTTCGCATTCAATGACTTTCGCTTCATCTAATTCTCAACTATTCTTCCTGTTCCCAATTCATATTCAGCAGATGCATGGGTCTTCACATGTAAGAAGCTTCCACCATATTTCAAATATCAGAGTAGTCACGGACCTAGGAAAGTAAACATGTAATATGTAATCAAGTGTCTTTTTTATTAACAATACAATTTTTAAACATTTTACTTTATAATTCGTGGTGACTAAGTTGGTAAGTAACAGACTACAAGTACGAAGCCCCTGAGGCTCTGTCGCCATTCTGTCTTAGAATTTTTTTTTCTGCCACTTATCACTTCTCTCACCTCTGGCATTGGTTTGTTAATGTGGAAAATAGCAGCTGTTTAACTGTAGGTCCTTTTGTAAGGTCTGAATTAGCCAGTTCAAGGGCTGGAAAGAGACAAGAATATGCCATCCCTAATAGGGTCATACCTTGTGCTAAATAAAACCAAACCTTTGACTGAAGGTTGCTATCCTTTTTTAAAATTCTGCGTTGCCTTTATATCTTTAAAATATATGCCGTAAATTAACTGCACTTAGTATTACACTGTAGACAAATATAATTCCTTTCCTTGTCTGATAGAAAATTGGGATAAATAACTAATATGTAAACACTAGGGTTTTCTGTTACATATTTCCACTTTCATTTGTTATGTAAAACGTTATAATCTCAAATACTGTAAATTTTACCAAAATGTTACATATGTACTTTTGTAATTAGTATGGTTTGAGGTATGATAAACAACTCTTTTCATCAGTGGAATAGCACAAAAACTGACATAACCTGATCCTTAGTACAGTGTGCGAGCACCACAAATGGCAAACACTAGGTCTTACGTACTGTGACGGATTAATGATTACTTCATGAGGGATAATTCACAAAGGAATCAGAATCTATGGATCAGTCACGGAAAGTGCTGATATAATTGTAATACGTCTTCCTAGTTAAATATTTAGGAGCAAAACTGAAAATCGATATGAAGTGAACAGGTAAATCAGCATTGAAATAACTAATAGTAGCACTCTGGAAAAGTACATTGCATCTACAAAGGAAATGGCGTTTAAGAAACAAGTACGACCATTCTTGAGTATTCCTCTAGTCGTTGGAGCCCTTACTACGTAGGCATAAAAAGTGACATCCAACGAATTCAGGGACGGGCTGCTAGAACCGTAAGAGGACGGTGTAACTCATGAAAGTGTAGCAGAGGTGCTCAGAAAACTTAAATGGGGATAACTGGAAGGAACGCGACGCAGGTCTAGCGAAAGGCACTTTGGGGTAGTAGAAATAAGGTAAGAGAGTCGGCGTTTACAGGGGCATACATGTACTAATCAGTCACTTATTCCTCGCCAAAAACTCGAATGTAATGCCACAAAAAATCGCTAATATAAATACGAAAGACCCTTCACCGTGTTCTGTACAGTGACTTACGAAATATTTTGACGTACAATTTTATCCCAAACGACATGTTTAATTGCTTCAAGCCTGAAGATTGGTCACAACTTTCGAGACATAGCCTACCTTGTAGTATCTCGTCCACCAACTAAGCTTTGGTAGGACATACAGCGTCTCCCACCGGAAGAATATAGTCGTCTGTTACCAGCGTGCAAGGTAAAAAAGGCGAGCAGATGTCTCCCGTATACCAGAGCCACTGCAAAGCGAGCCAAGTACCACACATATAATTCTGGAGGGCACAGATGGAAACACCCTTCCGAGTACCATGATGTGTGGTTCCCCCCGTAAGGCACCAGACGATTCCCAATACGATTCCTGTTCAGTTATATTGCAGAGTTCATCATCTGCCCTTGTGTAATTCGACCTAGTAGACATCTAATGAGCTCGATGTCAGCGGTCGTATAAATTTTTTACGAACACTCAAAGAACTGTTCCAAACGACGTTAAGGCCGCTGCGCCCGACTATGACGCTCTTTGTCCTCACTATCAGTTCGCCAACGCATGTGAGGATGTACGCGAACAAATGAGTCGTTGTTGTCGTTCCTGCACCCTTCTGTAAATAAACTCGTCGGGTCGCAGGCTGCAAACAAAGTTGTAGCTTTTTCACTCACCATTCACGATGTAGCTCTGGTCGTGTCTTCGGGAGCCTCAATTTGTATGAGTCTGCCATCAAGAAGACGCCGACGATCCCTTGAAACTATGTACTATCCGCGCAAAATAACCTGGCATTCGTTGCTGCAGCTAAGGGGAAAGACCGTAAAAGCATTTCCCATTTACGATCGTTCCAACAAACCACCGCGCCGAGTGTCAACTTGGTTTGCGCGGACAGTACATACAGGGTGTTAAAAAAGAAATATTCCATAGTGCTGATAGATGTAGTATGGACAAAAACAAGGCAAAGCTGTCCAGTAAACATCCAGTAAACATGAGATCTAAAATGCATACCTTAAGAGTTATGAGCTCCTGTTTCCATACTTCGAAACAAATCTCTTTTACTGCAAGCTCTTTGATTTCCATATTTTGAGAAACTATAATGTAAATTTTACCAAAATGTTACATATGTGCTTTTGTTCAAAGAATGGTTCAAATGGCTCCAACCACTATGGGACTTACCAGCTAAGGTCATCAGTCCCCTAGACTTAGAACTACTTAAACCTAACGACATCACACACATCCATGCCCGAGGCAGGATTCGAACCTGCGACCGTAGCAGCAGCGCGGTTCCGGACTGAAGCGCCTCGAACCGCTCGGCCACTACGGCCGGCTGTGCTTTTGTAATTCGTATGGTTTGAGGCATGACAAACAACACTTTTCATCAGTGGAATAGCACTGAAACAGTGGACTAGCACTCCGTCAGACTAGTACAGTTTTCATGCAGTACTTGCATTTATTCTGAATGTACAAACAAACAAAATGTGTGAAGTTGAAGAATTCCATCACCAAGGGTTCTGTAATTTTCATCAGCTTTTGTAGTACTTTAATGCAGGCGGGGTAAAGTCAAACATTTCTGAAGTATTTATGACTAATTGTTGATTGCTGATTAATACGATATGTACTACTCCGCGTGACGTCGTCAAGAATAACCATCACTTTATTTGGTAACGGGAATCGACTCTCCATTGTGGGCATTCGTTTTTACTGCTGCCTATGTTCTAATATCCTCATTATTGAGCGGGGTATTTATACTCGGTATCGTTTGTCTGTGTACAGGTGATGGCACTGGATCCTCAATCGGTTAATCGATGTGTTATTTATGGAGACTTCTAGCACAAAGAATTCACACCATTACTGGTTCAAATGGCTCTGAACACTATGGGACTTAACATCTGAGACATCAGTCCCGTAGAACTTAGAATTGCTTAAACCTAACTAACCTAAGGACATCACACACATCCATGCCCGAGGCAGGATTCGAACCTGCGACCGTAGCGGTCGCGCGGTTCCAGACTGAAGTGCTTAGAACCGCTCGGCCACCCCGGCCGGCACACCTTTACTGGAAGAGGTCGCTTTTTGTTGTTTTGTTATAAATATATCATGCATTCAGTATCATCTGCACGTATCTGTAAGATGTCGTGTCCTCCAAGTATAATTTTACCTAATCTGTTTGGTGATTCCACCGATCGTATCTTACAATGAAGTCAACACAAGCGTAGTAAGTACGAGTGATGTATTGGTCCTTCAGATTAGACATAGGTCAACACTCAGCAGACTGAGACTATGTAGGTAGAGCTCTTTAAGTGGGTGTTTATATTTTTCGTAAATCTTATTCAATTTGCTGTAAATTATTCGTGTATTTACTCATCGATAAATTACTGCTACAGTTTATTTCGTTGCTCATGATTATACTCAACATCCAAGAAGCTGTAACTCTATAGATACTGGACAAATTCTTATACTCGTGAGCAATTGAATAAGACGCACCGATGAACTGGCGTGTGGATGAGTTCAGTGATGCATCTTGACGTGGATTCCACGAGCCATTGATAAAATTTGGGTGCCCTCTTAACTTACAAGAACTCAATCGCCGCTACCAGCGCTTGGAAATTGCTCAGAGCTGGAACGTAAGTTCTCACATTACTTGGATCACGTTACTTGCACGGCGCCCGTAGATGTGTTCAGTAGGATTGAGGTCAGGTGACCTGGGGGCCCTACAAGCATCCCTATGTTCATGAAGGGTTCCTCAGACCATTCTGGAACAATTCAGATGCGAGGAGAGGAGAGGTGGTGCACTGCCCTGCTGAAGGTACAGGTCGTCTGCAGAGTGATGTAAGCGCAAACGGATGTCTCATGGTAGATCAGTGGGTTAATGTTTCGTTCAGCATTGAGAGAGGATGACAAATTATCGAAAGAGTCGCATTTATTCACATGGAAGGACAATACCCCTGATACTGGCCTGAACGGTGTCTCCATGGCAAGAGAGCTGTATCACTCCTGGTATATCACGACTCAACAATCCAAGCGACATTTCCGCTTGCTTTGAGCGACCAGTGACCTTAATCATGCACTTGTATTCAGCTCTGGAATCTCCGACGTTGTGTGACATAGATACATGATGTATCTGTGCCCCACAGAGAAATAGTGAATTTGGATGTTACATTTGCTTTCCGGTTTTTTTCTGAGCTTAGAATTGACAAGTGATGTGGAGCACTATGTCCGCTCCTATCAATTGTATAACCACGATAGATGACCGCGACCCCAATAATCAACAGTGTGTTGCTGGCGGCGTCGTTCTTCCCCAAATCGAAGTAGCCACGCTACACATTTTGCCTATCTGACAGGGAGAGACGGAGTATTGGTACGTCAGACCCGCGACCAAATGTGAAAATATTACGCGCCTTGCAAATGTTGCCCATGACTGTTGTATATCTCGTAATTCAAGTACGCGTGAATGTATGCGGGCCTTTTTAATGTAGACTTCACAACTTCAGCATAATCGAGATTTGGTTTTCCACGTGAAACAATGTTATGTGTTTAGGGAACGGTAAAGCTGCTATCAAGTAGGTTGATTTGGACGCCGTATCGATTTAGTAGGTATAATCCCGTTAGGGTTCAAGACATATAGTTTCGCTGTACCCTTCGCCGGTCTGTAGAGTGGTTTTCCTAGATATCTATAGTAAGGTATTCGCGGTCTTCGGTATTCTCAAAGCATCACCAGAGGCGCAAGTTACTAGAAAAATGTATATGAACAGAGGATTGAACTTGGAACTTTTGCAATTATAATAATAAGGCAGTTGACAACTAAACCACAAATTCATACTATCTGATTGTAAATATGAAGGTGTACTGTTGGGAATGCATATGGAAGAGTTTTTGCTTAGAACACGTTTTGGATGGATTGTATGCCCTCATTGTTTACGAAAACAACGCGAGAGGAGGAACTGCGCCTGATAAGTGTGTGGTGTTTGCCTTTAGTTCTGAATTTGACCTTGCAGGCGAAATGGCGGAGATGCACGGGAATCTATATTCTATTTTTATGTTGTGTTATGTTCCGCTTCGTTCCGACATACGCCTGACGGTGTGGCTTGTGTTGCAGCTATGGGCGCGTCCAGAGCGTCAAACTGCTGCCGCGCGTCAAGGACGACGACGGCGGGGGTTCCAGCGGGCTGTGCGCCACCGTCGCCTTCATGGACATCAAGTCGGCGTCCAAGGCCCACAACATGGAGCACAAGCTGGACGAGCGGTGCCTGAGCACCGAGTACTACGAGCCCGCTGCCATCCCCGGAGGCTACTCCACGCCGCGCTTCCCCCACGGGTGCGTCGCTGCTCTTGTCCTCTCTCTCACTGCCGCTAGCCACCCTCGCTTGGCTTCGTCCGCGTCCCGTGTGTACGCGCGCTGCTGCACTCCTTCACTTCTGACGCGCTCTTTCGTTTGATTCAGTTCACAGATACAACACGGCAGGTCCCGCCACCTTCGCTAGCTCATAGTTGACGAGAAATAGACGTCACGCGCAACTCTATTTTCCTCTGGTAAATTTGTTCTTCACGTTTAAACTGCCCACTATACTTCAAAGAATGGCTGAATGGTTTCGGACATGTGTATTTTGTCCCGACGGCAACGTTGTAGGAGTGATCGGCCGACTCAAATGGAAAGACCGTATACAGAAACGCCGTTTTGCGTAGCATTAAGTACTTCTTCTTAACACTCGGTACTAAAAAGCCATGAAGCTTTAATTATCATTGCGAAAGTGTGAAGCTACGTACTTAAGTTTTTGTTGTTTGCGGGTACATGTCTGCAGTCGTGGTTGGTATACACGGAAATCTCGGCGACATAATACAGTAGCACGTCGCTAGAGTAACCAAAACAAAATTGCACTTCCCGTTGATGGATGGGAGTATCGCACAATAATTCGTTTACGGCAACAGCGGAAGTGTTGCGGTTGTGTCAGGTCAATCTATGTAGCTACAGAAGTGATCTCGATTAACCTGTGACTTATGCGCTGCTGCCAAAAACGAATTACCTACCGCGCTATACTCAGCATCATCAAAGGACTACGACGCCATTTACTTTTGGTTGCTCTTGTGGCGTGGTAAGATAGTGTTTCGCGGGGATTACAGTGTGTACCAGGACTGCACATATATTCCTACTAAGGAACAAAAAATACGATACGTAACAACACGACTACCCCTCGCAGTACACTCCTACATTTACAAAAGGACGCATACAGTTGGCTAACGACTGTTGTGGGATGGTCATAATACGCATCCCGTTGCCTTCCTCTGTCGACGATTGCTCGAATACACGTGCACCATGTACGTCAAAGAAAAGCTGACGCATAATCGAAGGTTGGTTTGAACACTTACAGTGTTTTCCTTAGGCTGTTGTACGTTGTTTGTACTTTTCTTCCTCCGACCTATTAGCTAGAGCACCCAAGGGATCTTACTGTTTAATGGTGTAATCAGATCATTAAGTGCCTTAAATTATTTCACAAGCACAGTATAGAAGTGAAATAATGTTACGCAAAACGAAAATCCTGATATTAACTATGGATCGAGTACCCAATCCTAGACCCACCGGTTTGTATATTGTCATCACAGCGACCAAGCCATGTTCATGTAGGTCATGTGGCGGCGATGTGAATCTGAACTGAAAGAAAATACATACGCATCCGAAAAAGTGTACACAAGTAACGCCAGTACACAAGTAGCGCCAGTACGTAGGCTACATTCTGTCGCCTTTTAAAAATTATGAAATGCGAGTAGCTGAAATATATGAAAGTTACGTAAACACGAATTGATGTCAAGTCAGGCTCGCTTTTAACTGCAAAAAACATTTTATTGCGCTGTTCTAATTAGGCTTTTGTGCTATTCTCAAGCGTAAGATTTTATGTTATGTTACGGCGTAGTAATAGATTAAAAATAACGTCCTTGTAAAGCTGTGCCACTCTTGAGGTAATGGTTGTTATCAATGACCAGAATAATTTTTTTTTATTTACAGGTAGGTTGAAGTCAGTCAGCGTAGGCCAGAGGGAACAACGATGGCTGACTTCAGTCTACGTGTAAATAACAAACCTACTCATGTCATTGATAGCAACTCCGGCACGTAATCCGACATTGCAAAAGCGCAATAAGATGTTTACAGCTAAAAGCGAACGTGGCATCATTTACAAAAATGAATGGCACATTGACAAAAATAAATCGCTTACAACTTCTGTTTTCGTAATAAGAGCGTTCATATGATTTGCAAATCTGGTGAAAAACTGTGATCTGCAATATATGAAGCTGCCAAGCGATATGTTTTGTTACGAACCAGGTTTTAAAAGTGTGTAGTGACTCTCAAGCAAAAAAGCAACGTCTAATTTTACTTTGTTCCGTTTAGCAGTGTACACCGTATTTACGAATGCGTTTGTTTTCTCTTTCCTTTTAAAAGATATCGTGAGCTTTTACTGTTCATGTTTTCTTGACGAACTAATGTAGAGCATGTCATACAGCAAACCGGTGAAAGGCTGCGTGTTGCTGAAACGTGTCACGTGGACTCACCTTTCGTAGGTTTTTCCACTTCATTGCACTACTATAGTCGTGGTGAGCAAGTTACTAAATATCTGTGAACTGAATTAAAATTACCGAAAATGGCACCATACTACTTTATGGCCGAAGATTCTGACGAGCGCGTGTACATGCGGGATACTTGCTGAAGATCGAAGAAACGTGTCCCATCCTTTTCTGCCCTATTAAGCATTGTCGCAGTAATTTATTTCTGGGCTAATGTCTCTCAGTGATGACAGCTTCAGTTAGGCATGTTCTCTTATCGAGGTGACTGACATTACTACTAGTTGGGTGTAATTAATTGTGTATTCTCCTCCCCCAGCTCCCCCCCCCCCCTCCCTCCTTTCTCTCATCACATGCAAATCCAGGATGTTAGATACCAGCTTTCCGCTGCAAATTGGTGGTACTTCCTCATTGTGTTGTAGTCATAGCGCATTTGTCGCTAAATGCGTATGTATTCAGATAGTTCAGAACCCTATGGGTCACTCTTAAGTGGAGTGACAATTCCGTATCCTACTCGCGTCTGACGCTAAAGGTACATGTCCACCGCCCACCATTTCCCACTCACGTATCTGCCCGTTTTGGTGTGTTGTTAGCACGTGTGTTGTCGTCTTCCAACATCTTCGTTTGAGATAAAATTGATTTCTGTGTCAGTCAATGTTTGGATCAAAACTTCAGCGTCGCCCATTAGTTTTTTTCGAGGAGAATTTTCGAGTTTGGTAGACTGTGTCGTGTTCTGTACATGAGCCAGATAAGAAGAGGAAGAAGCCGTCAGTATAGTGTCGTACGTGTATGCGTGTGCCATCTTCCTGTGCAAAGTGTAGTCGGCTCGTCGTGTCAGCGCCCAGCTCAACAGTGAAGCGACAAGCTGTTCGTGTGTTGTGTTTGTGAGAATTGAGTGTAGTGTTGCCGCAACGGATGAAGGCATCGTGCTCGATGGAAGCGCACTCATCTCCTGTGTGACAGTCTGCAGCATGGAAACCAAACCGTCACAGTGAACACGTCTTCGTGTGCATCTAGTGGAAACGGCTGTGGAAGTGTGGACTGCGTGTTCAGCACTCGCAGGTGTCGAGGATTATCGTGCAGTGCTGCTCCGCGGTGTCCGCTCGCGGAAATGCTCCGTCGCCGTGAGCTGCAGAGCCGGTCGAGTCTGCAGGAGCGGTCGTGCGGCTTTCAGCGCGGAGGACCCGGCGGTGCCGAAAGTATCGCGAGTGTTTGGCAGGTAATCGCCACGGACGCCCACCGCGTGGCCAGCGTCTCATCGCAAGGTCAGTGTGGATTTCCTCATTCTCTGTTGTGTGAGCTACGCCTGTATCGGCGTCGCTGTGCATGCCCCCTGCCGCCTGTGTCGGTGTGCTCTGGTAGATTGGTTCACACTGCAGGTGGACGGCTCCAGGACGTTCGCCTCGACTCCATTGGCGATGGTACGACGAACTGCTGCATATTATGGCAATAATGATTTGCCGAGTGGAAGAACTCTGACAACAACTTTAACCAACCTAACAGTGTTGCCAACTCTCATTCAACAGACCTTAGAAAGTGACCGTGATTACGGCGGACGAACAAGTAAACGATTGACTAGGCCGCAAGTAGAGTGTCAGCAACCATGTCGATGTGGAAACTAACATTATTCTAGCTTGTTGGCATTTTCCAACGTACCTGCAGTTTTCAAAATTATTGTATTTGACATATGTAGACGTTAAATAACACACACATCACTCATAATATGACAGGCATTGTATTTGTACATGCGAAATAGAAATTGCGTAGTGCTGGCCTCAAAGCAAATCAGACAAATGTTTATGTTCCAAGATTTATGGGAATCAGACGGTATTGATCCTCTGATATCTGTAGCGATGTTCGCCCAGTGTTGATACTGTTCTCATTGATAGACAATACGTGCGTTAGTTATAAAATTTTGACTAGAGTAAAATTAAAAGCGTCATCATTCCGAAGATTGCTTTGAACACCTCAATGCCGTACTAGGCGTGGCCAGGTGGAAGTGGTATTCCGTTGCCTTCCTTCGACCTTTGGACTGATTTACCAGCCAGTTATTGGGGGACTTAAGAGATTAATGTGGATTCCGGACAATGGGGAACCTCGGCATTTTTAACATCAACAAAGAAAGAAGTGATAAGTGACAGATAAAAATCCAATGATTGACCGGGCTCTTAATAATTGAGGCACCGAGCCACATGTAAAAGTTACGTAATTAATATTTTGTTGCGTGTTAGCCATAGTAGCTATTCTTGCTAAATCGAGAGATTGAAATAAATGGAAAAGATAACACTAAAATCTGCGTATTATAGTAACAGCGTTTTTTTTTTTTTTTGTATCAGCGGCATGTTAAAGTTGCAGTGAATATCCTCACATAAAACGGAAACCGTAGTCAAGGAGCTACGACTTCGATTTTTATATTGGCACATCGGCAGTAAAAATGAAATTACGGATTTTGTTATTAAGTTCCCAGTTTTTTGTTACTTTGCAAGTACATGCTTGCCTGGTATACAGCGAAACCTTGCGTCACAGTATCGTAGCGCACGCTAGGGTAGCCAGTCCAAAATGGCACAGCCCAGTGGTGAAGTGGATTATCGTGTGGTAATTCACTGTCTGTAGCAGCGGAAATGTTAGAGAAGCGTCAGGCCAGACCAGTCGCCTAAAGAAGACATCTGGACTGGTCTGACACGGCTGTAGCATTTCTAATGCTGCCGACAACGAGCTACCGCACGATATTTCCACTTCACCAATGGGCTGTGCCATTGTTGATTGGCTACCCCAGGTGTACGTTATGATACCGTGGCGCGGAAATTTCAGTATGTATCAGGACTGCAGACATGCAAGCAAACATACAAAAAGTTTGTTACGTAACTTCGTGTTTTTTCTATATGATACTTAAAACATGACTACCCCTCGTAATTGAATGATCTAATGCTCTTAATATAACTCCGGTGAAGGGGACTGCATTAAAGTAATACTCCTTAGGATTTTAAATCAGCTGTGCTCATCTGCTCCATAGGTGTAATTTTAGACTGCTGATTCTATTTGAGTCTCTTACCATGCTCAGTTGGTTTTCTAGTAGCAAACTGTCCCATATAGCCGGCCGGAGTGGCCGAGCGGTTCTAGGCGCTACAGTCTGGAACCGTGCGACCGCTACGACCGCAGGCTCGAATCCTGCCTCGGGCATGGACGTGTGTGATGTCCTTGCGTTAGTTAGGTTTAAGTAGTTCTTTGTTCTAGGGGACAGATGACCTCAGAAGTTAAGTCCCATAGTGCTCAGAGCCATTTGAACCATTTGTCCCATATACAGTGGGCTTTAATGACGGCACCTTGAGTGGTGCAACTACTGTTCGCCCTTGTGCTGAAGGAATCACCCGGCTTTAATCACGATTTTTTTTTAATGCGGATGGGATGAATGCAGAGTTGTAGACTGGAGCATACTCTCCGAGAATGAGAGTTTTGCTATTACCGCAGCGGCACACCCTCATTCAGATGCTGGGTGTGTCAGCAGGAATGGTCAGTATTCAGGGATTTATTAGGAACGATCATTCGAAGCAAAAAGGTCTCATTAACGTGGGCTCTAAAATCTATACCTTAAGAGATGCGATCACTTTTTCATTAGAAGTCATGAGTATCGCAGTAGTGAAACTGAAAAAGAGCTCATAAACCTTAAGGTTTGCATTTTAGAGCCCACGTTTACTAGAATGATCGTTTCTGTGATATCACTGAATTTTGATCATTTCTCCTGGGGTACCCTGTTGATTTATGCCCTTCTAAAATGAAACACGAGCATATTCATTATTTGGATATATTGTAGCGATTCAGCCAGACTTCCCAGTTTTCTTGCTCAAAAAGGCATGTGTTTCTCCACTAAATTCTGAACATAATACGGAGCGATGTGGCCCAGTAGTTAGCACTCTTGATTCGAGGGGCCGACAGTTGAAATCCGTTTCCGACCATTCAGATTTAGGTTTTTGGTGATTTCCCCAAAACGCTCTAGACGAATATCGTGATGGTTCCTTTCAAAGAACACGGCCTATTTCCTTCCCCTTCCTTAACAACATACCGAGCGTGTGCTCCGACTGTAATGACATCTTTATCGACTGGGCGTTAAACCCTAATTTTCCTTCCTTACTTCCTGAACGTAATTGAAATGGGGAACGAATGCCCAAAAGCTGAGTAGCTAAAATGCGAGCAACATTTGCTGTTTGGCTAGCGCTATACGATTTGTTGTCTCCTTGGACACCGAAGGAGATCCACTGGTTTATTCGTAATACCAAGCTCTCGATTTCCCAGCCGACTGAGTCAGTCTAAGTGGTTTACTCTTGTTCTATAAAGTAAGGTTGAAATGGTCACGTAAAATGGTCAATATCTATTACCGTCCATATTTTCCAGTAAAACTACTGCTACGCTTCTAAAGATGACGGTTTCATACACTTCATTTGCTTTACGAAAGCGTAGACAGGAGGAAGCTAGGCAGCTTTGCTACCACGATGGTTGTTCATGTGATGCTGTTGAGTACGTGGGCGACGACTGCCAAACTTGGTGTTGTTCACCCCGAATTACTGTATTTCTAAAGAGCGGATAGTTAGTCGACTTTAAGAGGAGTCTAGCGAGTCATCGTTATCTTTAGACCAACTCATAAGAGATGATTGTTTCCTTCCCACAGTAATACTACTCTCTCTCTCTCTCTCTCTCTCTCTCTCTCTCTCTCTCTCTCTCTCTCTCTCTCTCTGCCCTCGGTTATTTTTAAGATATTCAGGAAGTCAATAATATCAACAATATGAGTATTGTCAGCTACGGGCCCTAACTATTTGCGTATTGCCCTCACGTTTCGAATTTCGTGTTCACTCGCTGACGTAGCTTGTGAACAATGCTAGTGAGCGGCCACGTCTGATCTTGGATTAGGCATCTGTAAGGCTGGTCGGGATACTACAGTCAGAATTATAATTTAAGTTTGATAACGCTATTATTTACTTCTGAAGCTGCCAGTGCCAAGTTCTGTGAAAATACGCATTTTTATCTATTTGTGCTCGAGGATGGACAGTTACTATTGTTTCATATTTGTCATGTTATTGCCTGAGAGCGTCAGTGATCATATTACTTTTCAATATAAAATTTATTTCATTCAGTGCTCAGAAAGTTTATTAGTGGCTATATCAGCTTCAGCTGTTCAGTCATTTTCAGTAGGCCATAAGTCGATGAAGCAATATTCAATGGACTATTGATAATGTCTAGACGTTGAAACCGGAATAGCAGTTATAAAATTTCGTGAGCATTGACTAAAAAACTATGTATTGGTTCTACTATTACTCCTGGCGTTGCATTTTACTGTATTTATTTACTTTTCTACTTAAAACTACGCGCCATATCTAATGCCTTAGTGCAAACACCTGCATTTCTTGGAAAGAGCTTCAATTTGAGCCACCCAAACCTCTCTGGTTGACAGTGCAGTGAATTCATACTGCCACCCTTTTTATTTTTTACTCTAAGTTCTGGAAGCTCTGCCATGATGTTGCCAGACTAGTTACAGCGGGAGAATATAATTGAAGGACAGCGTTGCTTAATCACAGCATCAGCGATGTAAATGGTATGAAATAAATAGCGGATCTGTTATAGTGAAAACGCTGTTGTCTTGGCTCGAGCCCCTGACAGTTCTAATGTGATGTGCAACTAACTTTGCATATAAGCCTCCATGGCTATGGAACTTCCATCCAGCTATTCCTTTCGAAGCCGTAAGTCTACCAGCATAGTGCGGAAGTATCTGAGAACTCAGGAAAAAGTGGAGAGAAGCCAAAAGCATGATGAAGGTTTCAGTTGGTAGGAGAGGAGTTACAGCTTCAAAAAGTAGGTTTCAGAGACTTCCAGTCCCGCTACAGTACATAACTTTAACTTGGATTGTACGATCTGTCTGATGAATGTTCGAATAACTTGCGGGAAATCAACCGCGCGAGGTCTTCGACAACAACATATTTTGACAGGTGCACACATGCCATTTCCAAGGCACAAATACAGCAAGGAGGCGCAGTGTAAGAGAATTTAAAATCTTGTTTTGCATATACGCGCGCGCGCGCGCGCGCGCGCACGCACACACACACACACACACACACACACACACACTGTAGCACCACGTAACTAAATATGACAGACGTCAGAAGTTATCGGTAGTAACGAATTCTAAACTCGGCAGGCGAGTTAACGTTCTCTCTGTCCCTCTGTTTTTTGACAAAGGAGAGAGCAGGAGAGCCACGCAGAATTTAAGAAAAATTCTCCATCTCTCTTAAAAATTCTGTGTGGAATTGTGCTCTGTCCCGTGTCAAAAAAACAGTGTTTAAGTGCTACCCATTAGTAATTTTCACCATCTATAACTTCAGACGTCGGTTATCTTTTGTTGTATGGTGGCGCGAATGTTTACGCTCGCCGTGTGTGTGTGTGTGTGTGTGTGTGTGTGTGTGTGTGTGTGTCGAAAATGACTGGTTGTGACCTGTCAAAATGGCTGATGGCGGCTGTCCTAAGATGCGACCAGCTGCTTTCCCGTAAGTTATTTGAAGACTTTACACAAAGTGATGCCGCTTTAAAAAGAGCGTTAAGCCGTTTTGAGGAACTAGTTCTCTAGTTGGTGGCTAGAGGAGTATGTTAGTTGTCGCTGGCACAGTGGGCTACCCGAAGGTGGCTGGCAGGGAGCGGCGCAGTGTTTCGTGTGGGCTCACGAAGGAAACGCTGTGTGGACTATTTTGGGCGCGTAAGTGCGCTGTGGCACATTTCCAGGTTAGCGCAAGGTGAGAAGCCTGTGAGAGACGCCGGGTGGGGCTGGGGCGGCGGCCGCCACGTGGCAACGCCGCGGCCAAATGCGCGCACTTCCGGGTCGCCACAACCCTGCTGCCTCTGCGCTGCACCTGTTCCCCAGGCAGGGGGCGCAGGTAAACAGTCGTCATATCGCTGGTCGTCCCCCGGTTCCATCGACGCCTCTGCGACTATCTCGAAGTCTTCTTGCTTTATCTCACACCAGCTGTGGTAACCTGACTGTTGCGTTTCGTTTTTGTTGTTCTCCCCAGGGCATGCCTAATTTAGGCAGCATAAAGTCTAAAGATAGTAGCGAAAGTTTTCAGAAAACCGGTAAGTCTGTTACGATTCCGCTAATCGAACTCAGTATGCACGGCAAGGAAGGACGTTTATGTTTGCCGTGGGGAACCCAACAGCTATTGCTACCGCGCGGCTCGCCTCCTCTGTATCTAGTTGCCAACGACTGTTAGTCACTTCGTTATTCTGATTGAGGTAAGCTCTTGATATTGTTATTGTGCACTTCAGTCGGAAGACTTAATGTGGTGCAACTATGCACGGTAGTCGACCCCGTGCAACTGTCTTCGCTTCTGCATAATTGCTACAAACTACATCTGTTTGAAGTCCTACACTTCCTCCATTAGCAAATTATCGATTCCATGATGCCTCAGGGTGTGTCGTATCAGCCGATCCCCCCCCCCCTTTTTTTTAACTGACCCGTGCCTTAAATGTCATTCCTCACCAGTTCGACTCAGTACCTCTTCATCAGTTGCACGAACTCTTCATTAATTATCGGATTTACTGATAGAATCTTCGTCCTTCACTATACAGCACATTTCAGATGCGTCTTTCTTATCCGTTAATAGAGTTTGATGTGTTCTTAAAAAAGGAACAGTATGTAGTGCCCTGTCCAGAAAGTTGGGAAAACTCAAAACTGACGCCAATCACATTTTTGGAGAAGATTGTAAGTGCATAAGGAGTGGTAGACCACTGGGAAATGGAAGTGGTGTATTCGTTTAGTAGGTAAAAAGCTGAAACCATTCGACATAGAAACCGGAGCTGCATGCTGGAGTTTTTGGACAAATCCTAGTATCGAAGGTGGCCATAACCTTGTACATGGACCCTTTTGTCGACCACCAGACACATCTCTGGATGTAAGGTCATTAGAGAGTAAGTTCCCCAATCATACTGTTGTAAAAGGAAGAGACTAATCATCCGATAATCGATTGGTATAATTATTTTTGTATTGGGAAAATTGCCGCAGAACACGATGGAGTTCCTGTGAGATTCTATGCAGAATTTTCGACTGAATGCGCACTAATTGGGACTCTTAACATAATGATCATCAAAATACTTGAGTGGTCAATTGTGGGGATATGAAAAGGAATGACCTTGTACGTTCAGTCGTAGGTAAGGCAGGTGGATGACTTTGTTTCATTGGTAGGATACTAAGAAAATGCAGTCAATCTGCAACGGAGATTGCCTAGTGGAAGTGACGGTTAGTGCGCACAGCAAATCTTGAAAATGGTTATAAACTACAGTTTTACCAAAGCGCCATTTCGTAAAAATATCGTCAAAGTAGATGCTTCTCCTAAGTAAAGGCGTTTGAAAGCTACTGGTGGCTCTTCTAAGCAGCAGGTAATCGATACCAAATCTTTTGCGAGAAGCCGCATGGTTAGAGGCGTCATGTCACTGCGCGCCCCTTCCCGCCGGAGGTTTGAGTCCTCCCTCGGGAATGGGTGTGTGTTGTACTTAGCATAAGTTAGTTTAAGTAGTGTTTAAGTCTAGGGACCGATGACCTCAGCATTTTGGTCCCTTAGGAATTCACACACATTTGAACTTCTTTTTTGAGAGGATGTCATTTTGATTTTTTGTGTGTTAGTGAATAGTGTTTTTTGGAGGAAGTAAATGAATGAATAGAAGTTGTGAGTGGCTCTCATGCAGTTTTTGGAGGTGTGGAAGATATTTTAATGTGGAAGGTTTTTTTTTGAGTGGTTTCTAATGAGGAAATTGTAGAATATGTCTCAGGCGTGCGGGATCTATGTGAAGTATACCTCACTGGGATTACTGAACTTATACAAAGAAAGATAACATGATCACTGTTTTTTTTTACCCGTTTGAGCGTGTAACAAAAATGCTGAACAACCTGATCTGGCAGGCACAGAAATCAATGAATATACTACTAAGTATCGCTCCCGTCGTGACGGCGATGAGAAGTTTACACTGATTGCCGACGCTTAGAAGCATTCAAGCAGTCATTCTTCCATTGCTCCATACGCGAATGGATCGGGAAGAAATTGTTAATACGTTGTACAATGAAAAATACGCTCTGCCACGCACTTAACAGTGTTTTGCAGAGAATGGATGTGGGTGTGGAATGAAAGCTAGGTCTGTCAACATTTTGATAGGCAACACTCAGATATACTGTGAGTGGATAAAAATGTGGAAACGCCACAAGCACAACGAATTACCATGCGTAATACGGTGTAGAAAACCTGTTGGCATTCGAAACAACTTCCAGTTGTCTCGGAATGGATAGATATAGTTTTTCAGGGGAATCTGATACCATTCTTCCGATAAAATAGGGGCAAGTTTAGGCAACGTTGATGGAGGTGGATAGCGATCACACAATCTTCTCTCCAAAGTAGAAAGCAAAGGCTCAATAACATTAGGACCTGGTGGGAGATCCGAGAATTCATTCTCGTGCTCACAAAACCAGTCGTAGAAGATTCCATCAGTGTGAACAGGGGTCCTGTGGTCTTGGAACAACAAATCACCATTGGGGAACAGATATTGTACAGTGAGATTGACCTGATCAACCAAAATGATCACGTAATTCTTGAGGTTTTGGTCTTGGAAGTAAACTATGCCAGGGGTTGTAAACAGTGTGACACAAGACTCGCCCAACCAAATTACCTTCTTCCATTGCTCCACATTGCAGATATCATAGCTTCGGCACCACGTTTCCCTGTGACGGGCATTTCCATCACTGATGGGTGGTGTTGAAATTCCAGTTCGACCTGCAATTCCGTGCTTCTGGAGCTCGTGTTGTTTTAATACCGACAGGGTTCGCAGGTTTCAGCACAGTCTTGCTATTTGACCTTCCGTCTGTATCACTGGGCACGCACTTTCGTCCACGTTGTCACATTGGGGATGATGATTTTCCGGTTTTCTTGTATGCGGTATAAACCTACAATATGGAACCTGAATGCACTCAGCTCCGACATAATGCGCTCTTAACTACAAAGAACGCTGTTCTGACCACGAGTGACACTTGGAATATGTTGAAGTGATTGCATAGTTGTCGTTAATGGAAAAGCGCAACGTGCTGTCTTGGCCAGCATATGCATATATGTTCCAGCTTGTATTTCTTTTGCCGTTTTCATATTTTTCGCCAAACTCTGCATTTTCTTGGTAGTGTTGATTCGTTACCGATGGTACTTGTCATGACGATAAAAACGACGCCATTAAAGCCTGTAGCTTCTATTTCTTCGATATTTGTTTTTATGGGAAAGTAATGCTTAGTTAACAAGATTGTGTATCTCTGTGTGGCACCGAAGAAACGATACGTATTATAAAAACCAGTTCAGACTTCATAAATCGTATTTGTGCGGCAACCTCATTGATATTAAAAAAAATTTTTCGATATAGATGGAATTTTTCTTCTTTAATGTATGGTACGTGACTTAATGACGTTAATTCGTACAATTCTAGACGTTAATGTATACAGACCGGGAATCAAACCCCTTGCCTGCTAGATATTGTGTTCTTATAACAAATTTATAGTTACGTAGATACCTCGCGAGGTACTGTGTAGTTCGTGCCATAGGGTACTTCAACCCATTGTGTACTATTCTCTTCATACACCATACGGATACGATCCGTTATCTTGTATAAATCGTTTGGCTCTATCGTGAGATACACGATGGAGGAGGCAGAATGATTTTAGAATATATAACTTCACGTTAAGTCGCATTCATCTCGCGGTACCAGCCTTGTCCTGACGAAAGCAGCCTGTTACAATTCGAGCTGTGCACCAGAATAGGTCACACGAATGCCTTGAACGGAGTCTCCTTTGTTAATAGAATATAATCCTCTCCTCTGATAACTGAAATTTTACATTTACTTGTTCGTCTCTCTTCTTATTGCTTTGCTTTTCTATTCCCTTCCCCAAACGCGACGGACTCGGTTCTATTGCAAACTTGCTTGCAGAACGAACTCTTGATTTAAGTTTTTTTCAAAAGCCTCGGGTATGAGGTTAAGGTGATGTTAAACATTCTGTACTTTCTCTTGAGTTATGTAGAGAAGATAACAAACGGTAAAGGATCATTAGTCATGGACGTTTGGTGCTCGTTGTGGCAAAGTGCGTTCTGCAATCGGCTTCGTATATAGGAACATGCACTGCATGAGACATTGGAGAAACAAATTATTTTGTAAAAAGGATTTTTCAACCTGAGCTGACTCAACCGGTAGCGAATCATCAGGTAACCGTTTGAAAATGAAAGACAAAGGGGCCTATTAAAACACTGGGCAACTAACTAGCAAAACCAATTTCTGTACACAAGTACACGCACTTGAATACATTTTGAATACGTTACATAGAAACTTCTCAAAGTACAACTGAATAGACAGGTAATTAACATATAGTTAGTAGTTTTTAAATCACAAATGTAATATTAAAGTGTTCGTAGTATGAAACTGGTTGTGAGCTATATCTTTCTCAGCAGTTGTAATACACGGTTCAGTCACATTTATGTGACCACCGCCCGTCTTCGACGCCAGCGTGCAATAACCACTCACAGACGGTAGGTGCCAACACTAGCATCGGAGGGTATATGAATTATGTGTGCGGAGCGCGGGAAACAGTGCAGTTGTAAACTGATAGCGTGCCACTGTGTTTAGGATATACCGTCCATGGCAAAATGGCGTTCTCCAAAACCGGCGCTGAGGCAACTGTGGTACACCACGAGCCATAGATGGCAGGGGTGAACGACGGCCGCGGACGTGTGTACTGGCGAATACACGTGCAACTCTTATGCAATTATCCGCACGGATGAACCAAGGAAATACCAACATTGTCTCTTCAACGACCGTTCAGCGAACGTTGCTGCCTACTTGCTGATTGCTGTTCATCGGCAACGAAGGCTGTAATTTGCACGCCAGTACCGCAGCTGGATGCCCATTGAGTGGCTACAGGTGGCCTTTTCAGCTGAACCAAGTTTTATTTATACTCCACAGGAGTGAAACGCAAGAAAACTAACGCCCTGCAACAATCGTCGGTAGTGTACCGACCGGAGGACGGAGCGTTGTGGTCTGAGACCTTTTCTCGTGGCTCTCCCTGGGTGATGTCAGTCTGGAAGGCACAGTGGATCAACAGAATTATGCGTCTATCCTTGGGGGTCGATGCCGACCCCTACATGCATTTGTTCTTCCTCGGCACGGCGGCATTACGAGCAGGACCATGCAATGTGTCATACACCTTACAGTGTACATCTACATCTGTACTCTGCAAAGCACCGTCAGGTGCATGGCAGAGGATACGTCCCATCGTACCAGTTATTAGGGTTCCTTCTTTTTCCATTCGCGTATGGAGCACGGGGAGAATGATTGTTCGTACGCCTCTGTGTGTGAAGTAATTATTCTATTCTTATGTGCGCGACATATAGGCGGTTTTGGTGTATTCTTAGAGCCATCATTTAAAGCCGGTTCTTGAAACTTTGTTGGTAGACGTTCTCGAGATAGTTTACATCTGTCTACACGAGTCTGCCAGGTCAGTTCCTTCAGTATCTCCGTGCCACTTTCCCACGGATCAAACCTGTGACCATTCGTGCTGCCCTTCTCTGTATGCGTTCAATATCCCCTGGTAGTTCTATTTGGTACCGGACCCACACATTTGAGCAAATTCTAGAACCTCCTTTTTAGACTGGTTGCTCTTCCCCAGAATTCTACCAGTAAACCTGCTTTACCGTGACTGAGTCTACGCGATCATTTAATTTCATATTTCTACGAAGTGTTACACATAGTTATTTGTATGAGTTTTCCGATTCTAACAGTGACCATGGATATTATAGTCATAGAATACAACGTTTTTTTCGTTTGTGAAGTGCACAATTTTGAGTTTCTGGACATTTAAAGCAAGTTGCCAATGTTTGCACCAGTTTGAAATCTTATCAAGATCTGACTGAATATTTATGCTTCTTTGAAACAGTTGTCTGCAAATAGACTGCGGTTATTATTAATGTAATTAGAATTATGTATTAATACCTTCAGCTGTTGACGGGCGTTGTATATATCAACGGGGACAGGTGAAAATGTGTGCCGCGACCGGGATTCGAACCCGGGATCACCTGCTTACATGGCAGACGCTCTATCCATCTGAGCCACCGAGGACACAGAGGACAGTGCGACTGCAGGACTATCTCGCGCACGCCTCCCATAAAACCTACATTCTCACCTTATATGTCCACACACTACGTTCGTAGTGTCCCTACCCAAAGTAAGTATATAGTTCTGGCAATATCGGCCATGACCTTCTTCTTCTATGCGGATGCACACATATTACCCGAATTCTTACGGGACTTTGTAAAAATGTCTTCCACGAGTAATGAGTATGTTGGGTAGGGACACTACGAATGTAGTGTGTGGACTTGTAAGGTGAGAATGTGGGTCTTGCGGAAGGCGTGCGCGAGATAGCCCCTGCAGTCGCACTGTCCTCTGTGCCCTCGATGGTTTAGATGGATAGAGCGTCTGCCATGTAAGCAGGAGATCCCGGGTTCGAGTCCCGGTCGGGGCACACATTTTAGAAGAAACAGCTTCTCTGACAAAGAGATAAATACAGCACTGCATTGTAAAAGGTCTAGATCTTCTAATGAAAAAGAATAAAGTAAAAGGAAAGTTTTCCTTCCATTTGTAAAGGCTATCACGGATCGCCTCAGGAAAGTATGCAGAAAACACGGTATTAATAAAGTGTTTAACCTAACAAGAAAAGTGTATATTTGAACACTGCAAAGGGCTTACGCTCGCGGCTTGCCACAGCGGGAGTATATAAGATCCCCCTGCACTTACTGCCAAATGTACATAGGAACTACAAAAACAAGCATCAACATGCCCCTCATGGAACAACAAGTGCAGTTGTCACCTCTCTCTCTCTCTCTCTCTCTCTCTCTCTCTCTCTCTCTCTGTGTGTGTGTGTGTGTGTGTGTGTGTGTGTGTGTGTGTGTGTGTGTGTGTGTGTAGCTTATTGGCGCTCGACGGCGAGGTTATCAGCGCCCTAACGCATATTAAAAGAAACGCAAATGTTATCACATTGTCAAGAGGAATTCTATAAAATGGCACTCATGCACTCACTCATTCGCGTGGACCACACAATCACTCAGACGCCTTAATTGTCGTTTGGCCAAGATGGTTAAATCAGCAATAGCAGATCACGCACTAGGAACGGGAAGCTACCAAATTCGTTCCTCTTACACTGTTTTTAGCAAGATCCAATAATTACAATGCTAAGATATACGGATAGGCCATAGAAATACAAAAGCGCAAAAAACTATTTCAGCAGAAGTGAAGGTTTGGAGTTAGACAAGTTGGGCCTTTAGTGCCGAATAAAACAAGCAGCGCCAACTCTTCTCCATTACAATCTCCGCAGCATACATCGCCGCGACATCGTGATCTTAGCGGTCTGATGACGTCAGGAAGCGACCGTTGCAGGCGCGTCACTCAACTGACAGACCACTTTTGGTGTTTCTAGAATTTACTATAGACACGCCAGTGCTTGACCTGGAGATGTATATAGTCATACAGGGCTTCTTCGTTCTCATTGTGTTCGTTTGCGACGTCTGGGACGTTGTACGTACGGCAGGCATTTTATAGACACGCGGGATTAAGTTAACGTTTTTATGTTTTTCCATATGAGCTTGCAGCTTATACATTGCACTTGTCGGTATTTGCGTGTGTTCGACGTCGAGATACTCTTGTTTGCGGTGATAGGTTCACGTACAGGTTACGGCATTCTTCCACTTCAGTTTGCAGAGCGTGTTTTCTTGGGTATATTATCGCTCAGTACAACATACCTTTTGCAGTTTCTCTTACGTCACCCGGCGACCTCGTGGAAGTTTTCGTTACAGCGCGGTGGGAATTTACCAGACAGTCACGTATATTTTTGACTAGTTTGAGCGCCACGTACAGTTGCTGCCTAAGTTTGTGCAACCGGTAAGATACGTGGCGCCACGGATAATGTGGTGGTGGGAATGAAAGGTGCGACATACCGAGCTTTCGTCATGTCCCCAGTGGCACTTAAGTTGGCAACACGGCAGCAGTTAGCTTGCGGTCCTTGATCCTTCTGATGCTATGCGACGTTTCGTCTGTGCGCTGGATAGCCCTGGCTGTGCCGCGCTGGACAGCCCTGACTACACCGCGCCTGTGCCGGCAGCCATCTTGGCGAGCGTGGGCACGAGCAAGGAGCTCCTGCTTTCTCTCCGCGGCTGCTGATTGCACCACATCGTTCAACTGTTGCGACTCGAGCTCTTGGCTTCCGTTCTACGTCAGTGCTTGACCGGGAGCTGTACATAGTCATACAGGGCTTCGTTCTCATTGTGTTCGTTTGCGACGTCTGGGACGTTGTACGTACTGTAGACATTTGATTTGCGGTGTTTCACACACCCTGTCGGCCGCCTACAACTATTTCATTAAATCCCTTTAATCTCATTGCGTCACAAAAATCAGAACTGGAATGCATTGTAACAGCAAAGTTATGTGCGTTTTGGGATAATGCTAGGAGAAACAATTCTTTCGCACCTTGCAATGCACACAGGTTCCCCAAAGATTATATGCGTTAGGTCTCGCTGTATCTTTCATTTTTGGCCTCATTTTATAGCTAACAAGGTCTATCTGAAACTACTAATAAAACGCCTATATTAATGTATGTATCCCCTATACTGCATCACGTAGTGTCACTACAGACTATTCACATGGTGTTAGTTGTTATGCTTTTCTCACCATTGCCAGGTTGTAAGGGTTCCATCATATTTATGCTTGTTCATTCTGGTGCTAGCAAAATTCCGCGACTTTTCATTATCGACCCTAAACACACAAGTAACAAAATTTGTATATTAACTGTAGATTACCGACAGATGCCAGTAGGTTTCGATACATTAGGAAAAGAAATGTGGCTTGTGGGTAAATATTGTCAGATCTTTTTTTTTCTCGAAACGGATTATAATTTTGAATTTTGGTTCTCAACTAACCTTCCGCGTATCAGTTGGAAACAGACATTACCAGATCGCGAGCCATCACCACATTTTGGATCGTTTCTGCGATTCAGTTGAGAAAACGTATTTAATTGACTTATGCTCTCAGCGCAGAATAAAACACAGTTGTTAAAAAAAAGTGTTTTACTAGATTGTCACTTCTTCATCTGACACAGTAGTATCTTTAGTTATGTGCGTGAAAATTATGCCACGTCATTGGTACTTGTCAAAACATTCACCTGACTGTTGAAGCTCACTCTTCTGTGCGTGTATGCTTACAATTCAATTTATTTTTTATAGCTTCCCGATGAGCAGACACAAAAAGAAGAAAACAGATAATTTCGACACATTGAATAGTGGAAACCTAAAAATTCTGGCGATGTTTTAGAGATCCTGTTTGCCCTTTGCACTTAATTTTTTACCTTTGAAAATCATGTGAAAAAATACGAAGTTGCACCGTCGATCGTATTCCTCCGTAAAAAATTGGCTAGCTGAGTTGTTCCAGGTATAGAAAGGTAGGTGATGCACTCGGAGAGGATCTTTCCTAGTAAACTTCTGTACCGAAGACTATTGCACTTTCATTGGTTTGAAAAGTTAGTGAATGCACAATGTGATTCAAATGCGGCTGGTTGGCTGTGAGCACGCCCCCAGAGAGATCATTGCTTTTCGTTGCACGCTGTGGCTGCGCAGTCGCGTACTGCGGTAAACAGGCTCACATGTGCCGTAAGTCCGAAGGTTGTTTGCTGCGATAAACTTTTTTACTCTTCCCAAGGATGTCTGGCGTGCGCGCTGTTGCCACATGTACGCGGTCACGTGTCGCAGCAGCCCTCGCCGGCATCTGCGCCTTTTAAAAACGTCGTGGCCTCCTCCCGGGGGGGGGGGGGCTGAGCAGTGACGTGTACACTCTCTCTCTCTCTCTCTCTCTCTCTCTTCACCATCGCTACGGCGAGAGAAACATAGAGGATGTATAGTAGCAACGAGAAATACCATATGGTTTGTGGAATTGATTATTGGTACCTGATAAGCTTAGAATGTAATGAACTGGAATTAATAAAATTCAAGATACGTGTCACGATAATATCGTAATCAACCCATTGTTCTCAGTAAACGAGAACCGAATGCACGACAGTGCGCGTAGCTCATGCATTATTGCTGATCATCCGACCAGTAGCTACACTTCCTTGTTTTGTTGTTTTTTCATTGGTAGCATGTGCAGACATCTACAGGAGCCGCTCACACGTTCGGTTTTCCACCCAGAAAGGTGATTTAATGTAGGACTGGCCTGGTATTATGGAGGAAGCGGGTCCAAATCCATTTTATAACAAGCTTAAGTCACCTGAATGTTGGGTTGGTCCCTTTACCTTCAACAGTCACGGGCGAGTCCAGGGGGAGGAGGATGGATTGCAGCCCCATTAGACCTCCTCCTCCTCCCTTTCCTGTGGATTCGCCCGTGGCTCTGTTACATTACCTCGGTCGAAGGCTGCAGCCCCATAGCGTAACCCCCCCATAGCGTAAACGCCCCCCCCCCCCTCCCTCCTCCACACACAAACAGAGCTGTTTCGTATTAATCTTAAAAAGTCTTTGAGACATAGTTTTCAGGCTTAAGTCTCAAAAGTTTCCTGCTATTGTTGTTGGTGTTATAATAGACTAAGAAAATACCTTAGCGTACGGTAGAGAATTTCAAAATTTCTATGAGCTCAGCCCCTCTCACCCGCCCTTCCGATCAGAACCCAGTGTTCGCCATGGAACAGAGCTTTTGTTGTATCTCTAACAACTTTTCCACTGCCGGAACTTTTAATCTTCTTTCGATTTCTCAGTATGTGATGTTGTCCATCTTCGCGAGAACTCCCACCTGTGGATAGATATTTTATCTTAATCTGCTACGATATTCCTAATAACTGAGAAAGGTCAGAAGTTTGTGTCGCTATTGTTGTTGAAGTGTGGGAAAAAGTAACCTTGTTACTTTGCAAATGTAGACTAGTAATTTTATAGACGTCGCGATATTTATTGGCGCAAAAAATTCAAAACTTAGTTTTTTAATACACCTTTTGAAGTTGTGTTATGGCAGCCACAAAACAATTAAAAGCGATATTGATTATTATTTGACGGTGACTATCATCCATAATAGAGTTTTCAGAAACCGCTACTATACCTTTGTTTTCTTTTTCAATTTGTGTTTCGAGGTGTGACCTAATCATCGGACGAAAATTTACAATATAAAAACGCTAAACATGAACGCACACAACTCTTTCTGTACTAATTTTCTGCCTTTGTATGTGTTGTGACCTACCTGCGGAGGATTATTGGGATAGGGTTTACTTCATTTGGTCGTATGCTCCTTTCAGCAAAAACCGCAAATAATTGTTCACCCTAATCATCAGGACCACCTGCATTCTTGTGGAAGAAAACGCTACACGAATGCATCTATTTCTGGCAGTGAGAGCGAATTATCACATTTTTGTGCTATCAAAAGACGTGCTGCTTCTCCGAGGACAGTTGTCTGAATAACATGGCAGCCACTGGTCAAAGGTTAATAAAATACCTAGTTTCCTTTAATCGTTTTCCCTCTTGTCGACTATACAGCAAGGAAAACATAACACACAAGTTGTTCCAAAAGTTTTTCATGCAGTGTCACGTTAAACCCAGTTTGCGCCTGGTGCTTAATGAGATACAAAAAATGGTTCAAATGGCTCTGAGCACTATGGGACCTAACATCAGTAGTCATCAGTCCCCTAGAACTACTTAAACCTAACTAACCTAAGGACATCACACATATCCATGCCCGAGGCAGGATTCGAACCTGCGACCGCAGCAGTCGCGCGGTTGCGGACTGAGCGCCTAGAACCGCTCGGCCAAAGTGGCCGGCAATGAGATACAATCAGGCGCTCTGTCCGGGAAGAGAAGCATCTAGATTTTAAGGGTATTATACGGTTACTTTTTGGTAGCGTATTTACGCTCTGTAAACAAAGAACATTTTTTCTCTTTATGTCTATTCTCTGCAAGCCACCTTGAAGTGCACTGCATAGGGTTACTTCCCATTATACCTCGTAAGGGGTTTCTTCGATATGTTCACACGTGGAGCGCGAGTAGGATGACGTCTTAAATACCTTTTGTGTGTTGTAGTTAGTGTACTCTAAGCCTTCACAGTCGCAACTGGAGTGATATGTTGAAGAAAATTTCTAAATTACTTACTTAGCAATAGTTCTTGAAGTTTAATATGTGGGCCTAAGCAAGGTAATGCGACCCCCCTAATGGGGTTTTCTGGTCGAGAGGTCTGATTTTTACCTCATTTTCATCAATTGTTGGGTGAAATCAAAAGATAAGATTATGATTATATCCTTTTATTCATCTATATTTTACCCGATTTAAATTTTTTTGTCCCAAAATAAAATGGCGCCGAAGATCGTAATGCACGCCGTACACCGGTAGGCGGGTGGAACTGGTTCAGGTAACTGGATAGTCTGTAACAGTCCAGACCAAAAAATGATTAAATTATGATTGTAGCAATGGCCAGAACCTTTTAAAAGTGAAAAAGTCGTTTTTCGTAAAATGACGGCTACTTGGAAAAAGTAAAAAAAATCGACTTTGTTTAGACATTCAGACGTGCATAAAAAATCGGTATTTTGAAAATTGTTTACCTTTCAGAGGTTCCGGCCATATCCAGTTCAATGCTCTACAAAAATAGCTAAGCGGCGTCTTCATCGGCCGAGTAGTTTTTCGGCGATCCAAGCACCCAGCACAAAAATGTGACTTTGTAGGAAATCGCGTTTAAAGCCTTGGGAAGAAGTTTCTTTTTTTTTTTTTGGGGGGGGGGGGGTGCATACCATCAGTTTGCGATACCAGGGGATTGCAGTACGCCTTCCTTGACGTCGTAAATCTCGTCCGTGCGCACCACGTGCTCTCGAGCCGCAGATCTGTCTTCTTTACTGGCCGTAGACGCGCGGTGCTCTGAGCGTACAAGGCGGGTCCGCATTGTGCCTTCAAAAAAGTTCGAACGCCGTGTTTCCAAGTTGAATGCGTATGACATTCACTGTTTGTGCTAGTCCCAAGAAGCCGTCGTTGAAGATAACTGCAGATACATTGTTTGCAATTTCGGCTACTTCTTTACCGAAATATATGTGTTTTCTGAAAGCGTCCAAATCGGCGAATTTATGGACTCGTTAGAGTTTTGAGTGTTCGCGCCAACACATCTTTCCAGTAAACTGTCATTCGATAGGTCTTCGTATACAGGTCAGGTAGCCGCTCGACGACGCGGGACTACCGGTCAGATGATCGTGTATTTCGACTGTATGCAGTAGTTAACGGGTAAAAAATGGTTTTGCCCACGTGTTCTCCATAATATAATATCTCGAAATATGCAATAAAAATCGATTTCTTGAAACTTCTAGACCAGAAAACCCCCTTAAAGCCGTCTCTCAGTTCTTTCAGTATCTCCGTGACTCAGTCCCATGGCCGAACAAGCCTGTGACGATTCTTACTACACTCCTGTGTATACGTTCAATATTTCCCGTTACACCCATTTGGCACGGCTCCCACACACTTGAGCAATATTTTTAGCAATATTCCATGATGGGTCGCACGAACATTATTTAAGCAATCTCGTATGTAGACTGATTGCATTTCCCAAGTATTCTACCAATGAGCCGCAGCCTGGTATTTAACTTCACCAACGACTGAGTCTGTATGATCGTTCCAGTTCATATGTCATCACATTGTTACAACCAGATATTCGCATGAGTTCACCGATTTCAACAGTGACTCATTTGTATTATAGTCATTCTGAACGTTTAAAGCAAGTTGCCATTCTTTGCACCTGTTGGAAATCTTATCATTATCAAGATCTCACTGAATATTTTTGCAGGTTTTTCGGACAATATTTCATTAGATATGTGCGACAAGTCCGAGGTTATATCGGCTGTTAGTTCGTTAAATACAATGTGAACTGCAAAATGTCCAACACCCTTCCCTGGGGGCATGCCTGTAATTAATTCTGCCTCTGCCGATGACTCTTCATCCAAGTTAAAATACTGCGTACTCGATATCAACAAATCCTTAATCAAGTCACTAATCCTCAATAAAGGCATAAATTCTCACCGCGTCATGTCAAATATAAAGGAAAATGCATGAGTTGGCTGCCATAATGAAATTGATCAGATGACAGTACCTTTCCCTTCTGTACAATACTGGGGATTACACCTGGGAACTCCCGACATCCATAAGTTTACTTTTTAAAGCGATCCTTGTGACCAGGTGACTAGAACTGTCTGGAAGAATTCAGATTCACTTTCCCGTGGCTACAGCTGACTTAAAATCAGTAGTTCGAAGGATGTGAGAAGTGCTGATGTAGAGGTCACTCGAGATGGAAAGGTGTGAGCAAACGAGCACAGGTAATGTTAAGATAGCCAGACGATGACTTATACTTAGAATTTTCAGTTGCACGTTATCAGTGGCGTTGTTTGGCAGATGCCTGTATCGAGATAACCCATATGATGTGACGGTGGGTTCCTGATAGCCGGCTGCCACTCTGCTCACGCGCTGCGCAGATAGCGTGTACAGTCGCCCAAAATGTAGAGCACTTCTCTTACCTACCAGTGAATTGTGTCGGAAAAACGACACGCACCGTAGTTGACGATGGTCTGTTGATGTTACACCTGAGCAGTGGAATTCGCCCTGTGCACTGTAAGTAGAGTTACAATAGTCGAATGGTAACCGAATTGCCACACGTATATTATTTTCTAATCGGAAAATTAATAGCGTTTCGTGGAAAGTTCATGGAGGTCTGCTGTTTCCATTTATGTGGAATACCTCGTAGGTGTCATTGAAGTGGAGATTCAGTTAAATTAGTCTGCAAGTGAAGAACCTCATTCTTTGGGAACGATCCACTATGAACCAATTTTTGCAGTCTTCCGTATGGAGCGCTTGAGACGCAGCACTGTGTGAGGAATGATTAATAATCCTAAGATTTTGCTTGCACGCTGTTGTCGTTTCAGTCAAAAGTCGAGGTATATGGAAAATGCCGAGTGGCAACCTGTTTCCGAATTTACCTTAATGCCTCTGAGTAAGAGTTCGGAGAAAGCCAGGTTATATTGCATTCCATTGGGATCATTTTGTGCAAAACACTTTCATGGTCAAATCTCAAGCAGAGTTGGTGACCACTAACTTTTTTATTGAACCGAACTAGGCTTGTGTGTGATGCTGCTATGAAGAGGAATATTTCCAACCAACTTTGTGGTTGATAACCTTAATACAACAATCTGTCAGGAAAACCAAACGAGAGAGAGAGAGAGAGAGAGAGAGAGAGAGAGGGGGGGGGGGGGGGGGCACGTGCGGTAGTCAAACGCAGGCTGAAAGACGTAGTTACTGCCACAGACATTTTAGATGGATTGACGTCACGTTGTTTTCCTGTTGTCCACCTGGTAATGTGTTATTACGAGAGAGCATATATGGTCTCGTGGCCGTGAGACGTGAAATGTGACGAGATTTTAATGCGACAGTCTTCCTTATTAATAGGCATACGTATATGACAAGTCTTCTTTCTTTTGGATGACCCACACTTGTGGCATAGTACCAAAAAGAAAGTGCTTAGGGTTACTTAAAGTGTATCATCTGTGATTCCATTAATTAGTCAATCATGAAACAGAAGTGCAGAAATTACAAGTACATGCACTTGAATGTAGCCCTTAGGGAGTGATACACAATTCTATTGGCTGGCACGTATGTCCTCTACTTGCCAACAGAGACTATCCGTGGGGTCGGGAAGTGTATTAGTCAACCACAGTATTATTGCACTTTGGGGCGAGGACGCTTCTGCCAACTTATTGCGAGTTTTTGCCTTATATTTCACGATGACAGGCTGAACCACTTGATAATATATGCTCAACTGTGCTGAAAGCATTCTCAGTGTGATGCATTTTCCTTAGTCGGCACTGTATTTTTTTTACTGTAATGTCATCGCATGTTTCTGATAACTACCGCGGGAGGACAAATGCAATAATATTGTGGTCGGGTAGTATGTTTGACTTGAATGGGTAGTTATGTGGACCTCGAACTAAAAGAAATGTTGAACCGCGTTGTTAAACCAATAGGTCGGGCAACTTCATTCACACTATTGTCTGTCATGGGCACGTCCAAACACGATAATTTCTGTCAGACATTCTGTCACGTTGACTCATCTTAACTGCGTTGTTTCCATATAACCGACTGGCATATAAGCACCATTTTTTTTCTATCAGATGTGGAGCGGTAACGTGGCCGCCTGATACGAGTTCTATACAATGTACTGCGCTATGAGGGACGATTGTGTTCTCTTAAGATGGTGACTAATGTTATGTCCGTCGAGTTTAATACTAATTGTTCTATGGAGCTATATACCGGGAGAGGAGTGTAAGACGAAATATTAAATAATGTTGTTAGTAGCCCAGTTATGCCTAAAATATACAAATAGCCCGTTTCTTTCGAATCGCAGCAAGATACTGGACTGCTATCGTTTCTAGGCACATTAATCCCATGATCTGGATACAGTAGAACCTTTACGCGGTATTTATGGGGTATATTATACAGGATAGCCGAGGAGGAATGGTCAGTATTCAGGGATTTAACAGAAACTATCATTCAAAGTAAAAAGTCTAGTAAACATGTAGTCCAAAATGCATACCTTACAGTCATGAACATTTGTTAATCTGCTGAACAAGAGCCATAGCTCTAGAGGTATATCCGTAGCACCTAACACTGCTGGTGTGTTTCGGGAGTTATTCACACATGCTGGGATGCACTGTGAGAATAGCTATTGCTGTTTGCGTTTCATTCTATTGTTTATAATGAATGATTTAAGAATTTTTTTAAGTTTTGCTACTGGCGACTAATATACGAGGGCTTTCAATAAGTAAGGCAACACGTTTTTGTTCCGAAAGCAGATTGGTTTTATTCAGGGTTCCAAGACACCATATTACTCCTCACTCTTTTGGCCACAAAACCTAGTATCTCAACATAATCTCTGTCCAATGCGACGGCCTTACGCCACCTCACTGGGAGGTCGCATGATCGATGTCGTAGGCAACGTCTTGCTGCATTAATAACCTCCCGGTCATCCACGTACTGCTTCCCGCGGAGTGCATCCCTCATTGGACCAAACAGATGGAAGTCGGAGGGGCGAGATCCGGGCTGTAGGCTAGATGAGGAAGAACAGTCCTATGTTGTGTAAGATCGTCTCGAGTGGGCAGACTTGTATGAGGCCTTGCGTTGTCATGGAGAAGGAGAAGTTGGTTTCCATTCTTGTGACGACGAATACGTTGAAGTCGTTTCTTCAATTTCCTGAGGGTAGCGCAATACGCTTGAGAGTTGATCATTGCACCCTGAGGGAGGACATCGAACAGAGTCCTAGAAGACTGTCACTTGACTATACTGACTGAGGGTGCGGCTTTGAACTGTTTCTTCAGGGAAGAGGTGGTTGACGCCACTCCATGGATTGTGTTTGGGGTTCGAAGTGATGAACCCATGTTTCATCATCGCCTGTGACGATGTCCGACAAAAAATTGTCACGATCAGCCTCTTAACGCGCAAGCAGCTCCTTACAAGTGGTCCTTCGTTGTTCTTAACGCAGACGTCCAGTTGAGCAGCGAGGTGTTTGATCACTTCGAATGCGAGTGTCCGCACATTCCAACATTGCTGGAGTCACAGCTGTGCGCCGCCGGCTGGCACGTGATGGATCGGACAAGTTTACGGCCCCTTATTGCGATGTTGACAGACGCCTCGCCCAACGACTTACTGTGCTTTTATTCATTATCGGGACTTCGTAGACATTTTGCAAACTTATGAATATCTGCGATGCTTTGTTTTTCCACCAAAAGATACTCAATGACAGCTCTCTGCTCGAAACTTCCCTCCGTTATAGACGCCATTTGAAAGGTTACGTATAGCGGTCGCCACTAATCGAAACTTCATGAAATTATTGGGGACTGAAGTGGGACACGTTATCTGCAAGGTTGGTTCGATATAATTTTCTCACACAATTTGTTGCCCCATCTCCATCTCTCAGACATCACATTTCCGTGGACTTCTGCTCATGTTACTTGTGTCTTAAAAAGGATAACTCTCTCCATAGTTGAGTGGCAACAATGTCGGTTTTCACGCAGTTAACCTAGATTCGAATACTGGTGACAACACAAATATAAATTGACACTGAAATGGCGACAGATGAAAGTATTTGCACCGAGCTGTAGGCGAAAGGAGATTTATAATTTATTTACCTATAAACAATAGCATACATTTTCGTTATTATACGTACAGGATGGATTACACTTAAAAGCGAACACTAACACGTGTGGAAGTATACAGTGGCGAAAGTAAAAGCGTTCTGGTAAACATGAATCCGCGAACGAGTTGTTGGCCAGATAATTGCGAATATGTGGTTACGATGCACCACTGACTGTAGTATAATATATTGGTCTAGTTAGTACACATGGATTTGAAATGTAAAGTTTTTCGTTAAGTCCCCATGTAATGGGTTCAAATGTGACAACACAAATATAAATTGACACTGAAATGGCGACAGATGAAAGTATTTGCACCGAGCTGTAGGCGAAAGGAGATTTATAATTTATTTACCTATAAACAATAGCATACATTTTCGTTATTATACGTACAGGATGGATTACACTTAAAAGCGAACACTAACACGTGTGGAAGTATACAGTGGCGAAAGTAAAAGCGTTCTGGTAAACATGAATCCGCGAACGAGTTGTTGGCCAGATAATTGCGAATATGTGGTTACGATGCACCACTGACTGTAGTATAATATATTGGTCTAGTTAGTACACATGGATTTGAAATGTAAAGTTTTTCGTTAAGTCCCCATGTAATGGGTTCAAATTTCACTATGTCGTACCTCACATTGCTCAACGCTTAGAAATGAGGAACATGTTACTGCTGATACAAGATGACGTTTAAAGCGCCGATGTGGTCCAGGAGGGGTCAACCCATACGTTGACGTCCAAGGTCACGCTGCTTAAAACCTCGTTTGCGGTCCCATTGTTACTGGAACCCATGTTTACCCGTGTCAGTTTTCGCAGCTGCTTATGATACACCGTGTATACCAATTTTGCAACTGGTCGCTTTTGGCGCCCTTCTGAGCTAGAGTCTTAAGCAGATCCTTCTTATCTGTGAATTTCAACGGAACACCTTACTGTTCAAATGGTTCAAATGGCTCTGAGCTCTATGGGACTTAACATCTGAGGTCATCAGTCCCATAGAACTTAGAACTACTTAAACCTAACTAACATAAGGACATCACACACATCCATCCCCGAGACGGGATCGAACCTGCGACCGTAGTGGTCGCGCGTTTCCAGACTAAAGCGCCTAGAACCGCTCGGCCACACCGGCTGACACACATTACTTGTACTCAGCCACTAGCGATCTCACGAGACAGAATTTGGCTTGCTTATATGAGCATGTGTATATAATGAGGTGACGTAAGTCTTGAGGTACTTCCTAATATCGTGCCAGACCTCCTTTTGCCCGGTGTAGTGCAGCAGCTTGATGTGACATGCATTCAGCAAGTCCTTGGAAGTCCCTTGCAGGAATGATGAGCCATGCTTTCTCTATAGCCTTCCATAATTGCGAGTGTGTTGACGGTGCAGGATTTGGTGCACGAAGTGACCTCTCGATTATGTCCCATTTACGTTCGATGGGATTCTTGTCGGGCGATTTGGGCGGGCAAATCATTTGCACGAATTGTCTAGAACATTCTTCAAACCAATCCTAAACATTTGTGGCCCCGTGACATGGCCTATTGTCATCCATCCATAAGAATTTCATCGTTCTTTGGGAACATGATGAGCATGAATGGTCGCAAACGGTCTCCAAGTAGCCGAACTAACCATTTCCAGTAAATGATCGGTTCAGTTGGACCCCAGTACCTTGTCCATTACATGTAAACACAGTCCTCACCATTATGGAGTCACTGCCAACTTGTACAGTGTTTTGTTGAACTTGAGTTCATGGCTTCGTGGAGTCTGTGCCGCACTCGAACGCTTCTATCGGCTCTTACCAACTGAAATCGGGACTCTTCCGACCAGGTCACCGTTTTCCAGCCGTCTAGGGTCCCATCGAAATGGTCATGAGCGCCGCAGAGGCGCTATAGGCGATGTCGTACTGTTCGCAAAGGGCTCCCGGTGGTCGTCTGCTGCCATAGCCCATTAACACCAGATTTCGCCGCACTGTACTAACGGATACATTCGTCGAATGCCCCATATTGACTTATGCAGTGTTGCTTGTTGTTAGCCCTGACGGCTCTAAACAAATGCCGCTGCTGTCGCTCGTTAAGTGAAGGCAGTCAGCCACTGCATTGACCATGGTGAGAGGTTATAATGCCTGAAATTTGGTACTGTCGGCACACATTGAACATTGGATCTCGGGATATTGACTTCCCTAATGATTTCCAAAATGGAATGCCCCAAGCGACTAGCCCCTAAACTACCTTTCCGCGTTGAAAGTCTGTTAGTTCCCGTAGTGCGGCCTCAGTCACGTCGGAAGATTTTTCCTCATGAATCACCTGAGTACAAATAACAGTGCACTGCCCTTTTATACCATGTGTATACGATACTACCGCCATCTGTGTATGTAGATATCTCTATACATGACTTTTGTCACCATAGTGTAGTGTTAGGAGTAGCATGTTTTGTGATAATGCTTGTTATCGCTGACCAAGATCTGAACTGAGCTGAAGGTGAGTTGGCTTGCTTGATTTTATATCAGCTGCATTAAATTAATAAGATGTTGACATGTAAACGAAAAAATTCTAATGTTTATTTTGTAGAGTGAGAATATTTCGAAACACGAAATATGCATACACACTAATTACACGTTTTCTGGGTGAAGTCTGTCACCGCAAAAGAACTCGACGACGAGCGATCAGTTAGAAGTGTTCAGTTCTGTAGTGCATCTTCGGCCATTCTATGCACCGAAGACAGAAGTTAAAATGGATACCCAATTTACAGAGACTATCCGATCTAAAAGGAGGTTACGCTCATAAGTTCTATTAGTCTAAAGTTATTTATACCGCATTAAAAGTAAAATGACCAACGAACCATGACCTAAGGGCGTTTTTATAGTTTTCTCTCAGGACCTGGGTCTACTGTCGGCAGCATGGGCATAGTTTGTCATTAGCTATATCACTGTTCAGTAATCTCATTCTCTCATAGAAGTCGAATGAAAACAAGCATATTGTTAATTAAGTATCGTCAATCTGTCCGCTATAAAGCGATTAAAGATTTTGTAAAATTCAACACTGAATTCGTGCAAGATAGCTATCTGAACGCTCTTGGATCATTTCACACATTAATACAAAAATGTCAGGTTTCAGCGTACATCGTGATCTGCTAATTTCTGGAAAGTTACCAGCATAACAAAACAGTTCGGTGATGAAACTACCTCTGAGCAGCGGATATCTATGTCCTTTACTCGTTATCTCTGGGCGCTTTTGCTTGATTTTGCGTGTTCGAAGACGGATCAATAGCAAAGAACACGTCTTTGATTAAATTTATAAAGACTGCTAGGAGTATGCCGTAATGCACTCGCAGATTGAATCCAATACATCTCATTATGCTTCAAACCAACTCACCGCATCATATTTCTGCCATGTGACTTTTGAGACACCTCCCCGCCACCCACCCGCGCAAGCAAAAGTGCTTTATTTGCAGAAAATCGCTGTTCTCTCTGTATTCAGCAGTATCCTCTAGGCAGAGTTACACGGGCAAGATCATGTAGCTGTAGAGAGGATGCTCAAGAAGTTCAAAGGTAATCTGTAATGAATAGCTACAACCAGTTGCTTTTATCGGCGTTTATTTTTGCATGATGACATTTGAAGACGCCTGGCATCGCATCTTCAGATGTTTACATTGTTTCTTTACCAACGACGTTGCAGAATTTTGCATTGGAAGTTTTTAAGATAGCTGTTGTAAAACGTCGTAAGTAAAGATACAGTGTTCACGAGGCGTAAATAAATGTAAACATCTGAAAATGTGATAAGCATAAACTGATTCTATTCTAAAAATTTTTTTCGACGCACAGTTTGTTGGCATGGTGTGTCGGTAAGGGTGTACCATTCACATCGGTGCACTACCCTATAAACATTAGGTCGCTTGACTACCCCAATGCTGACAAGGGAACCTCCCCATCGCACCGCACCCCCCCCCCCCCCCCCCGCCCCCTCAGATTTAGTTATAATAAGTTGGCACAGTGGATAGGCCTTGAAAAACTGAACACAGATTAATCGATAAAACAGGAAGAAGTTGTGTGGAACTATGAAAAAAAAATAAGCAATATATATAAACTGAGTAGTCCATGCGGAAGATAGGCAACATCAAGGATAGCGTGAGCTCAGGAGCTCCGTGGTCCCGTGGTTAGCGTGAGCAGCTGCGGAACGAGAGGTCCTTGATTCAAGTCTTCCCTAGAGTGAAAAGTTTTAATTTTTTATTTTCAGACAATTATCAAAGTTCAGGCACTCACACATAATCAGCTTCGCTCTCCAAAATCCCAGGACATGTTCAGATTTGCTTGGACATATGCAGGATTTGACGGTCTACACACGGAAAAATTTGAAAACGTTAAAAACATATGTTTTGACAGAGCACAGGGAAAACTGTGCGACTGTGAAACTGTTGCATTCATATGTTATCACATCCACAAGAAAACCTAAATCGGGCAAGGTAGAAGAATCTTTTTACCCATTCGCCAAGTGTACAAGTTAGGTGGGTCGACAACATATTGCTGTCATGTGACGCACATGCCGTCACGTGTCGTATAGAATATATCAGACGTGTTTTCCTGTGGAGGAATCAGTTGACCTATGACCTTGCGATCAAATGTTTTCGGTTCCCATTGGAGAGGCACATCCTTTCTTCTACTAATCGCACGGTTTTGCGGTGCGGTCGCAAAACACAGACACTAAACTTATTACAGTGAACAGAGACGTCGATGAACGAACGGACAGATTATAACTTTGCGAAAATAAAAACGTAAACTTTTCACTCGAGGGAAGACTTGAACCAAGGACCTCTCGTGCCGCAGCTGCTCACGCTAACCACGGGACCACGGCACTCCTGAGTTCATAATATCCTTGATGTTGCCTAACTTGTGCATGGACTACTCAGTTTGTATATTTTGCTTATTTTTTTTTCATAGTTCCACACAACTTCTTCCTGTTTTCTCGATTGATCTGAGTTCAGTTTTCCAAGGCCTATCCACTATGCCAACTTATAACTAAATCTGAGGGGGGTGCGATGGGGAGGTTCCCTTGTGAGACACATCCCACACAAAGGGAAATTGTTGTTGGTCAGGATTTACAATCGCATATGGACTCAAAAGATCAAAATCGACATGTGTCCCCACACACAAATGTGTAAAAAGATGTGATAAACCTGAATCGCAATCGGCCTTAATACTGTGTTTGACGAAGGTAATGGAAAGGACTATTAAGCAGCGCTTGGAACGGTTGTGTCAAAACAAGAAAATATTACTGGAAAGCAACTTACACTTCGAAAAGGAAAAGGGACAACTTAAATCCTATTACGGTTAGTTACTGATATAGAGCTACATTCTCTCGGGATAATTGTATGAAAGTTACTTTCACAGACGTTCAAATGGCTCTGAGCACTATGGGACTTACTATCTGAGCTCATCGGTCACCTAGAATTTAGAACTACTTAAACCTAAGTAACCTAAGGACATCACACACATCCCTGCCCGACGCAGGATTTGAACCTACGACCATAGCGGTGCGCAGTTCCGGACTGAAGCGCCTAGAACCGCTCGGCCACCGCGGCCGGCTTTTCATAGACTTGGCTAAAGCATACAACGTCGCCTTGTCAGTCTTGGGGAAAAAATGGGAGAAACATCAGTTCCCAAAACCATTCCTGTGTAATACTGCGAGCTTTCCGAGCGCTAGGAAATCTTATCATTTTGCAACACGGACCTACGCTGGAACGCAGAAAAACTAGCAGAGTATTCTCACGGGGATAAGTCTACTGCAGATCTTCAACACCTCTTTACCAGTGACATTCAAATATTGCAATACGTAGACTACGTATGCATATATTCTGAAGACAGTACTTCAACCATCCGAAAATGCACACCGCTGTCGTATGTCTGCATGAGTGGTATACAAAAAGTGGGTTCGGAAAGTCCGATAGTGATCTTCACTCCCGAGTGGGTTCCACTTACTCAGACAATGCATTTGGGACAAAATAAGTTTCTAGTTGCGAAATCAACACATTATGTTGGGATGATTATCGATGGTAAACCGAGATGCGCTCATCATATCCGACGTGTCTTTATTATATGTGAAAAAGCATACAGTCTTACCAGAGCTACGATTGGAATACGGTGGAGCTCTTATTGGCAGACAGTGTTGATTTTATACCGGTTCCTACTAAGGACACGCTTCGATTATGGGCACAGCATCAGACAGCACGCTCCAAAGACGCGACACTCTGCAGTACAAACCCTTGCGTATAGTTACTGTGTCATTCGTGTCAATCCCAACCAGCGCATTACTGGTTGAAGCGAATGAACCACCGTTAAAACTGCGACGAATATTTCTATGCAAAATAAGTCCTCCTGCGGCTGTATTTCTACGAGTATGGCCCCTCGTGACGAAGAGATCCGGGAATTAACATCCTACTATGTGTACGGAAGATATTGACCATATAACCAACTTCCACCCGTCGCGGCTGACTATATGGAGATGTAGGCATTGAGGCACAAGGCATGGGAAACTCGTCTTCTACCACATTACAGCTGGCCGTATGAAACGTCACTCTGCATATTGATGCCAGGACCAGTTGAACGTCTGAAAGCCAGAAACCAATGACGATGCGGCGTGTTGTATTCAGATGGATTCCAAATCTAGTGACGACGCAGTTAGTGTCTACTAGGTATCCCGAAGCAAAAGACAAGGCCTATACAAGCTGGATCCACGCTTCACGACTATGGTAACCCATTTGATTACCATTTTGGAAGTCCTGATATTCGCAGAGACTACCACACCAGACACAGTAGTCATAATCTCTGATAGTATGTCAGCCCCAATACTGATTCGAAACTGTTATAATAGTTGTACTAGCCCCATTGTTGCAGCAATTATCGATATTGTGTTCCGGGTGCAGAGGAACTATCGCAACGTCGTGATGGTATAGATGAAAGCGATACCTAGAAATGAACAAGTAGATGTCCTAGGCAATCCAGCGTCTCTACATGGAGCTAAGAAATATGATAAACTGCCTCTCACATTTATCATACCCATGCTCAGGAAGCGGATGTAATTGCACTGGCAAGAGGAATGGTCGAGGACAGTTAAAATCAAAGGCAATCACTACGCAATAATTTATCCCACGACTCCATGAGCACTTTGGTATAATAAGACAAAAACATTGAGGAACTTCAAGGCTGAAATTTAATCACCGGAAGTTCAACAAAACGTCTCTATAGGCTCAACTTAAGCTCCACCCCTCTATATGTTTGCAGAGAGGAAGAAGATCCAAACAATATATTCCTGCGATGTCCTCGGAACATCTACCGCATGATCGTCCGTGCAAGTAATCTTCGGGCTCTTGGTCATCAGTTCCCAAGCAGCCTCCAAACATTATTGAGCCAATGGCCTTGCTGCAGTGGATACATCGGTTCCCGTCAGATCAGAGAAGTTGAGCGCTGTCGGGCGTGGCCGGCACTTGGATGGGTGACCATCCGGGCCGCCATGCGCTGTTGCCATTTTTCGTGGTGCACTCAGCCTCGTGATGTCAATTCAGGAGCCATAGTAGCGGCTCCGGTCAAAGAAAACATCATAACGACCGGGAGTGTGCTGACCACACGCCCTCTTATCCGCTTCCTCACCGGAGTATGACACGGCGGTCGGATGGTCCCGATGGGTCACATGTGGCCTGAAGACGGATTGCTCCAAACATTGTTAGCATCCAACGATATAGCAACGTTTAAGCTACTGTGTGAGTTGGTCAACAGTGATAACATCAGGATATAGCTCCCAACGCTGCTAATCTAATGATCTTGGTACTTAGAATGCCAGGGTAAGATCTAAAGCTCAATTAACTGCCACTCTGCAGAATATAGAAAGCTCAGTCTCTAAATGTGTGTACCTCCTATACGTATAGGTCTGAATACTGGTGTATTATTAAATGTGGCTATACCTATCAGAATGGTACTTATAGCCTACACAAATATTCGATTCACTTCCCGAAGCCTTTGAAACGATTCTTACACCGACATACAGAGAACATTTTATTGCCAATTAAGACACACGGTCATTAATGTGAATTGAATCGGGATATTCCAAATGTGTGCCAAAGGCGATTTATCATTTCTTATTGTGTTACCAGTAGGATATTTATAGCACACACCTCTGTGTATCTTGTGTTATATTTTCATCTTGTTTACTCGTCGTAGTACACTGTGGATGTAAAATTTATTTATGTCGGACTCTGTCCTTTGTTAAGCCTCTGTAACTTCGTACCAGTATACGACTCAATCTAATGTACGAGATCTGTACAAAAATTGGTACGCCTCTTGGATGTATTGCGCGAAGCGTCGCTTGCGAATTTTCTTCTATCTCGTCTATCGTTGCAAATCTTCGTCCTTTCAGACGGATATTCCACTTTGGGGAAAAAAAGAAGAAAAAAGCCCACAGGGGCCATGTCGGGAGAGTAAGGATGATGAGGAAGCACACTGCGTTTTTAGTAGTTATCACGGGGATGAATGTGCGGGTGCGTTATCTTGATGGAAGAGCCATGAATTGTCTCTCCACTTTTCAGACCGTTTCCTATTCACATTTTCTCGCAGTCGTCGCGACACGTCTCTATAGTATGATCGATTAACAGTTTGCCCCCGTGGCACGAATTCGTGATGGAACTATTCCTTCAAAGTGAAAGAAAGCTATCAGCATGGCTTTGACATTTGACCTGACCTGACGAGCTTGGGGAACCTTTCCCGACCCATTGTGAATATTGATCCTTGGTCTCAACATTATAACCGTAGACCCAAGTCTCGTCTCCAGTTATTATTCTCTTAAGGAACATCTCGTTCTCATTTGCGCGATCAGTGCCATGATCCAACTGAAATGTTACGTTCTTCTTCAGTCTTTATTGGCATGCACAAATTTTGTTGACATTCCTGACATGAGCGCCGTCGGTAGATGTCGAACGGCGTCGTGAACGAGGGTCATATTTGACTTTAGTCCGACCATTTTTAAGCTGTGTGAATCGTTCATAACACCGAGTACGGCTTAAGCACTCATCGCCGTACGCTTCCTGCATCATTTGGTGTGTTGTGTAAAGGTTTTCTTGTGTTTCACGCGAATTTAATGCAGACGCGTTGCTCCTGTGTGCCATCTCGAAATTCACAAACCGTGCGACACAACGTTCTTCTCTGTACAGCACTGAACAATAAGTAACAGACAAGCAACGATGAAACTTTCGGCAGTTACACATTAAACACGGGCGTATGCTAAACACGGGCGTATGCGGGGATGTCATCCGCATTTCGCTCCAACACGCCACTGGCGCGAAGTTAAGAATGTTCCAGAATTATTTGAAAAGACCTCGTATACTCTGAATTGTCGAAACAAACTATAGATAACATATCTAGTGTTGTGATAACTATATGGGCACGTTCCAAAAGCCAATAAATTGAAAATAAAAAATAAGATAATCGCTTGTCACGCACAGTATAGTTTCGATTGTAAGCGGTAAGAGCGCTGCTGTCGCGTCGCGTGTAGAGGCCGCCTGCGAGCTTACACAGGGTGTGAGGAGGAAAGGTATGTGCTTTGACGGGTGATACTACTGGCGATTCTGAACAAAAATCATCTAATAAACAAATTCCCTTTTCGTAACTGTCTCCGGGTAAACCACCGAGCGATTCTAGACGCTTCAGTCCGGAACCGCGCTGCTGCTACGGTCGCAGGTTCGAATCCTGCCTCGGGCATGGGTGTGTGTGATGTCCTTAGGTTCGTTAGGTTTAAGTAGTTCTAAGTCTACGGGACTGATGACCTCAGATGTTAAGTCCCATAGTGCTTAGAGCCATTTGAACCATCTCCGGGTAAACCAATGAAAACAGCTAGGAACGGGAATGGTGCAGGTGACGGTAAATTAAGAGACCGTTATGTTATGGTTTGTTTAATTGCGTACGTTTCCTCACAGAAGATGTTCAAACAGTCCACCGTCAACTGCAATGCATGTTGCTGCTCTTGTAGACTGGTGTTGTGTTGCCGATCGGACCTCAGGTTTGCATTCCTTTACCTGAGCACAAGCATGTAAAATACGACCGAGACGTTCCTCTCTTGTATCCACTCTGCGCTTGTAGACGTTGCTCTTCAGCCACCACCACAAGCAGTAATCCAGTGGGATAAGATGCGCAAGTGAACTGCGTACTGACGACGTTACACGTTTCTCGTTCCTTGTTGTTTTCATTGGTTTACCCGGGAACGGTTAAGAAAAGGGCATATGTTTATTAGGAGTTTTTTTGTTCAGAATCACTAGTATCACCCCTCAATGCATGTACCTTTCCTCCTGACTCACCCTGTATATGTGAATCAGGCCGGCGGTTCACCAATGGGTGCCCGTGCCTGCACTAGCTCATGGCTGCAGTGTCCTGTCTGAACATGCATAGAGTATCTAATTCATTTGTAGAGTGGCTCTGGAAAATATGCTAAAATATATCACGCAACGGTAAATCAGTGGCTTCGTACCGAGGAGGAGACAGATCTGAAATACGCACCTACTTCACTAATATGTTTTCCTTGGCTTCTCTAATGGTATTACACGCCAGCATCTTCCCGGATTGGCTCTGAGCACTATGGGACTCAACATCTATGGTCATAAGTCCCCTAGAACTTAGAACTACTTAAACCTAACTAACCTAAGGACATCACACACATCCATGCCCCAGGCAGGATTCGAACCTGTGACCGTAGCGGTCGCGCGGTTCCTTCCCGGATTCTTCGACGTCAGTGTGCCACCTCACCAGACGATGTCAAGAATGAGCGTGTAAAGCTCACTGCTATTTAACTGGTAAATAAAGGTATAGAAGGAACATTTTAACGACATGTCGACATTAGAGACGGATCACAGTTTCGAATTAGGGAAGAATGGGCGATATTATGTCACGGCGATTTAGCGAAATCGTAGGAAACTTAATCCAGATGGGTGATCTGGAATTTTAACCGCCGTCCTTTCGAATGCGAGTCTAATGTGCCAAATTGTTGAGTAGGAATGGAGAAGGAAAGCACCATATTAATGACCAGTCAAGCAATCACTAGAATGCGATACATTAGCACATACCTTCGACACTACTTTTAAAGCCGCGTACTCTCCCCCTTTACCCAAGACATCGAAATTCAGTTCTTCTCTTTTTTTCTGTTTTCTCGAACTCGTTTGAGACAAATATCGGAATGGTTCCTTCCTAAAGAACATGACCGATTTTCTCTCCTGTCCGGGAACAGCCCGAGTTTTGCGTCGTCTCTGACCTTACTGTCGGTGCGGCGTTAAACCTTAATCTTCCTTCCTCATTCCTTCCATATGCTTCCTACAATAAGTGCCTCAATAATATGCATATTTCAGTCTTTGTCTTCTTCTTTGCATGGTGTTTTCCTGTAACATACCCCTTCTTACCGTACGCCCTTTCTGTAGAATTGCTTTTCGATTTGCTGTAAATTTTTAATGCTTGTTAAGCAGTGTTACGCCACCCTTTAAGGCCAGGTTCTCATTAAAATAAGCAAAAAATAGACAAAGTTTGAAAATTTTTTTGCGAAAGTGAAAAGACATGCAAAGGATCTGTTTGGGCATTGTAATCGATCATACTGTGAGCTTTATTTTAGATGTTCAATACAAAAAACAAAATTGCGCCCGTAACTATGGTTTGACCGACCGCTTCGAAGTACACAGACTGGATGCAGTGCAGCCCCTTAGGAGTTATCTGAAATAAAAAATGGATAACATCAGTCACCGAGCGAGGTGGCGCAGTGGTTAGCACACTGGACTCGCATTCGGGAGGACGACGGTTCAATCTCGTCTCCAGCTATCCTGATTTAGGTTTTCCGTGATTTCCCTAAATCGTTTCAGGCAAATGCCGGGATGGTTCCTTTGAAAGGGCACGGCCGATTTCCTTCCCCATCCTTCCCTAACCTGAGCTTGTGCTCCGTCTGTTAATGACATCGTTGTCGACGGGACGTTACACAACACTAACCTAACCTAACCTAACATCAGTCGATACTACACTAAATGTAATGGAGCTTATACCGAACCACAATGAAATAACGTTAAACGGTTTGTTGCTAACTCGAACTTTGAGTTCGAGTTTTGGGAGTTTATTTCACTCTCTATGGTTTTACAAAAAAGTAATTAATATTAATACGGGTACAAGCTACGAAGAAAAGTCTTTACTTTTTGGAGGTCAAAGATACAAGTTAATAGGCTGAACCGTTTTTATTTTATGGTACCGGATGCTTTCAATAATCGTCTCGCAAGAAAAACCTTTCTAAAGCTTGCGGAAAACTTTATGTATTATTAATTCAGTTTGCATAAAAATTACACGTTATATATATATTTGGTATCACTGAATACAAATCTGAAGTTAGATTTTCAAAATTGAAAATGACCAATCCACTTTAGCGTATCAAAAAAATGTTTTGACCAAAAATGTGCTTTCGTTATCTACATTAGTCTTCGATTCTAAGACCGTATATCAACCCTTCCTCTAACTCGAACTGTTTGGAGAGCGATTCCCTCGTTCTTACTGACTAGCCGCCGTATCATCCTCAGCCCACAGGCGTCACTGGATGCGGTTATATCTAACATTCTGAACATCAATACTATTCAAAAACTGCAATAAAAATATCGAATTTTCGACCATTTCGAATGAGAACCAGTCCTTAAATCTTACCTACCCATCTTTTAACAGTAATGATTCCTGCTCTTTACTTTCACACTTGCTGTAAAATTTTCTACCACATTTTTCGTGGCCTTTCCCACGAACGAGGTACACGGGTTACCGCCTGTGAAAGTTTTGAGTTTCTCAGTGCAGTCTGGTCCATTGCCACACAAATTAATTCTCATTAATTGCTGCCAGTTTCAACAACATGAGACTCTTTGAAGCGCTGAATGGGGCCTCCACTGCTTGACTAGCGCGCCTCTTGAAATGTGGAAATCAGTCTGGGCGGCACACATCATTCGTTTCGTATTGGAAACATAATTGAGAGGACGAAATCCGTTTAATGATTATGTTGTACGTGCCTTTTAAGTTCTTATTCGGAAGTGTTATTAACAGGAATGTCTGCAGTTAATCACGGCGCACAAAAAGCATACGGAATGTATATACAAAATAATTTCCTATCTTCATAAGTGGTTATGTTATCCCATTTATGATTATAGGGCAGTATTCGAAGGCTGATATACTGTGCTGCCATAACTCGTGTGCCAACAGTACGACTGAGAGAGCAGCATTCTTTGAGGATTCACCATCCTCATCTGAGTCCATGCGATTCCTTGCTTGTAATAGAAACGGGAAATACGGTATCACGACTACGCTTTGAATCACAGGAAACAATGTGTCTGCCTGCGAAACAACATCCGATAACTGGTTTGGAAGTGTGAACTTATGCACGTAATTTGCAATTTAAAATACGCCGAGAAGATAAACTTGCACTCTGTGTCTAAGGACTTCTATGTTGATATGACTTAAATTGTAACCTATATACCTTCCGATCCCTCTGATGTATTGTTGAACTTCATACGAATTTTCCTCAATGTATCCAGGTTGTCCTTAATTCTGTCACCCACCAGCAAGCATAACATCAAAACTGTCTCCTGAATATTATTTATCTTCTCCGGAGCTGAAGCTTTTTGAATTTTACGTTTTGTATAGAGGTTTGACTCGAGCCTCGGGCCCATTCAGCGAGCGCGTAGAGAACTTTCTTTGTCCTCACCGTGCATAATTCACGAACGCATGGAATCGATAAAGTAACAGTACGGAATTCACATGATCAATGTACGATGGCACTTATATTCTTCATTGTTTTATTGGTAAAGGCAGTGTGCATCCGAAATTCTAAGATACTCGCCATACGTGGCTCAAGACGACAGATGAAGTTAGAATGTATGTATGTATGTGTGTGTGCTGGCGAATGACAAATTAACAACATGTTTATCTTGGACAGAATTATTAATTTAAATCCCTGTTCTGAGTTTTTATTACTTTGACAAAAATAAAAGATGGAGCATATATTTCTAGTACATCTGCTTTTCATCTTAAGTAGACATGTAAACATCGTATAATTAAGTGCTAAGTGTCAAAGAAGTATTAAAATTTGCAGTAGCTATACATATAGAGAACGCTGTCGTCAGCCTGAGGTTTGATTGTATGCTACACCGCTTTACTAGGTCTCGTCGCATTTGGGTGTTACATGCAGTTTTCATTGTGTCTCGGTGGTTCAGTAGGTTTCAGGTTACAAGCACAAAATCCGATGTTCGAATTGTATTACTCACTCATTTCTTTCTCCTCTGGCAGTGAAAAAATGCCTGATTGCACCGTAGTTCGGAATCCACGTTAAGCTGTTGGTCTATATATGTATTAAACTGTTTGTTCACCGATAACCGGCAAGGAAAAAGACTTCAGGGATCAGAGATTGGAAGGGACGCAAGGACTTTCCACCTCCAATAGGGGACCCTGCCTTGTAAAGCACAACGGAGTTTAAAGCAACCCTTAGGCTAAGAATTTCGTCTCACTGAATCGTAATCACTATGCAATTCGCAACTTGGGTGTATTGATTTGAGTAGATAATCTGTTGATAAATGTGGCTTCCCAGAGTCGCTTAACGTAAATACCGGGATGGTTTCATGGAAAAGATATGGGGTAGGCATATTTATTTCCTCAGTCCATGCTTTTATTCGGTCCCTAGTTAAACCTCGTCGTCGACTGAGGATTTAACCCTAATCTGATTGACTCGTTCCTTCGATCTTCTGCTAACAAAATCTAGCCTTACCTGAAAGTGACGGGGAATTAGTATGTAAAGACAGTTCATATGTACCTTGTGGGACATAACGGATTCGTCTATCGTCAAAGGACTTCAAAGTCGCGGTAAAGCACTGAGGCGTATCGACGCTGTACAGGATGCTCCATGTTAACTGGAGATTAAGGGAAGTGGCTATATCCTTCAGATGACTTAATGAGGAAAGGCCGCTGATGGGATTGATGAGTAGAAATGCGAAGCACATTTTAAAGTGCTACAAGGATAGCAGATTGGCTGCGTGGCGGGGTCGGCACTGCTGACTGATTTAACACTGAGAGGGTCGAGCTGTCTTCATTTGTAGCTCTGGAGGGTTGGTTAGATGCAAGAGTCTGCTTCTCGTGGCGCATCTGCTAACTACTACTTAGAACATGACTCACTGGATACTTAAACGCTGTGAAGTGAAGTGTGCATAGAAGATTCCGTTCCTACCGCGTGTTATGTTGTCCGTAACTTCCAAAAACTCTGCAGCCTACTCTTCAAATTTACTTCACTTAGAGCATATCCCGCCACTAGTCGATGTTGTTTGCTTGAAGTTGTTCTCTTAAGACTCTTGAATCGGAGAACTGGTCGCTGTCAAATAGAGGAGGGTGCTGGATGTTTCACAAAAAGACCATCCACTTTATATTATTGATTTTAAAACAATGTTGATTGGAACCAAGAGATTTTTTATCAGAATGTAAATAAACAAAATCCAATCCGCACTTCTTTTTTTATTCATAGGTTACCGTGTTTGATGCACTGGCCATCATCATACCTCTTTACAGAATTCCAAGATTCCTTAAGGGAAGAAAAAGAGGCGCAGTACCCTTAAAAATGTCAAAGATTTATATGGCTAAAAGTAAAGCAGTCTTACCGGTAGGGTAACACAGCCATTGAGGTTGGTATCTAAAGGATGCATGTCATACGATTCTAGCGGTATCTTGCAACTGAACTTCGGAGCGAATTGCTGGATATTAAACAACTGCAAGTCCAGTCCGCCAGTCCGCTGTGTCACATGCAGCCAGCTGAGTGCCTCCCTCACGCACAATACGTAATGTGTTAACGTAAAGTATCGTGAAGTATTAGCAGATAATATAAATTCCGTAATAGCACTAAAGGAAATACAAAAGCTTTCAGTAGTATAAGAGTTGGTATAAACGATCGTTGTAGACGTTAAAGTCTGAGACACATTGGGGTGGTCAAGATACACACGCCAACGGTGAGATCGTCGCGAAAACAAAAGGCGGGACAGTGTAAATCGAGAGGTCACCGTGATCTCTGTATGGATTATTATGAGAACACACTATGTATACCGAAATTCAGTCGTAGTTTTCTGTTTATCGAACGGATGTAACGGACACTGTTGCTGTGTTCATTGCTATCACAGTTTGTTGGTGGATGTTCATCAGTTTGCCTTGTGTCAATCGTGTTTGTCACTATATTTATCCGTTGTGGCCCTCGATGGTCCTTTGACAGCTGTAATGATGGATGGTAGGTCATACAGACAAGGCGTAATGTGATTGTTCTCCGTTAAAAACACCGCCATGTTGTGACAAAATGACGTTCTACCACTGGTTAGTGCTGTAGTATTAATATAAGATGAACCTAGAGCGGGGCCGGCCGGGATGACCGAGCGGTTCTAGGCGCTACAGTCTGGAACCGCACGACCGCTACGGTTGCAGGTTCGAATCCTACCTCGGGCATGGTTGTATGTGATGTCCTTAGGTTAGTTACGTTAAGTAGTTCTAAGTTCTAGGGGACTGATGACCTCAGAAGTCAAGTCCAATAGTGCTCTGAGCCATTTTTGAACCTAGAGCGGAAGATCTGAACAAGAAAGAATTATGTAGAACTGATATGTGAAAATAACTGAATAAACGAAAGAAAACAGTGTTTTAATGGCATTAGAAACTGAAAAAGATATGAAACCCTAATTGCTGAGAAGCGTAATAGATAAATGAGAAGGTGAAAATTTAACGTCGCAATATTAAAAGAATAGAATGAAATATTAGTATCATAAGTACAGAAGAAACAAAGGAATTGGAACTGATAACCTGTGGGCAGAAAGAAAACAGATCTGTTGAATGTGCGACAAGGTTTCTACAGTAACGGTCTGATACGAAAGCTAACTTCTAAATCTCTTAGTGATATTACAACTTCGATTTCGGAATTGTTGAGCCGAGTAATGAACTGTTCGTCCGACGGTATAGTTTCATTAATAAGTCTTAGTAGGCGTTTCTTTACCAACTCTTGTAGGATGTTATGACAAGAAAGTTAATGTACGAAAAATATCTGTGGCTTCATGACTCGGTGGGAAAGTGCGATTTTATAAATCTGATGTTCAGTGTTTTATTATCCTGAACCAACGCTAGTATCCTATCAGTTGGCCCTTTTTAACAATGGAAATAATTTATATGGTCGAAACTACGAAGTTTCGTCGTGGTTCAGAGAACTTGTTAAGTTGCGTGCCTTTCGGCTGCGTTCTTAAGGCAGTAAAAATAGTTGGAGAAGGGCAAGGACGTATCACATCCAACAGAACTATGTCCAACACTGCGGCCTTCAAACCAAACGTGAGGTTGAAGACGTCTTTACTTTAGTTAAAAGTGTATGTGGTCCAAGAGATGGCTCTGAGCACTATGGGACTCAACTGCTGTGGTCATAAGTCCCCTAGAACTTAGAACTACTTAAACCTAACTAACCTAAGGACATCACACACATCCATGCCCGAGGCAGGATTCGAACCAGCGACCGTAGCGGTCGTGTGGTTCCAGACTGTAGCGCCTTTAATCGCTCGGCCACTTCGGCCGGCGGTCCAAGAGACCTTTAGTCCTTAACCTTTACTAGTTGTGGTTAGCGGTACTGTTTCTCAGGTCCTTCAGTTACCATAATTTTGTTCTTGTACAAAATGTATCCAGACGAGACCGTGTAAGATATGGTTGGACAAAATGTATCCAGACGAGACCGTGTAAGATATGGGAAAGTGCTTCGCTCTAAGTAACTAGCTATGCTGCTTCTCCTAGCCGTGTGTGAACAGCCTACTTGCGGAGGCTGAGGTCCCTCTACTACGGATCATCGGACACAAACAAGAGCTACTCACTTATGCAATACGTATTCGGAGCTCCCCTTAGCATCAAAAAATACTGTGTCCTTTTCCCTAATAGAGATGTCTACCTCACATAACAGAGTCCCAGAACTTAGCTCACAATTGTAGTTCGACTGCAGTGTCTCTATCACGAAGTTCAGCTCCCCCCCCCCCCCCCCCCCCCTGTCGGTTCTTGTCAGGTAGCAGTTGCGTACACGCTCCTATTGCGTGTTCCCTGACCTCAGATCAGTCTCGTTTTATCCTTTGGATCGAAGATTCAGTTGTCCCCATGGTGTCTCCCGATCTGTTCCAGGCCGTCCCCGATGCATTTCCAGGTTCGGAAGCGGTATACTCTGATGGTCCAGTGGTCGATGGACGAACCATTTTTGCATGCACACATGCAAGGTACAGTGAGCTACATTCCTTGCCGAATGGATGCTAGCCGCCTGTGTCTCGACTCCTGAACATGTCCCAAAACTGGATCTTACGTCGATTCTACGCTATCAGTTGTTGGATGTTTGGAAATCGAAATGGTTCACCCTGGACTCTCCAAAGTGAGGGCAGTAAAAGGAGACCACGACCACGTGGCGGTCTTCCCTTCGCGCTTTTCGCGGGTAATACGTTGTCCTCTGTCGGCTACACGTTGACGACACTTGGGTGAACCAGAGTCACATTCTCTGCCGTGAGGACCCACCTTACTGCCGATGTGTTGCCTGCCTAAGGGTGGCCAACATTCTGCTAGACTGCCCAAATTAGGCTGCTTTGCGGCGGTATTTCAAACTTCGTGACACGCTACCGCCGGCGCTAGCAGACGGCGCCAAAGCGGCTGACCTGGTTCTACCTTTTACTCGCGAAGGTGGCTTCTACTCGTCTCTGTGAGGTGGGGAACTTTGGCCTCATTGGCCGTCTGAGAGTTGAGGGGCACATTTCGCCTGCTCTTGCGCAGGGGTCCCATGGCAGCCCCTGCTCGGCGGTCCGGCCAGAACGCTTCCCACCGTTTGTTTTATTTTCCTTTTTCATTTTACTTTTGCTGTTTTTAATCTGTCATCTTTCCCAAATTTTTATCATCTTGCCTGTGTTGCTCGTTTCCTTGGGGTAACGGACGGTGAGGTGGTGCTGGTGGGATGCAGGCGTTGCGTCTCGCATCGCATACCGTGTTCCGGGGACCTCCAACTGCATTGTGGACAGAGCGGCTCGCCCATTTTACCCTTCTCACACCCCTCTACTTTGATTGTATTTCTGTCTTATTGTATTTTGCCTACAGCCACACTTTCCAGGATTTGCCTTTTGTATCCTTTTGAGCGTTGATCTTGGTTCGATACATGTAGGATGAACGCACTGATGACATTGCAGTTAGGTCCCTTTAACGCCAACAACCAATCAACCAACCCAGCCATGTTTTGACGTCACAGCTGGTCGTGCCGCGATTCTTATTTTTACCGGATTTCATACGGTTACTGGAAATTCATCTAACTTATGACTGCGTTAATGATACTACTGTATACTTTTGCCGATGACGAGAACCAGTAAATTTGCACAAAGTGTTGTTACTGCTATAACAAAGCAGTTGGTGGTATATTTCGCTGTGGGATACAATGGCAGCGTTTTTAGGGAGCGTTGGCTGCCACGTGATGCTTTTGCTTTTCGGCACAGCACGTGCTGTATAAAGATGTCACAACACTACGAGGACGTGACCCAGAAGGAGCAAGCAGCAGCTTTTGTGAGTTTCGTAGTACGAGATTATCCACTGGTAAAACGTGAACAGTGTTTACTGGCAAAGCATGTTTTGTTGTTCATTCTAGATGACAAGGTGTTGGCGTCACCTAGAGATCGTGAGCGAACCAGATAGTAAAGTGAACTTTTTTGCTTTACGCATTTTTACGATAAAAATGGGATAAAACATGCAACATATAGTACATTTGCTGAAGCGAAGATTAATTTAGCTATTTGCTTTGCCTAGGCCTCTGGATCAAGACTTTGTGAACATGAACAGCATTTTTTGTTTTTTTTTTTAAAGTCTGCTATCTCGTTGTCGCGAGAAACCGCTTCAGATCTCGGCCAGGCCATTCTGCTCACTTCGAGGCGCCTCACAAGCTGCTCCGCAAGATTGTATTCGTTTCCTTCGGCCATTCCTGTCGACTGTTAGCGCTGTATTTGTTTCGGCGTGACGCTCGACACGTAAAACAATGCCTTCCTTTGTAGGTCACAGTCTCCATTGTCGCGAAATAACTTCTAGCACCTGCTCAATGTTTAAAACTCCTCCCGAACAGGCCATGAAGGCCCAACGGTACCGACCTGCCGCCGTGTCATCCTAAGAACAGAGGCGTCACTGGATGCGGATATGGTTCAAATGGCTCTGACCACTATGGGACTTAACATCTGAGGTCATCAGTCCCCTAGAACTTAGAACTACTTAAACCTAACTAACCTAAGGACATCACTCACATCCATGCCCGAGGCAGGATTCGAACCTGCGACCGTAGCGGTCGCGCGGTTCCAAACTGAAGCGCCTAGAACCGATCGGCCACACTGGCCGGCCTGGATGCGGATATGGAGGGGCATGTGGTCAACACACCGCTCTCCCAGCCGTATGTCAGTTTCCGAGACCGGAGGCGCTACTTCTCAATCTAGTAGCTCCTCAATTTGCCTCACAAGGGCTGAGTGCACCCCCGCTTGCCAACAGCGCTCGGCAGATCGATAGTCACCCATGTAAGTGGTAGCCCAGTACGACAGCGCTTAACTTCGGTGATCTGACGGTAACCAGTGCTACCACAGCAGCAAGGCCGTTGGCTTTCAGTGGTTAGGTGTATAATAATTCCTAGGAAAGAAGTGGCAGAATGCATTGTCCATCAACATAGAGTCCATACTGCGCCTGATAGCCACTGCAGTTCGAAAGTGTGTTCTAACAGAATTTTGTGTTATCAGCTATGAATAGACGCAACACTCAGCGTTCTAGATCTACAGCCACATCGATATTCCACAAGTCACCAGCGCGTGACGGAGGGTACCCCCTTGTACCTCTGTTGTCATTTCCCTTCCTGTTCCACTCGCAAATAGAGCGATGAAAAAATGACTCTATGTGCCTCCGTATCAGCCCTAGTTTCTCGTATCTTCGTGGTGCTGCCACTGCACTTAGATGTGTACGTTCTTGAAGACTTAAGGAAGGCTTTAGTTAATTTCTGGACAACAGCAGACTTTTTGACGAACAGCCCTGTACGTTGAAGAAATTCAGATGGGCGGTATACTCGATCAGATTCCTACTGAAATATTGAAGGTAATTCATTTGCATTTGACAGGGGCTTAGTTTGTTACTGTTTCGACTCTATGAATGTCAAACTACCAATGAAAATAAGTTCATTCACATTGGTTGTTTTCTGTAATGTAAAGGGATTTTCGCATCTGGTATTTCTTTGTGAGTCTGATCCACCCTCCACCTTTTCACCCACCCGCACACCCACACACACACAGTCTGATGAAAAGTATCCGGACACCGTTATGTAATGCGGAATTGACCACAAGAGGCGGACCTCCAAGTGTAAATGTAGGTGGTGTTTATTGTGTTGTTGGTAGAGAAACGGTATAGCAGAAAGGGTCGACCAGGAGAGCTCACTGACTTCGAACGTGGACTAGCCTACCTGAGTAACTAACCCGTCAGAACAGTCTGACCTTTCATGCTCACTAAGTCGATTGTGTTGGTGATGTGATTGAGAGGTGGAAACCCGAAGGACCACCACAGCTAATCCAAGACCAGGCAGACTTCATATACCGACGGACAGGGACCATCGAGCATCGCGGAGGATGGTTTTAAAAATTGCACGAAATCAGCTGAAGCAATGACTCGTATGTTCCAGAGAGATACCAATAATCCAGCTATCGCAATGACTGTGCGTAGTTGTTGATAAGCTCCTTCTAAGCCACTCATTTCTGTAGTCAGTGCTTAGCGACGATCGGGATGGTGTAAAGAGCGGCGCCACTGAACAGTAGATGACCGTAAACGAGTTATTTTGAGTGATTAATCACGCTGTACCATTTGGTACGATGGCATGGGTTTGGCGAATACCTAGACGAAGTTGCCTGCCATAATGTGTAGTGACAACAGTGAAGTACGGAGGACCTTTAGTGGTCTGAGGTGTGGTCCCATTACGCACTTAAAAAGACGCTAAAGGTGGAAGGATGTGAATACATTTTACGAAACTGTGTCTGTGTACGGAAGAGCAGTTTGGAGACGATGATTGTATCAGCATGACAATCACCCTGTCATAAAGCAGCATCAGTGAGGCCAGTGGTTTGTGGACAGTAAAATTCCGGAAATGGCTTGGCTGCACAGAGTCCCGACCTGAATCCAGTGAACAAGTTTGGGATGAGTTAGAAAGGCGACTTGGCTCCAGACCCCATCGTCCAACATCACTTACTCCCTGGTTTCGCCTCGTGAGGAAGAAAGGGCTGCCATTCCTCCACAGACATTTAAGACTTGTCATTGAAAGTGTCCCGAGCAGAGTTCAAGCCGTCATAAAGACGAATGGTGGACAGAATCCATATTAATATATCCGAATACGTGTCCGGATGCTTTTGACCATACAGTAAATCTATTCTCCAGTTGCATCTGAGAAATCACTTCAGAGGTCGGAAAGAAACATCTTCAGCAGTACTAGACGTGGTGTTGTTCACTAATTTCCGCATTGTAGGGCCTGCAGCTTGCTGTAGCTCACAGTATGACATTTTAATGAATAGTTAGTTCCTGTTAGCTGCTTAGAGTTCATTATTCTCTCGTACTGTCAGTTTATTTCGGCATTATGACCATTTAGCTTGTACTAAAGTACTGTATCAAGGCTTACCCAGAAACCACCTTGGTCGACAGAACGCAGCACATCACATCACATCACATCACATCCATTCATCAGCAGACACGGGAGTAGTTTAAGGTATGGGGCTGGAAAGTGTGATATGACCATTACTGCTCGTATTATGTATGTTATCCGATGAAAATGATAGCATTGTCTAACCAAATCTACCAATAACGCCGAAATAATCTGAGAGAACGACAGAATAACAAACTCCAAGCAGTTTACAGGAATTAACTGCTCATTAAAATGATGTTCAGCTAATCTCGGGGCTACTGAATGGTTTACTTGCGACGGAGACCGACACCTGGCTCGAGTCTTTGTATCTAATGATGTCGTTTCCGTTCTTGAGAAAGTTTATAAAATTAGGTGCTAGGTTTGAATCTGGGCAGCTGACGTCAATAGGTGTGCACAAATAGTGTTTCAGGTCGCCGGTGACCAGCTTGCATAACAGATACTATATTTGTTATGAGCGTTTTGTTCAGCGATTGCGTCGAGCAACTGATTAACAATGAAGATAAAAGTGTGGACAACGTGTGGCTCAAAATGACACACAGTCAGTGAAATTCTGCTTTACAAGATAACGAAGGAGCTGAGAAAAAAACTAGCTGTTTAGTAACTTTATTAGGAATATACTTGGCTGTCACAGTTAAATCACAACTTAAAAAGATGTAACCTAGCATATTTAATGGACAGTCGCTAACTTTTCAACACACTTTTCTCTGCAAAATTGTAAAATAGAAAATATAAGCAAGTTTTGCGGCCATGTAAAATCAGCTAAGTGGTCGAAATCATTACAGTGTTTGTTGGCCGTACTGAAAGTCATAAAATAAAGGCTGAACTCAGTGTACCGAAGTCAGTAAAGAGAATAATCGACCACAATTCTTGATTAAGATATTGCATGAATTGAAAAAAGGCAGATGTTCAGGTTCTTCTTGCGAGGTTAGAAGCTTCCGCTGCCGTAAACCCAATTTTAAAAATCAAAGATATACAGATAAATTATGGCAGAATTCAAGAGCAGTTAGTCGTTCGGAAGAGGAAAGGTAAGCTATAATTTCTGTTGATGTCATGGCCATTAGGGACAGTATACAGTTTGTTCCCCTAAGAGCATGCAAAAATGTAACAGGACATAGAGAACATTTTGAGGTAGGGTTCTTGGGGTCGGAGAAGCCAGCTTACGGAGGTATGGAAGTGAACTTGGCTACCGTTTCAGTGAACTTGGCTACCGCTTCGTTTAGCATTAATGTTTTCCACCTTATTTATAACTAAAATGCGTACAAGTTTACATGTACTGTGCTATTTATTTACATGTACACTCTGTATTTCGTGCAAGGAAACGAGGAATTGCTAGAATTGTAGCTGTCTGTGATGTGATCCGAAACACACCAGAGATATTTGTCAGGGTGCGTCAGAATCTTTTTGCGGATGTCATGCTTGCTTTGAGGTTGATGGCCGTCAGTTTCAGCACATTTTGTAGGCTACAGTGCAAATGGTACGTTCATTGTGACAGTGATGGTCTTTGTAGGTAACAGTAACTAATGTAAATAAAAAAGTACAAGACAAAAAACTTTAGTGCAGTAACAGACATCTATATAGAAGTTACGAATGGATTAAGATCAGTCATCTGCAGACATGGGAATAGTTTAAGGTGTGATATGATCATTATTTTTCATGCTATGTAATTATATGCACTCTGACACACACACACACACACACACACACACACACACACACAAAACGACGCACCAGGAAGGAATTACCCGGATGGGATGGAAATTGGGCATTGTTTGATAGAGTTGGTGGATGTCCGCATTAGGTTCAAATGGATCTGAGCACTATGGGACTTAACATCTGAGGTCATCAGTTCCCTAGAACTCAGAACTACTTGAACCTAACCAACCTAAGGACATCACACACATCCATGCCCGAGGCAGGATTCGAACCTGCGATCGTAGCAGTCGCGCGGTCCTGGACTGAAGCGCCTAGAACCTCTCAGCCACCGAGGCCGGCCCGCATTAGATATCTCGTGCCAAATTGTGCCCAACTGGCACATTAGAGTGTCAAAATCCCGTGCTGGTTGGAGAGCCCTGCCCATGATGCTCCAAACATTGAGTGGAGATCCGGCGACTGGCCCAGGTAAAGTTTGGCAAGTACGAAGCAAGCAGTAAATAGCTCTTGTAGTGTGCGGGCGGGCATTGTCTTGCTAAAATGTGAACCCATGATGGCTCGCCATGAAGCGCAACAAATGGGGTGTGGAATATCGATGACGTACCGCTGTGCTATAAGGGTGCCGTGGATGAAAATCAAACGAATCGTGCTATTAAAAGAAATGGCGCCCCAGACCATCAGTCCTGATCGTCGGACCGTATGGCGGGCGAGTTAGTCAGTGTGGCATCACACCACTGTCCGCGGCGTTTCCACGGCGTCTTCGCTGGACACCGTGTCCAGTTCCAAGCGGGACTTGAAGACATTTCTACTCCAGTCAGTGAGATTTTAGGCCGAAGACGTGCCTTGAGACGTCGCGGGTAGTGGCGAGATATCAGCCTGATTAAGGCCTGACAGCCAGGAGTGATGCTCTGGAATGCCAATCTTTTCATAGCAGGACTCCTTTAGTCGTCATTCGCGGCATTACAACAGAGCTGTACGTTGTCGATATTCTACGCCCCGTATTGTTGCCCTTTGTGGCAAATCATCCTGGGCTTACTTTTCAGCAAGATAATGGCCGCACGGAGACAAGGATATCTGCTGCTTACTTCGTTCTTGACAAACCTCTCATTGACCAGCAAGGTCGGCGGATCTCTCCCCAGTTGAGAATATTTTTAGCATTATGGGCAGAGCTCTCCAGCCAGCTCAGGATTTTGGCGATCTAACGTGCGAATTGGGCTGAATTTGGCACGATATACCTCAGGACGATATCCGACAACTCTCTATCAATCAACGCCGAGCGAATTAACTGCTTGTACAAGGGCCAGAGGTGGATCAACGCGTTATTGACTTGCTCAATTTGTAAAGCTCTGAATAAATCATCCAATTTTGCTGCAAATGTTATCATTTGTTACATCTACATGACATCTGCCGGTTTCTATCCCATTCGGATCATTCTTTTGTGGTGCGTCGTTCTTTAGTGTGTTATCCGATAATGATTATAACATTATCCAACTGAATGTAGACAAATTATCAACTCGATGGGGCAAAAAGTAACCAGTTATTAATCTGAATAACGGTTTAGCCTCAATTTTAGGTATAAGACAAGACTTAGAATTGTTGAAAGAGTACTAGGTGACAGCAGTTTCTCTACCATTAAAATTACATACGAAACAATTGTATTTTCTGTGCTATAACACCCGCACAAGCATGTGTGCTTTTCATGTGACGGTGACAAACAATATCGAGTCTGAACGTAGGGCAGTGTGATTTGTCGCAGGCATGTTTGCTTTGCGCGAACGAGCTGTTGATAGTACTCAGTTCGTGCTGCTCTCAGAAAGACACGCAAAATCTAGCGAAAATTCAAGGAATCGTTTCCACTTGCGTAGCCATATACGGGTGTTGGACAAATATATGGAAAAATAAAAAACGCAACACATACCATGCCTAATGATAGTGTAGGAAACGTGGTAGCATTAATAACAACTCCCAGACGTCTACCGAAAGGTTAAATAAATGTTCTATAGGGTTTTCACTGGAATCTGATACCATTCTTCCTGCAAAATATCGCCAAGTTCAGGTAAGGATGATGAAAATGCGTAGCAATCACGCAACCTTTTCTCCAAAGTAGACCACAAAGAGTCAATAATAATGAGGTCTGGTGGCTGTGGTGGCCAGGGGAGATGCGCAATTCATCCTTGTGCTCACAAAACCAGCTGTGTGAATAGGGGCTCTTTATTCTTGGAACACCGCATCACTATTAGGGAACTATACTATGGGATGAACAATCAGCCAAAATAGTCATAATCCTTGGCAGTAATGGGACCTTGCAGAGTAACCATGGGGGCCGTGGAATATCACGACACGGCTGCCAAAATGATCACAGAAACACCCCCACAACCCGCATATTTCACTCTTGGGCAATAAACTCTGCAGAAGTTGGAAACTCCATGAAACAATACTCATCCGACCATATAGCGCTCTGCCATTGCTCCCTAGCCCAAGATTTGTGGCTTCAGCTCCGCGTATTATTATTAAGAGCATTTGAATCGCCGATGAGTTGTTTTGGAATTCTAGTTCGCCCTGGAATTTCCTGCTTCTGGAGCTCCCTTAGTGTTGTTTTCGTGCCGACAGGGTTCGCGAGTGCGATATTCATTTCTGCTGTGACTTCTGCAGTTGTCGTCGTCTTTACTTTTCGTCACAATCCTCTTCAATGACCGCATGTCACGTTCACTCAACACACATTTTCGTGTACTTTGTGACTCAGCGGATGATGCTTTTCCACTTTTGCTGTATGCGGTAAAATCTTCGGTACGGTGCCTCTTGCAATACCAAACACTTCGGCTACCTTGGTTATGAAGCACCCACCACACGGCACCAACAATTTGCCCAAATTGGAATTCACTTAGCCCCGACATTGTGAACTCACAACTCTACAGAAAACCACGGCTGACACTTGTAGCGTATTGAGGACATTCCACAGGTGCCGTTCATGGTCAGTTATAACAGCGCAACTTGCTGGCTTGGCTAATATCTGCATTTATGTTCAAACAAGCGTTTCTTGTGGTGTTTCCATATTTTGTCCAGCTCGTGTATGTGGTGTTACACAGATTATTAAAAATGTCTTCTTGAGAAGATATGCACTACGAAATGTTTCTTCATTTTCCTAGATTGGATGAATGGTTTGTACTCCCGATCGGGTGTGTGAAATGCAAGTCGTATTAAGCGTGGTAAACATAATTTACTTACGAAGAACTTTTTCCATCCCAGAAATAATTTTTCATTGACATCGAATTTTGTTGTATGCATTCACTTTATCAGAACCACACAGCATGTGTCGGACTCTGTTGCGTGAGGTCACTGTGAAGGACTCAGCGATGCCGGCACTCGCTTGAAACAGCAGTATTAGCACCTGACAGAGTTTTAAGATGTCCTCGATGTAAAGTCTCCATTTGGCCAATTGGTCGAATCGTGCAGTATCCGGATTGTTTGTGGGGTATTCGGATATGACAATGGCCCGATGTTGGACTGCATGGGAATATAAGGGCAGGTATGCTCGTCGTTGAAGGTACCTGTCGGTCACGTCTGTCCACCACAAGGGAAGATAGTCGTATTGTGCACCAGTCACACCGTAACGCTTTCAAATGTAGGCCTGTCATTCGCTAATGATTGATAGATTCCCTGCAGTATTCTGTCTCGTACCGCATCATTGGGCGGCGACTAGCAGCAGCTGGAATAGATAATTACTGTCTTACGCGTAGGTTTCCGGTAACACCACAACACAAATTTCTGTGTTTGGAGTGGTGCCATGACCGGGAAGCATGGACTGATGATGAATGGTGACGCATTGTATTCAGGGATCAGTCGCGGTTCTACACTACCGGTACCTCGGATGACAATCGTCGGCGAGTATGGCGGCGACTTGGGGAGGGATTCCATTCTTCCAGTGCTTGGGAGAGACCGTCATGGTTTGGGGAGTCACGGAGTATGACTTCAGATCACGATTGGTATTGATTGATGCAACTCTGAGTGCATCTTTAATGAGTACATCTTTAATGTGACAGTGTAGTGGTACCCTTTTTCAACTGGACAATGCTCATCTACCCATGGCACGTGTCTCTATGAAACAGTCGTGATGTTGAGGAACTCACATGGCCAGCAAGATCCCAAGATCTGGATCCCCGATAGAACATACGTGGGAGGAACTCAGACTTCCGAACGACTAACTGCTCTTAAATTCTGCCATAATTTATCTGTATACCTTTGATTTTTAAAATTGGGTTTACGTCTTTCTCAGTTTTTGTCTAGTGTTGGGATTCTAAAATTCCAAGGACATACATCTGAGATGCCCTGAGTTCTCTATGTGATCTTTGTATGTGTTCGTCACATCTCTAGAAATCAGCCAAACGGTAAGAGTTTGTGTTCAAATCTTGTCTGAATGTGTAAAGTTTTGGAAATGTTCTTGAGGCATTGGGTTATCAGCACTTCATCGCTTAAGGAACCTCTAAGAACCTTTCTCTTACAGTCAATTCAAAATTTTAACTTGAAAAATTAATTATACTCAGCAGGCGCGACTTCGTGTGGGACGTTGTCTCCTTCGTCGTTATGATATTGTAGAGTCCACTGATGATGCAATATATTGCACTGATGTGCTCAGGTATGTTGCATTCGTTTAGTTTCGCTTTTAAATTACTGTCTATGACTTCCGGCGACGGTTTACACAATTTTGCTCTGCATTCTGGCATACAGTGTAATTACTGTTTCTTTGCGGAATATATTGAGGCGAAAAGGGGATCTGGTAGGAGATCTAGAATTAGGTGGCATTACCCCTGTTTCGTATTCACAGAATGAAGATCGAAAAGTGCTGAGCTGGTAACCGACATTTCAAAGTGTTTCAGGACTCAGGAGCCTTGATGCTGAATTATCGATGCCCAAGATATTACAGTTTATGCTTCAAATCAACGTCCCAGCGTTAGTCGTCATGTCTCATAGTATACGGAAGTGAGTTGCAGAATTCTGTGTCGTGATACAGCCGCTGTCTGTCAACCGTTGTATTTTCCGAACAAAAGTACGTACGCAGCTCGTTTACTGATAACGTTGGAACTTTACCGAGATGCATGATGCACAGGATCGTAACGTAACTGAATCGCTATTTTTAGGGCCACAGTAGTATTTCTGAGCTTTTCGAAGGAAGTAGTTCCGATGCCTCTCGCTTACTTTCATTTCGTACCCGCCATGAAAGTGTATACGTACTATTACACTGCCCAAGGACTGATCCACACGATATACAGGGTGTTACAAAAAGGTACGGCCAAACTTTCAGGAAACATTCCTCACACACAAAGAAAGAAAATATGTTATGTGGACATGTGTCCGGAAACGCTTAATTTCCATGTTAGAGCTCATTTTATTACTTCTCTACAAATCACATTAATCATGGAATGGAAACACACAGCAACAGAACGTACCAGCGTGACTTCACTTTCTTACAGGAAATGTTCAAAATGTCCTCCGTTAGCGAGGATACATGCATCCACTCTCCGTCGCATGGAATCCCTGATGCGCTGATGTGCAGCCCTGGAGAATGGCGTATTGTATCACAGCCGTCCACAATACGAGCACGAAGATTCTCTACATTTGGTACCGGGGTTGCGTAGACAAGAGCTTTCAAATGCCCCCATAAATGAAAGTCAAGAGGGTTGAGGTCAGGAGAGCGTGGAGGCCATGGAATTGGTCCGCCTCTACCAATCCATCGCTCACCGAATCTGTTGTTGAGAAGCGTAAGAACACTTCGACTGAAATGTGCAGGTGCTCCATCGTGCATGAACCACATGTTGTGTCGTAAAGGCACATGTTCTAGCAGCACAGGTAGAGTATCCCGTATGAAATCATGATAACGTGCTCCATTGAGCGTAGGTGGAAGAACATGGGGCCCAATCAAGACATCACCAACAATGCCTGCCCAAACGTTCACAGGAAATCTGTGTTGATGACGTGGTTGCACAATTGCGTACGGATTCTCGTCAGCCCACACATGTTGATTGTGAAAATTTACAATTTGATCACGTTGGAATGAAGCCTCATCCGTAAAGAGATGATTTGCACTGAAATGAGGGACCATTCGCAGAAGTGTACCCGTGGAGGCCAATCAGCTGCTGATGGTGCCTGCACACGCTGTACATGTACTGGTTCTCCCGTAGCACTCTCCATACGGTGACGTGGTCAACGTTACCTTGTACAGCAGCAACTTCTCTGACGCTGACATTAGGGTTATCGTCAACTGCACGAAGAATTGCCTCGTCCATTGCAGGTGTCCTGGTCGTTCTAGGTCTTCCCCAGTCGCGAGTCATAGGCTGGAATGTTCGGTGCTCCCTAAGACGCCGATCAATTGCTTCGAACGTCTTCCTGTCGGGACACCTTCGTTCTGGAAATCTGTCTCGATACAAACTTACCGCGCCACGGCTATTGCCCCGTGCTAATCCATACATCAAATGGGCAACTGCTAACTCCGCATTTGTAAACATTGCACTGACTGCAAAACCACGTTCGTGATGAACACTAACCTGTTGATGCTACGTACTGATGTGCTTGATGCTAGTACTGTAGAGCAGTGAGTCGCATGTCAACACAAGCACCGAAGTCATTACCTTCCTTCAATTGGGCCAACTGACGGTGAATCGAGGAAGTGCAGTACATACTGACGAAACTAAAATGAGCTCTAACATGGAAATTAAGCATTTCGGACACATGTAACACCCTGTAATTTCGTAGATGACACATGAACAAAATGTCAAAGGAAGGCATTAAAAAAAGCCACTTCAACTTCTACCTAGAAAGCAATGTGGTATTTCACATTGCTTCTCGAACTTCATTGGGTTGGGTTGTTTTGGGGGAAGAGACCAAACTGCGAGGTCATCGGTCTCATCGGATTACGGAAGGACGGGGTAGGAAGTCGGCCGTGCCCTTTCAAAGGAACCATCCCGGCATTTACCTGTAGCATGTAGGGAAATCCTGAGAAACCTAAATCAGGATGGCCGGACGCGGGATTGAACCGTCGTCCTCCCGAATGCGAGTCCAATGTGCTAACCACTGCGCCATCTCGCTTGGTGAACTTCGTTGGCATTACGTTTGAACTGTATTTGTTTTGTATTAACTGATGATTCGCTTTCAGGCTCGAAAAAGTGTTTTGGTAGGTAAAGGGAGAGGTCAGAGGCATTATTCGCTTCTAGATTTTACGACCACAGAAGACTTGAAACATGGATTTGATGTTTGTCAAAAGCACATTGGATAGGGGACGGAGTAATTTATTCCAGAAGGGCAGGCCGCACAGATCAGCGACTGAGCCCCGGAAGATTTGGGTGGATGTACTACTATCAGTGCATTTACCATACACAGGATTCCAGAAAAGTTATCCTATATGGGCGCATTTTTTCTTCTTCATATTAATTTTAAATACACATACTGAATCTCATTGGCCTAAGCACACGTAATGTATTCTCAAAGTGTGATCTGGCAACTGCAAACTTTAATCATCCCGGGTGTGCATCAGTTTTTCTTCCAAAGAAACTCCCCAACCTTTCACACGGGTCCAAGCGTGGAAATGAGACAAAGTGACGTAGGGGAAAAGTAGTATTCTAGATAGATTGTTCAGGAAATTTTGCGAAGTAGGAAGTTTCATAATATTGACTGATTTGCTTGTACACAGCTGGAGTGTAAGCCACAACAGCCTAGTGTCCATCTTGGATGAGTAGCGCCTCTACAGTCATTATTCCGACCCTCTACTTTGTAGCGATTCTTGCGGGTGGATTTCTGCACGTTTTAACACTTCTCTCTAAGTGTAGAGAAGAGCCATAATTCTTTCCTTGGCAGACAGAACTTTAAACATCCAGTTGTTGGGTGGCTACTTGTTCCTGCCATTTTAATACTGAAACAAGTTACTCCCGTTACGAGGTATGCCAGCGTCTGTTTTTTACCTTCCCTTTGTACCAAGAGAAATGCTAAGTGGCGTGTTATTCTGCCAAGAAGTAAAGTACCCATAAAAAATATATGTATCTCACACGTGTGAATTACAGGTGTAGATAGGCCCGGACATACGTGTGAATTACAGGTGTAGATAGGCCCGAAGAGTCTTCGGGTGGCACGTTCCAGACCGGTTTTCGTCCTGAGTGTTTCCGTTTTTATGACAACATTATTTTCATTGACCCATTGAGGATGTCGCCATTCCCAGTTTTGACGTAACATCTGATTTGTGTGGTTCCCTTTGCGCTGTTCGTGTCTCACTGTGCCTCAGAGCCACACGGTAGCAATCAGCAAGAACGCTTTCGTCAACAGCAGCAGAGGGTAAAAAGCCACAACGGACAGACTCGTCATGGAGGGCACCAAGGAACTGCAAGTTTCATGCGCCACTCCTTCACTATGAAATAAAGCACTACGACCACACCTTCCTATTAATATAGTTACGATAGAAGAGAGAGAGAGAGAGAGAGAGAGAGAGAGAGAGAGAGAGAGAGAGGAGGGGACTCGTCATACCGACTATTACTTGCTTCTGTGCTGTGTGAATTTGCTGTGCAAAATTTTCGTGTTTTTCAAATGGAATGATAGCAAAGCAAATACGAAACATAACCTTCGTGTGGTTAGAGTGATTAACTGGAGAACATTCCATTGACAGAGTGCCAAATACTGTGTTCCATGTATCGGCTGTTGCGATAGAAAGTATGTATTCCATTTAATCCCTGCCACTTTTCGGACGAGACTCCACCTAACGTTAAGAACGATGCAAAAATTAGTAATGAGCTTCAGGGTGGCAAAAGATGTGAATTGCTACTTGCTTTTGTCATATGTGATACGGAAATCTAAGTACATTCACCTCTAGATGAAACTTGTTGGAATAAGCATTCGCACTTTGTCCCCCTTGCAGCTGTGTGGCTGGACACACAATGCAAATCAACGTAGTCGGCTGGGCCGGTTTAACAGCTACGCGCCGCGCGGGATTAGCCGAGCGGTCTTAGGCGCTGCAGTCGTGGACTGTGCGGATGGTCCCGGCGAAGGTTCGAGTACTCCCTCGGGCATGGGTGTGTGTGTTTGTCCTTACGATAATTTAGGTTAAGTAGTGTGTAAGCTTAGGGACTGATGACCTTAGTAGTTAAGTCCCATAAGATTTCACACACATTTTTTTGAACAACTACGTAATAGCGTTATGTCCTCAGAACAGTCACTGAATTTCGTTAGTGTGTTTACGAGTATCTCTGTATGGTGCAGCTGAGCACTGTATTGAGACAGAGTTTATTTGACCATGTTTAATGTGCACTTTTGATGATTCAGGCAATTATTATCATTTATAATTATCGTTGTAGACCGTAGAATGCATTCAGCTAACGAAAACATGACCTGTGCTCTGGGAGAAGTTTTCGTACTTGGCACTGACTGTAAATGAGGCAGAAAGCGTGCCAGCATAGTATCGAACTGGACAGCGAAAGGCATCGTAGCAGCTGTTAGTGAGTGGTACTGCGTGCTTCCGGCAGACGTGCACAACGTTATTGGTTAGGTGATATTTGCCGAGTTGCACAGCATTTCATTTCACAGCCTGAACGTGTAGAAATAAAAAGCAAGCCATCAGCTTTGAAGCAGCGTACTATCAACGAGACGCAATAATGCAGTAACTCCTTGGAAAGTATCGTTTCTTATATTACTTAATGACACTGTACTATTGTAACTTTCTCAGTTCGCATTCTGACTTCCTCAGGCACACCATTCAATGAAGTCCAAAACCTACCATATACACAAATCAAAAAAAAGTTTTGCATCACCTCGGTTCCGGAACCTGTACAGAAAATTGGAATAAGAGATCAACATAATCATCATTTCCGCCCTTTCTACTGCTCATGAAAACCACACATTGCATGTTGTACCACCCTACAGCGAGACCTTCAGACGTGGTGGTCCAGATTGCTGTACACACCGGTACCTCTAATACCCAATAGCACGTCCTCTTGCATTGATGAATGCCTGTATTCGTCGTGGCATACCATCCACATGTTCATCAAGGCACTGTTGGTCCCGATTGTCCCACTCCTCAACGGCGATTCGGCGTAGATCCCTCATAGTGGTTGATGGGTCACGTCGTCCATAAACAGCCCTTTTCCATCTATCCCAGACATGTTCGATAGTGTTCATGTCTGGAGAACATGCTGGCTACTCTAGTCTAGCGATGTCGTTATCCTGAAGGAAGTCATTCACAAGATGTGCACGATGGGGGCGCGAATTGTCGTCCATCAAGACGAATGCCTCGCCAATATGGTTGCACTAACGGTCAGAGGATGGCAGTCACGTATCGTACAGCCTTTACGTCGCTTACCATGACCACCAGCAGCGTACGTTGGCTCCGCATACTGCCACCCCAAAACATCAGGAAACCTTCACCTTGCTGCACTCGCTGGACAGTGTGTCTAAGGCGTCCAGGTTGACAGGGTTGCCTCCAAACACGTCTCCGATGATTGTCTGGTTGAAGGCATATGCGACACTCATCGGTGAAGAGAACGTGATGCCAATCCTGAGCGGTCCATTCGGCATGTTGTTGGGCTCATCTGTATTGTGCTGCATGGTGTCGTGGTTGCAAAGATGGACGTCAGGAGTCAAGTTGCGCATCATGCAGCCTACTACGCACAGTTTGAGTCGTAACACGACGTCATGTGGCTGCACGAAAAGCATTATTCGCCATGGTGGCGTTGCTGTCAGGGTTCCTCCGAGCCATAAGCCGTAAGTAGCGGTCATCCACTGCAGTAGTAACTCTTGGGCGGCCTGAGCGAAGCATGTCATCGACAGTTCCTGTCTCTCTGTATCTCCTTCATGTCCGAACAATATCGCTTTGGTTCACTCCGAGACACCTGGACACTTCCCTTGTTGAGAGCCCTTTCTGGGACAAAGTAACAATGCAGACGCGATCGAACCGCGGTATTGACCGTGTAGGCATGGTTGAACTACAGACAACACGACCCGTGTACTACCTCTTTCCTGGTCCCCTCAAGGGCTCAGCATGCGTTTGCTGAGTATGAGCTTGGCGACCGCGGGGTTCCTGAGCTGGGGCTGGTAATGCCACCAGTCCTCTGTCACCGCAAGCTTCAGTCATACTTCAGCGACCACCGTGCGGCGCAGCGGTGGAATGTTGTGTGTTTCGGAGAACGGGGATCTTGGCTTCACCGCCTTGACCGCGAGGAAGGTACACACAAAAAAAAAACACCCTCAACCTCAAGGTGTGCTACGTGCTGAGGAGGTGAATGGCTATTGAGGTGAAACAGTCTTTAGGGTGCAACCTCTGGGGCACCTGCTGCCCCCCCCCCCCCCCCCCCCCCAGTTGTATCAGGCTTGTGCAGGCATGTCGGGCTCTGTCTAGCGTCTCGTGGGATCCCTATGGACCTGTCTCATGAAACTACTACTACTACTGACGGGATGGATGTACTGTCAGGCAGCACCCACACCCATTCCACAAAGAGAACTGGGTTGGTCAATCATCCCGAAAAGAAGCCTCAGAGTGATAACAACAGGGCATTAGTGTGGCATAATACTTTCATTGTAGCCAAGTGAAACGGGGGAGGCTTTGAGAAGGTATCCCCTTTTTACACTCATGCTCATAAATGAAGGATAATGCTGATACATGGTGAAACAACGCTCTGGTGGGCGGTTTGCGTGTTTAAATCACCTAGGGGTATGACAGTGCGGTGCATTTGACCTGCGGTCGTCGTACGGTGGTGCTGGCAGCAGTCTACATACGCAGAGGTGTGTTGCGGCATTTCAGAGTACGGTACAGCGAGTAAGTGTGCAGACGTTTTCAGATGTCCTAATGGTGACTGTGTGTTAAAAACGGCCCTAAAGAACACATATTGATGACGTTATGCGGGGTAGAATACTAGGGCTACTGGAGGCTGGTCAAACTCAGCAGGTCGTAGCACGGGCCCTCCGTGTGACACAAAGCGTGATCTCACTATTATGGCAACGATCCAAGAGACAGGAAACGTGTGCAGGCGCTACAGTACGGGACGTCCACAGTGTACAACACCACAAGAAGACCGATATCGCACCATCAGTGCCCGCAGACGGCCACGGAGTGCTGCAGGTAGCCTTGCTCGGGACCTTACCGCAGCCACTGGAACAGTTGTCTCCAAACACACAGTCTACAGACGACTGAACAGACATGGTTTATTCTCCCGGAGACCTGCAAGGTGCATTCCACTAACCCCTGCTCACGGGAGAGCCCCTGTAAAGCCTGGTGTTAAGAACACAGTCCATGGTCTTTGGAACAGTGGTCCCAGGTTATGTTCACGGACGAGCCCAGGTATAGTCTGAACAGTGATTCTCGCCGGGTTTTCATGTGGCGTGAACCAGGAAACAGATACCAACCCCTTAATGTCCTTGAAAGGGAACTGTATGGAGGTCGTGGTTTGATGGTGTGAGGTGGTATTGGATTATTATGATTGGTGCACGTACACCACTGCATGTCTTTGACAGAGAAACTGCAAGAGGTCAGGTGTATCGGGATGTTATTTTGTACCAGAATGTCCGCCTTTTCAGAGGTGCAATGGGTCCCACCTTCCTCCCGGTGGATGATAACGCGCGGCCCCACCGAGCTGCTATCGTGGAGGAGTGCCTTGAAACAGAAGATATCAGGCGAATGGAGTGGCCTGCCTGTTCTCCAGATCTAAACCCCCATCGAGCACGTCTGAGATGCTCTCGGTCGACGTATCACTGCATGTCTTCAAACCCCTAGGACGCTTCTGACAGGCACTGGTGCAAGAATGGGATGCTAGACCCCAGCAGCTGCTCGACCGCCTGATCCAGAGTATGCCAACCCATTGTGCGGCCTATGTACATGTGCATGGTGATCGTATCCCATATTGATGTCGGGGTACATGCGCAGCGCAGGAAACAGTGGCGTTTTGTAGCACATGTGTTTCGGGACGGTTTTCTCAACTTATCACCAATACCATGGACTTACAGATCTGTGTCGTGTGTGTTCCCTATGTTCCTATGCTATTAGCGCCAGTTTTGTGTAGTGCCACGTTGTGTGGCACCACATTCTGCGATTATCCTTAATTTATGATCATGAGTGTATATTCCCAAGGCATTGGAAGGTATTGCTGGGTCTCTGAAAAGTATCAAACGACTTCGTAATGGAACGCTTTTAGTTGAAACTGCTAATTCCAACCAAATATCTAAGCTTCTGGGATGTAAAGCCTTAGGTGACTACCCAGTCGAGGCTGCATTGCATAACACACTTAACACGAGCGTGGTTATCTGCTCCAATATAATGGAGATTGACCCCGCGGAGTTACGTGAAGAGTGGAAGAATGTGGGCGTCACGGAGGTGCAGAATTATATGAGGAGAGTCAATAGCAAATTGGAAAAATCGGCAACGTTTATTACTGGAACATGTCATTGCAGGCTATATCCTCCTTAAGGTTCGCCCGTTTGTTCCTAACCCATGCGTTGATATAAATGTCAAAGATTTGGCCATACCACTATGGGATGTAACGGGAAGACTACCTGTGGCAACTGTGGAGGCTCCGCTCACGAGTCAGGGACTTCTTGTACAATTCCTCCGAAATGTGTAAACTGCTGTGGGGATCACCCAGTGTGGAGCAGAAAGTGTGGGGTTTACAACGAGGAAAAGAAAATTCAAGAGTTGAAAGTAAAGAGACACCTACCCTATGGTGAAGCTAAAAAAGCTTACAAAGCCAAGCAACTGCTTCTTTCGCATCAACCCTTAAGACAACAGTCGTTAAGTGTGATGCCTCCACACAAACAGACCACAGATTTCAGTACGATCACATGCACTTGTCGATGTACCTATGGGGAAACGCTCCACTTGCAACTGATGTCGTTCGGAAGTCGTCAGAAGTAAGCTTACCAACTAAGCCACATACCACTCCCCAACATCAGAAGCCAACTAAGCCATCCCCGCAACCCAGGCAGCCGCCTCCTCCTGTCAGTAAAGAAAAACGTCCTTCGGAAAGTACCAGAGAGCACAGAACCAGCTAACGCACCCCCTGACCTCTCTGGTAAATCACCGCCTCCGTGGGAGAAAGAAAGGAACCACCATCGCTAAGCAATGGCTTCCGTAGGGACTTCTGTGTTGCAGTGGAATTTGAATAGATATCGCTCACATTTGGAAGAATTGCAGCTGCTGGTCCAGGATAAACCTTTCTGCATCTGCTTGTCTTAAAGTCGCAGACATACCTGCATTAAAGGGCTACCACATATACAGGAAGGACGATGCTACTGGAGACAGGGCTAAAGGTGGAGCGGCTATTTACTTTGATGACAGATGCCACTCCTCTCCTTTTCCTCTTACCACGATCATGCAAGCAATTGCTGTGATAGTTCTCACACCCTTTACTATCACAGTGTGTTCTCTGTACCTGCCCCCCCCCCCCCCCCCAATTGGCGCTTTGGATGCGGACGCACTGGTAGACCTCTTTCAGGCACTCCCACTCCCATTCCTCCTTGTAGGGGACTGCAGTGCCCACAATGTGCTGTGGGCTCGGCTACTTTTGAACGAAAGGATTGTGCACAGGAAGCAGTGGCCCATATCACTCATGAGATCCAAAGGGCTGCCACAGAGTCCATCCCCAGGTCAAGTAACCACCTCAGACGACGGCCTGTACCTTGGTGGAATGACGACTGTCGATTGGCAATTGGGGCCAGGCGGACAGCTCTGCGGAATTTTAAACAGTGTCCAACTAAAGACAATCTTCATGCCTTCAGGTCTGCGAGAGCACATGCAAAGAACGGAAGAGGGCTTCCTGGAGGGAATTCACGACTTCCATTAATCGGTCCACTTCCGCTGTGCACGTTTGGGAATCAGTAAGACAGATTTCAGGCAAGGGTAGTCCACATCCCCTTACGACCTTGTCAAATAATGGGGTCTTGGTGGACATGCCAGAAGACATGGCTCACGTTTTAGCTGAACACTTATTTACTGTTAGTTATTTACTGTTAGTAAGTCATCCAGACAAGCTGCTGCTCTTCAGGTATTCCGTCGGACTGCAGAGATAAGGAAGCTCAATTTCTTCTCGCGTAATGAGGAAGTCTACAACCTTCCATTCTCCATGTGGGAACTGGAATCAGCTTTATCTGCAGCCAGAGACACTGCTCCAGGACCTGATGACATCTGTGCCCTGAAGCGAAAGGTCAGCTCCTCTCTTGTTTCAATCAGATCTGGTTTAATGGACAGTACGCCACGACTTGGAAGGAGGCAATATTAATTCCATTCTGGAAACCAGGCTAGGACCGTAGCGCCCCTAACTGTTATCGGAGTGTCACCCTTTCCAGTTGTACAGGTAGTACTCTTGAAAGCATGGTCAGCTGCCTCCTTGTCTGGCTGCTCGAGTCCCGAGGTCACCTGTGCCGCTCCCAGTGCGGTTTCAGGCGCTACTGTTCCACTCTTGACAACTTAATTCTACTGGAAACGGCGATACAGGAGTCCTTCTTACGCCGAAACCATTTAGTTTCTGTGTTTTTTGACCTCGAAAAGCCATACTTGGAGGTACAACATCCTTCGCCAGCTTCGTGAATGGGAACTACATTTTGAAATGCCTTGGCGGAAAAACATGGGGAGCTGACAGCTCCCAACTCCTGCAGTTTTATAGGGCATTTGTTTGATCACGCTTAACTATGGCAGCGTGGTCTACGGATCGGTCCGTCCTTCCTACCTCAGAATGTTAGATGCTGTCCACCATGAGGGCTTTCGGATATCGACTGGAGCCTTTCGGACCAGCCCCATTCAGAGTCTGTGTGCAGAGGCTGGTGAGCCACCACTCCGGATTCGGCGACGTATCCTTTTGGCTCGACAGGCGCCGAAAATCGCAGTGTCACCTTAGTCTTTGACATTTAGTTCAGTGATCTAACCCACCTTCGAATGACTGTTCAGGAATCGGCCCCATGCGACCCAGCCATTTCGTATAAGTGCTACGGACTGTCTCAAGAATCTGGATCTCTCTGGCATGAAAATACACACCCAGGGATGGAACGCACTGCCGCCTTGGTGTCTTCGGAGGCCCAAAGTGAATTTAAGCTTGACAGAGTACACGAAAAGTTGTAATCCAGATCTGGTTTTTACAGTTTGGTTTTCATCTGTTTTATGTATGTACCATAGTTTTATCGTTATTTATACAGGCGGATCCCAGCAGGAGAATGTTCTCGGTTGTTCTGTGGTTTTCCCTGAAAGGGTTTTTAAAGTGCGTCTTCCAGAATAATTTACAAATTATGATGCGGAGTTATATGGCATTCTGATGGCACTGGAGAGGGTTCACAGACATCACCGTACGAGTTTTCTTGTCTGTTCAGACTCTCTTTGTGCACTGCAAGCACTTCATCAAATGTATCCGGTAGAGCCGCTGATTCAGCTCATCCATGACTCCTTACAGCGGTTCCAACGCCGTGGCAAGTGATCTTTTGCTGCGTACATGGCCACGTTGGGATACAGGGGAACGACATGGCTGACAAAGCTGCCAAGGAAACATATTGGGATGGTGCTGTCCATCCATGTCCCATCGCGTTGCACGCCATTATCTCATTTTATGACAGATACATCATGCGTCAGTGGGAGACTGAATGGTTACAGGTGTCAGACAACAAACTGCAGTCGCTCAAATCGACCACAAAGGCTAGGCGGATTTCGTGTCAGCCTCGCCGCTGGAAGAAGGTTTTGCTTACCAAGACTTCGCATCTTTCATAGCCCTTTCACACATGGCTTCCTCCTCCGGGGGGAGGATCCACCTTTCTGTGATGTTTGTGGCGTGCCGCTTTCAGTTCAGCATATTTGGCTACGTGTGGCCTGTATACTGATATTAGGGCAGCCCTTGGTCTCGCTGGAGATCCAACCCCCATCCTCGCAGATACCGATACCAGTGTTAACGGAGTGGTGAAATTTTGTGAACTGTCAGGCCTCATCCCTAAAATGGTGGGGGAGGGCGGCAGATTTTTGTAAGTTATAAACTGCTCGCACGTTGGGATAGCCTTCGTCCCCACCCATGAGATTTCATGTTGACTTTTCGTTATGGCGCTGATGACCATGATGTCGAGCGCCCCCCTCAACCCAAAGCATCATCATCCATCCGCCTTCCTGGTGGAATGACTGGAACTGATCGGCTGTCGGACAGCCCCCCCCCCCCCCCCCTTCCCCGTGTAATAGGTGCTCATGCATGGTTGTTTGCACTTTTGGTGGGTTTAGTGACATCTCTGAACAGTCAGAGGGACTGTGCCTGTGATACAATATCCACAGTCAACATCTATCTGCAGAAGTTCAGGGAACCGGGGTGATGCAAAACTTCTTTTGATGTGTGTACATTATATTCAACGTATTCGAAGGACGGACACAAAACTAAAACATCTGCACACATGTGTATTTCAAGTAACCGGTTTGGAAATTGAATGGGGTTCACAGCAATTATCTGTTGGAAAACAATGCTTCTATTGCTTCATTACCCCAGCAGCAAGTGCCATACTCAGATAACACAAGTCCCACGATAATAGTTATCTTTTCGTCATGCTAGTCTTACATTATTTTTCCTGTTAGCTGATATGAAGCGTTTGAGTACACCTACCCACTGTCGTTAAAAAGCTCAATAGCGTACCACCATCACCAGCATAATCATTATAACATGATGATGATGATGATCAGCAGCAGCATAACCATGTTTGTGAACTCACTAATAGATATGAATGTAACGTCGCATTGCTTTCGTGATCTGCGTCGAATTATCTGATCGCCTAGTTTTTAACTTATAAGTTACTCATTCCATTTCCTTCTCATACCTATAATTTTGTCTTTTACTGTGTAGATTGTATGGATTTATAGATGAGTTCATAGATGTTGGACTAGTTACCATCTTGATCCTACAATGAGGTGACGAAAGTCATGGAATAGCGTTATGCAAATAAACAGATGGCGATAGTATAGTGTACACAAGGCATAAAAGGGCAGTGCATGGGCGGAACTGTCATTTCTACTCAGGTGATTTATGTGAAAAGGTTTCCGACATGATTATGGCTGCATGACTGGAATTAACAGACTTTGAACGCGGAATGGTAGGTGGAGCTAGACGCATTGGACATTCCATTTCGGAAATCATTAGGGAATTCAATATTTCGAGATCTACAGTGTCAAGAGTGTCCCGAGAATACCAAATTTCAGGGATTACCTCTCACCACGGACAACGCTGTGGCCGATCGGATTCTCTCAACGACGGAGAGCAGCGGCATTTGCTTAAGAGTCGTCAAAGGTAACAGACAAGCAACACAGCGTGACATAACCACGGAAGTGAATGTGGAACGTACGGCGAACGTATTCGTTAGGACAGTGCAGCCAAATTTGGCATTAAGGCTGTGGCAGCAGACGACCGATGCGACTGCCTTTTCTAACAGCACGACATCGCCTGCAGCACCTCTCCTGGGCTCGTGGCTATATCGGCTGGAAACCAGTGACGTGGTCTGATGAGTCCCGATTTCTGTTGGTAATAGCCGATGGTAGGAATAGAGTGTGGCACAGGCTCCACGAAGCCATGAACCAAAGTTCAACAAGGCACTACGCAAGTCAGTAGTGGCCCCATAATGGTGTGGGCTGTGTTTACATGGAATAGACTGGGTCCTGTGGTCCAACTGAACCTATCATTGACTGGAAATGGTTAAATTCGCCTACTTCGAAACCGTTTGCAACCATTCTTGCACTTCATGTTCCCATACAACGATGGAATTTTTATGGATGGATGACAAGGGACCATGTCACCGAGCCACAATTGCTTGGGATTGGTTTGAAGAATGTTCTAGACAGTTCGAGCGAATGATTTGGCAACCCATCGAACTTTTATGGGACATAATCGAGAGGTCAGTTCGTCCACAAAATCCTGCACTGGTAACACTTTCGCAATTATATTTGTCACCTCTCTCTCTCTCTCTCTCTCGCTCCCCCCTCTCTCTCCCTCCCCCCCTCTCTCTCCCTCCCCCCTCTCTCCTCTCCATCCTCTCTCTCTCTCTCTCTCTCTCTCTCTCTGTGTGTGTGTGTGTGTGTGTGTGTGTGTGTGTGTGTGTGTGTGTGTGTTTACTGCATGCGTTCACCGATCTAAGAAATGCAATTTCTGATATTAATATAACACTTCTATCATTCCTAAATTTAACGCACTGTCATATAATACTTTTGGACCAAATATTATTTTATGAACAGTCATACGCGGAAAATTAATGGCACTTCTGTTGCTGTTTTGTCTTGCCCTTAGACCCAACAGAATGGGACTTGCACACAGTAAGTGTTCAGTTTTACTGGAACAGACTAATTTCGGAGCCGTATTGTTTCTTGGCGACGGTAAGTAAGTATGTCTTACTCGGTTAACGTCCATTTGATGTGTTGGGTTCCACACGACTATTTTGCCGACGCTGGTGCTCTGAATAGCAGTACGGAGGTGGCGCACTCATATTAGTGCTTGGGAGCATGGCGGTTCAAATTCCTGTCCCACAATCCAGATATAGGTCTTCTGTGATTTCCTAAATCGCTAAAAGCTTTATAAAGCTTCATTTAATGAATACCAACTCGTGAGCTACAGCGAGAGGACGTTGCAAAATGGCTTTGTGACCAGGATGCTCTACATTCACACTCCAAATCTTCCCCTCGGAATAAAGCTACTCTGTCCCGCATGTGTTAGTTAAGCGCTTAAGTAGCCGTATGCTGATGTTAGAGGACCGGAGTAATAATAATAATAATAATAATAGCCCGTGGTTCAGTTGTGAAGTGTCAGACTAGGGATCACCGATCCGTCACAGGATTTTTATCTGACACTTATCACTTCATTCATCTTTGACAATGTTTGTTAATGTGAAAGCTGCGCCGGAGTCCACGCTGTAACTGGCTGGGTAATTGAGTTATAAGTTATACATTTTATTGGTCTTGATCTCAATATAATGTTGGAACAGCTAGATGATGATTGTTTACGGTTGACTAGCAACCATCCTCAGATAGTGCTTACGCTATAATAGGTAGCTAAGTGCAGTGTTAACCATAAAAACACTATACTAAGCGTAAATTGTCAAATATTCAAAGGCTGCTCCTCCGCAGTATTCTTTCTCTCAACAGTGCAAGTCCATGAAATTATACAGGAGAACTGTTCACTTTTAGAAGTAGGTGAGAGGGAGACCTAGCTAAACTTGCCAGAAAGTTTCAAAGGCATTGTTATTCACGTTGGTTTTGAGAGTTTCGCTTAGAAGAATGGTGTCTACTACAACTACTTTCTCAGCTTAAAAACATCATACACTATTCGCATGTTATCGTGTCATATATTTAGCTCCACAAGTGCGTATTTATTCTAATTATAATAGCTTGGAAGTAGGTCAGCTGGAATTTCGTATTGCTGATCGATCAGATCATCTGATTTCCTTACTTCTTTTCTTCCTTCGTTTCGTGCAACGAGGAAATTCAATGTTTCTACCAAAATTATAACAATTTTACTTCGTTATGAGACAGAACAACAGTTGAATACAATATATACACAAAAGTATTATAAATTTTGAAAGCAACGATCTATATCCAGCCCTCCTACTTGTTAAATACAGAAGTTGCAGAGTCTGGATGGTCTCGTGGTTATTTTTGAGAACATGTACATCAAGGAAAAAACTGACCTGTTTCATGAAGAATGTTCTGACACATTGCTCTTTCAACGTTGGCATTAGGCGCAGCACAAGGCTCCATGCCGGTTTCAAACTTTTCACTTAGTAAACTGGTGACTGCCCTGACGCCTAGCATCAAATTCTACTCTACCGAAGACTTACTTGTCTTAGCGGTTCAAACTACCTTGCTAAAGGAAGAAGAAAACGTCCTCTAAGGAATTAGATATGCTCAATATACAATAGACGAAATGTGGACTATCTATACGAGACAAAAGTATGTGCACTCTACATGCACAGTAGAACATCCAACAGCGCAACGTGGACTTCTGTCAGGAGATGTTGAAAGAAGCTACAAATATCGCACCGGACTGCCTCACTAATTCGTTATAGTCGTTAGGAGCTGGGGCGCCGGAGCAAACTTCGGTGACGATTTTCTTAAAAACTACGAAGTGTCGAGCTAAAATCTGAAAGAAGTGTTTTTTCCCCGTCTAAGTGACGAACATTGCACCAAATTTCATCCATATGCGTGGGCCACGGTTGCCGTCCTCCCTTTGTTAGCAAAGTTCTCAGGTAGTGCATTGACGTAATTAAAAATGAATAAATAAGTGCACGGAGGTGTGTGTGTGTGTGTGTGTGTGTGTGTGTGTGTGTGTGTGTGTGTGTGTGTGTGTTTTTTTTCCAAGCACTATCGGCACACACTTTAAAAGAGAACGGATCACGTACCTACGTAGCAAGCACGTGCCGTCTCAGTCTACGCTCTCGAAACCAGCGGAATGAAGTTCTTCCTGTTCGGGGTACCCCAGCCACCAACCAGACTGTTTGAAGACAGGTGTCGAGGAGAAAGCTCTTATTAACTGCTGGAAAAATTTGAGAGGTGGAGAAGACGACTTGTTAAGCTTCACATCATAAATGAAGTGATTTGTGCGGTGTCAACTGGGGTACGCACTAAACTTGCGTGCGTGCGTGCGTGTGTGTGTGTGTGTGTGTGTGTGTGTGTGTGTGTGTGTGTGTGTGTGTGTGTGTAGTGAATTCATGTAGATGATGGAGCATCCGAGCACATCATTTCATGACCAACGAATTTAGCAGTTTGCTTATTACATGGCGTCTACTCAAATCTTGTGCAACATTACGAAGTCGAATAAATCTTTAACGCTCCTGGCTAATCCAGCTAAATACCTAGGTTAGCCCTAAAGCATTTAAACTTGTACATGGTCGATAGCGTAAAAAAAGTACTTTTGAGGCAAGATTACCGCAGCGAAGGTGGAGTACATGGAACCGTTAGGTTTTTGGAAAATTACTAGTCAAGCTTTCATGATGTGTTCCATTTTAAAAAAATTCATCCAACGAATTCTGAAATGTTTTACGCTATTCTGCCTTTGATTGTTTCCTCTATTTGATATGATTGGTTTCGGTGCTAAGGCTTGCGGCAAAGCAATGGAAACTTGACCTACTACGGCAGATCGATAGTAACTCATGTTCTTGTGTTCGAAACAGGGATCTAACGTGATGATCTCAAACGTGGCCAGTACTGCATTGCAACAGATTAGTCGCAAGTTTATATCGATGTATGTACTTGACGTTTTATGCACTATTGAATAATGGCATTATTCCGGAAAACAAGATGGAAAATTAAACTCTATGAAGCAATTAATTGTGTTCCATATATACGTTTGTGAGATCAGAAGTTCGCAGTGGATTGTCATTTGTAATCTGTGTGACTTTATATATAATGTCAACCGCTGAGAGACGTTGCGCCTTTTTTTTCTTTCTTGCTTAAAATAGGAATGCTGGAAACAGTTCAAAATTTAAAATTCTTTGTGTGTGTTAATTCCTGCACGCAAATATGTTCCTATGTGTTACGATGTTTTAAGTTTCTTAGTGTTATTTTTACTAATATATATTGCATTTCAGTGTCGTGTTTCACCTGGTTATATAACAAGCTTTAGTTGTATAAATAGCATATACATAGCAACCCGCAAGTTTCCTCAGAATGTACATGTTAATGGAGCACTGACTCTTTATCATGTGTGCTGTTTGCTTGTGTGTTCTGGAAGAGGGCTGTATCTCACCCGCAGCATGTTTCTACACGATGTCTCAGTGTGCTTCCATGTACATGTTGCCTGTGTTCTTATTAGTAACTGTGTCATTCATTATCTATTGACGTGCCCAACGGTTAACGGGATGCTGTACTTAACAAAAAGATGGCGGAAACGTCTTGTTAGGGTAGCTAATCAGAAGTACGTGGCTATCCGTGCCCACTCGCCAAACTGAGCCGTAAATTTCACTTTTGTCAGAAACTCCATCTTTCTTGAAATATTTAATTGGCCACTTGAGGCCATTTTTTCCATTAAAATAATTCTAATGGATAACAAAATTTCAGATGCAATCAGGGCGAATGTTAATGTCCTGCAAATTGAACCATGAAAGATTATAGCAAATTCTGTAGTCTTTCCTTTTGCAAATTTCTGTGTACAAATCTTTTATATTAGCAATACATATTGTATCCATGTGTTTTAATTGATTACTCTCATCATCGTAATGTCATAATTCCACGTTGGATTTTAGACATGTGCATGATAATAAACTACGCTGAAGAAAGACTAGGGTTTCTGTGTTTCAGTATATCCTAACCAAAATGGAAATAGCTGTCAGCGCTAGAGCATACAACTAACCACTGGCCGCAGAACGCTGTTCTTGCAAGGGAACCTCCCCATCGCACCCCCCTCAGATTTAGTTATAAGTTGGCACAGTGGATAGGCCTTGAAAAACTGAACACAGACCAGTCGAGAAAACAGGAAGAAGTTGTGTGGAACTATGAAAAAAAAATAAGCAAAATATACAAACTGTGTAGTCCATGCGCAAGATAGGCAACATCGGGGATAGTATGAGCTCAGGAGCGCCATGGTCCCGTGGTTAGCATGAGCACCTGCGGAACGAGAGGTCTTTGGTTCAAGTCTTCCCTCGAGTGAAAAGTTTGTTGTTGTTGTTGTCTTCAGTCCTGAGACTGGTTTGATGCAGCTCTCCATGCTACCCTGTCCTGTGCAAGCTTCATCATCTCCCAGTATTTACTGCGGCCTACATCCTTCTGAATCTGCTTAGTGTATTCATCTCTTGGTCTCCCTCTACGAATTTTACCCTCCACGCTGCCCTCCAATGCTTGGTGATCCCTTGATGCCTCAGAACATGTCCTACCAACCGGTCCCTTCTTCTTGTCAAGTCGTGCCACAAATTCTGTTCAATACCTACTCATTAGTTACGTGATCTACCCATCTAATCTTCAGCATTCTTCTGTAGCATCACATTTCGAAAGCTTCTATTCTCTTCTTGTCTAAACTATTTATCGTACATGTTTCACTTCTATACATGGCTACACTCCATACAAATACTTTCAGAAACGACTTCCTGACACTTAAATCTATACTCGATGTTAACAGATTTCTCTTCTTTAGAAATACTTTCCTTGCCATTGCCAGTCTACATTTTATATTTCTCTACTTCGACCATCATCAGTTATTTTGCTCCCCAAATAGCAAAACTCCTTTACTACTTTAAGTGTCTCATTTCCTAATCTAATTCCCTCAGCATCACCCGACTTAATTCGACTACATTCCATTATCCTTGTTTTGCTTTTGTTGATGTTCGTCTTATACCCTCCTTTCAAGACACTGTCCATTCCATTCAACTGCTCTTCCAAGTCCTTTGCTGTCTCTGACAGAATTACAATGTCATCGGCGAACCTCAACGTTTTTATTTCTTCTCCATGGATTTTAATACCTACTCCACATTTTTCTTTTGTTTCCTTCACTGCTTGCTCAATAAACAGATTGAATAACATCGGGGAGAGGCTACAACCCTGTCTCACTCCCTTCCCAACCGCTGCTTCCCTATCATGCCCCTCGACTCATAACTGCCATCTGGTTTCTGTACAAATTGTAATAGGCCTTCGCTCCCTGTATTTTACCCCTGCCATCTTTAGAATTTGAAAGAGAGTATTCCAGTCAACATTGTCGAAAGCTTTCTCTAAGTCTATAAATGTTAGAAACGTAGGTTTGTCTTTCCTTAATCTATTTTCTAAGATAAGTCGTAGGGTCAGTATTGCCTCACGTGTTGCAACATTTCTGCGGAATCCAAACTGATCTTCCCCAAGGTCGGCTTCTACCAGTTTTTCCATTGATCTGTAAAGAATTCGCGTTAGTATTTTGCAGCTGTGACTTATTAAACTGATAGTTCGGTAATTTTCACATCTGTCAACACCTGGTTTCTTTGGGATTGGAATTATTATATTCTTCTTGAAGTCTGAGGGTATTTCGCCTGTCTCATACATCTTGCTCACCAGATGGTAGAATTTTGTCAGGACTGGGTCTCCCAAGGCCGTCAGTAGTTCCAATGGAATGTTGTCTACTCCCGGGGCCTTGTTTTGACTTAGGTCTTTCAGTGCTCTGTCAAACTCTTCACGCAGTATCGTATCTCCCATTTCATCTTCCATCTACATCCCCCTCCATTTCCATAATATTGTCCTCAAGTACATTGCCCTTGTATAGTTCCTCTATATACTCCTTTCACCTTTCTGGTTTCCCTTCTTTGCTTAGAACTGGGTTTCCATCTGAGCTCTTGATATTCATACAAGTTGTTCTCTTTTCTCCAAAGGTCTCTTTAATTTTCCTGTAGGCAGTATCTATCTTACCCCTAGTGAGATAAGCCTCTACATCCTTACATTTGTCCTCTATCCATCCCTGCTTAGCCATTTTGCACTTCCTGTCGATCTCATTTTTGAGACGTTTGTATTCCTTTTTGCCTGCTTCATTTACTGCATTTTTATATTTTCTCCTTTCATCAATTAAATTCAATGTCTCTTCTGTTTCCCAAGGATTTCTATTAGCCTTTGTCTTTTTACCTACTTGATCCTCTGCTACCTTCACTATTTCGTCTCTCAAAGATACCCATTCTTCTTCTAATTTATTGCTTTCCCCCATTCTTGTCAATCATTCCCTAATACTCTCCCTGAAGCTCTCTACAACCTCTGGGTCTTTCAGTTTATCCAGGTCCCATCTCCTTAAATTCTCACCTTTTTGCAGTTTCTTCAGTTTTAATCTACAGTTCATAACCAATAGATTGTGGTCAGAGTCCACATCTGCCCCTGGAAATGTCTTACAATTTAAAACCTGATTCCTAAATCTCTGTCTTACCATTATATAATCTATCTGATACCTTCTAGTATCTCCAGGATTCTTCCATGTATACAACCTTCTTTCATGATTCTTGAACCAAGTGTTAGCTGTGATTGTTATGCTCTGCACAAAATTCTACCAGGCGGCTTCCTCTTTCATTTCTTACCTCCAATACATATTCACCTACTATGTTTCCTTCTCTCCCTTTCCCTACTACCGAATTCGTCACCCATGACTATTAAATTTTCGTCTCCCTTCACTATCTGAATAATTTCTTTTATCTCGTCACACATTTCATCAATTTCTTCATCATCTGCAGAGCCAGTAGGCATATAAACTTGAACTACCGTAGTAGGCATGGGCTTCGTGTCTATCTTGGCCACAATAATGCGTTCACTATGCTGTTTGTAGTAGCTTACCCGCACTCCTATTTTTTATTCATTATTAAACCTACTCCTACATTACCCCTATTTGATTTTGTATTTATAGCCCTGTATTCACCTGACCAAAAGTCTTGTTCTTCCTGCCACCAAACGTCACTAATTCCACTATATCTATCCATTTCCCTTTTAAAATTTTCTAACCTACCTGCCCGAATAAGGGATCTGACATTCCACGCTCCGATCCGTAGAACGCCAGTTTTCTTTCTCCTGATGACGTCCTCTTGAGTAGTCCCCTCCCGGAGATCCGAATGGGGGACTATTTTACCTCCGGAACATTTTACACAAGAGGACGCCATCATCATTTAACCATACAGTAAAGCTGCATGTCCTCGGGAAAAATTACAGCTGTAGTTTCCCCTTGCTTTCAGCCGTTCGCAGTACCAGCACAGCAAGGCCGAATTTGGTTAGTGTAACAAGGCCAGATCAGTCAATCATCCATACTGTTGCCCCTGCAACTACTGAAAAGGCTGCTGCCCCTCTTCAGGAACCACAAGTTTGTCTGGCCTCTCAACAGATACCCCTCCGTTGTGGTTGCACCTACGGTGCGGCCATCTGTATCGCTGAGGCACGCAAGCCTCCCCACCAACGTCATGGTTCATGGGGGTAGGGTGAAAAGTTTACTTTTTTATTTTCAGACAATTATTATCTGTCCGTCCGTTCGTCCGATGGATTTGACGCTCTACCCACGGAAAAATTTGAAAACGTTAAAAACATATGTTTTGATAGAGCACAAGGAAAACTGTGCGACTGTGAAACGGTTGCATTTATTTGTTATCACATCCACAAGAAAACCTAAATCGGGCAAGGTAGAAGAATCTTGTTACCCATTCGCAAAGTGTACAAGTTAGGTGGGTCGACAACATGTTCCTGTCATGTGACGCACATGCCATCATCAAGTGTCGTATAGAACATATCAGACGTGTTTCCTGTGGAGGAATCGGTTGACCTATGACCTTGTGATCAAATGTTTTCGGTTCCCATTGGAGAGGCACGTCCTTTCGTCTACTAATCGCACGGTTTTGCGGTGCGGCTGCAAAACACAGACACTAAACTTATTACAGCGAACAGAGACGTCAATGAACGAACGGGCAGATCATAACTTTCCGAAAATAAAAAAGTAAACTTTTCGCTCGAGGGAAGACTTGAACCAAGGACCTCTCGTGCCGCAGCTGCTCACGCTAACCACGGGACCACGGCACTCCTGAGTTCATAATATCCTTGATGTTGCCTAACTTGTGCATGGACTACTCAGTTTCTATATTTTGCTTATTTTTTTCATAGTTCCACACAGCTTCTTCCTGTTTTCTCGATTGATCTGTGTTAAGTTTTTCATGGCCTATCCACTGTGCCAGCTTATAACTATATCTGAGGGGGGTGCGATGGGGAGGTAACCTTGTTAGATCTTCGCAGTTTGTTAAACTATCGGTTGGGTGCTGGGTTATAGGCACTTGAGGGGGGGGGGGGACTTAGCTAACTGATATTTGCGTGTTAATAAAATGGAGAAACATAATGAATAGAGAGACTTTGAATGAATCATTTCCGTTGGCTGCTGTCATATTTTATCCACTGAAAACACGCAAACCAGCGGGCTTAACTTCACGTTTTGTTTTCCTCCCGTTACAAAATATTTCTTCACCATTGCACGTCATCAGTCACAATTACAGAAGAGTATGATTGGTGCTCTGGGTCAGCAACGTCTATTATGAGTACAATGACTCTATTGGTTTGCTGCTCACATCTTCACCGTCATAACTTTTGAGCCATCCAGCTTGGAATGCGATGCAGCCCTCTGTACATCTCCTCTCCAATATTCAGAAAGAAATTTACGATTTGTAGCGTGCTATGTGTTGAATTACGCCAACGAAACTGTATTTGTATGCCGGCCAGGGAGTCGAAACTGAACCTTCGTGGTGTATTTTTCATACGCAGAACATATCATTTAACATTCAGATCATCCATATTTTCCTACTGCAACATTACAAGTGAAATAGTAATGGTCAGATACAGAGCAGTAATTTAATTAGTTACTACGTGAGCGGTATTAGTATATAAATTTAGGTTACGTGGGCCGATGTCTGAACTGTCCCTTCTATCTTTGTTCTTTGCTCATCATTGTAGTTCATATCACTGCCGGATTTACCTGCAGAAATCGACCCGTGTGGGGTGTCTCAGTTGTTACGACGATTGACTGAATGTATAAGGAACGACATTCATTCCCCGTTCAGAGTTTCGACGGTTTTCCGAAACACCGGAGTGGTTCGTTTATAAATGCTACGGCTGATTAGTGAGCCACGTGGGCAGTGGGAATAGACTGAATCCGTGTTCGGGTTGTCGGTGGTTTAATTCCTCGTTCGACGTTCTAGGTTTAGGTTTTCCGCGATTTACCTGTATGCTAGGCTTGTTCCTTTAAAAGTCACGGCTGATTCCCTTCACTAATCCGAGTTTGTGCTTCGTCTCTAATGCCCTCGTCGCCGGCGGGGCGTTAAAACCCCGTTTTCGTTTCTTTCTTCTAAACAGTCTTCACCTTCTGCAGACAACCTTGTAGGTGGGGCAACCACAGCCGTGAGTCATCTACTTGGATATTAATAAACCGCTTCAGCTGTATTTAGTCCTGTATGTTTAGATAACTACCAGTTTCGAGGCACCAAAAGCCATATCTTCAGGTGAACTAAAATAAAGGCTATAAAGGTTGAAATTTTGTACTCAACATTCGTTGTCATTCAGAACAAGACACTGTTAAAATGCCGTATGTCATGGAATAAAACAGCCGAATTACAATATGGTGGATTGGTCGGCTTCTTCGATGTTTACGCAATCGCAAATGGGGGGCGCAGCCACGTGCTCTCTTATGTTTTAGTTATATGTCACCTGAAGATGTGGCTTTTAGTGCCTTGAAACCGATAATGATTTAAAAATAAAGGACTCAGTACAGCTGAAGCGGTTTAATAATACCCAAGATGATTTTTCACCTTCGTCACAATTGTGAGAAGGCAGAACTTTCGACTTACGGCACAGTCCACGTAAAGATTCATCGTATTGACACGATTCAGAGTATACCTTTTTATTAATACCATGTTTTCGTGCGTACAGCTGAGTTGTTGACTCTTATTTTATGCACAACTGGAATGGCTTGGAGTACAAGCAATGAGTATGCATAACTAACAGCTCTTAGCACCTTATGATGACGATTGGGTCAGTCGTCGAAATGTACATAAAATGAAGAAGCAACAACTCCGCTGTACACTCGAAAGCACACCATAAACCCGAAAGCACACCATAAACCCGAAAGCACACTATACCCCCGAAAGCACACTATTAATCAACTGCGACGAGAAGAGGAGAACTTTGTAAATTATTGCACAGTTTTCGCAGTTGCAATTCCCTCCGAATGAGCTGAACTGCAGGCGGCGAGCGCAGAGGTCTCTAATGCGAAATGACGCGTACAATGCGGGGAAAAGATCTGTAACTATATAATAAGTGTCTCCATCTGCGGATGGGTCAGTGGCTCAAATGTGATGTTTGGGAGGGTTAACATTACGCCAGATGAAAGCCTCGAACGGTCAGTACGGGTTTATGGGGCAGCCGAGTACCGTCAGCGGAGATAAAGAGATCGCGTTGGGATCCCTGTCCGGCAGAATATTGTTGTACGTTAGGAGGGGTGGCCCTCGCGAGACAGCGCGATGACGGGTCGGAGCCGGTGCCGGCGCGTGAGCCGCCGGTGGCATGCAGTGTGTGTGTTTCAGGGGCGGCGATGATTTCGAGCGGTCTAGCCACTTCTACGCGCGCGAGGGTGACGCGGTGTACCTGCGCCGCGCCGCCGTGGCCGCCGCTGCCGCGTGGTCCGCCGCAGACCCCCTGCGCGGCCGCGCCAGGGAGCGGGAGCGCCTCTACCGCAACGGGCCCTACCCACCGCTGCTCGACAGGTACTCGCCGCACCCGCACCAAGCCGCTAGGGACCGGGGCAGTGTCTGCGTTGACCGCTGTGCACACACACACACACACACTCATTCCCATCTTGATAGCTCTCGCTCTCTCTTAAGTGTCTGCCATTACAGTAGTCTTGCATGCTTTTGTTCTCAGTGTTCTGCAGTATATATTTATCACACTACATTTTGTGTCTCTTTATGTGTATGCTTTGCCGTAGAAAACTTGTGGTAATGCCGTGATCTTGTGCCTATCTGTGTTGGATGCTTTGTTATGCCTATTGTGTTTTGTACTGTATCTGTCCTGTAGCCACATACGTAGCGAACGCTGTCGGAAATTACGAGCTACAAGCACCATGATCATTGTACGTAGTCACGCAGATTTTCTCCCGAGCGCAACAAATGAAGTCTCTCGTGGGAATACGGCAAATTCTGCGTATATTTTGTCGACAGTCGTAATCAATATAATCATTTTTTACTATCGGTGACGGCTGTTAATTACTGTCCGAAGCAGAGAAGAATGTGTGGTACAGGGAGGAGTGCGACAGCTAGTCTTGTGTTCATTGTGACGTGCCCAAGACAGAATGGTACACGTCGTTCTAAAAACATTTTCACCAATGGAATTGTCATCATTGTAGCGGTAACTGACAGGACTTTGTTCGAGCGACATAAATAAATTGAATCGTATCACCTCTCCATTGCAGTGAACTTCCGAGGCAATATCGGTCAAAGTCAGCATTTGTGTGCATATGACATCAGTAGCTGCTGTATCAATAATTTTTTTAAAACTGCTATTGTGTACGCAACTACGCACTGAATTTTTTTTTAGTCTCGATGCAAGTTTCATTTTATTCAGTTAAAACATCGCCAATGGTAGAACTTTCTCGTCCGTTTCTTGCTTACGATGTTGGTATGATATCTGCGTGGAAATTTCACAAGAATTTTCCTTCTTTTTCATTGATGCTATTTATGAGATAAACTGGGAGACTGTAAATGGCGAATAGTGAAACTCAGCAAGGCTGACAATGAAGTCTACTGGTAGGACAATATTTTTTGGACGTCAAGTGACTGAGATCGTGGGCAGTCACGGGACGGAAAGGAAGCCTCTCCCCTTGCAGTGAGTCTCTTCAGTTGCCTACTGTAAGCCATCTTCACACTTGCCTATCCATTTTCATAGTACTCTAGTTTCGGCTGCAGTGTACAAGTATGGGTACAGCTGACAGGAGATAAACAACAGCCAGCCACGTGCGTTGTGGACGTGTTGGGACTGTATGACGAGGCACGTTCTATCGTATCGGGCAAGCGAATGATTGTTATCTCAGTCCACTTCGCGGATGTGGCGAGATGCTCTTTCCACTTCCATCAAGCGTGTGCGCTTACGAACATTTGTGGTCTGGTAGTGGCGAGATCTGGTACGGCTCCGAGCAAGAGTTATTTTCTACGTACCACCGGCACCGCAGTATGCGCCTTGCTACCTTTGCTTTAAAACTGATTCCACTTTTCTCCCGGTTGTTTTTAGAATGGCAGGAAATGCCATAATTCGTACTGATTGTCGTGGAACATTGTCGTGTCGGCTCGGCGTGCAGCAAGTGCTTAAATTGGCGTATAGAGTGGTAGCTCGTGAAGACATACGGAAACTGGGAACAGCCTGCCAAATGGAAGTGAGACCAGTGGCTTTCTTAGACTGGGGGCCACTTTTCATTAAGTAAATTTGACAGTAGGAAGCAGTACAAGACTCACAGTTGTTAAGGAGTGTCTTAGAATGCACACCAAGCCATCCCCAGCTGGGTTTTTCTAAATCACCATAACCGAATGTTGAAATGGTTCCTCCAAAACAGCCGCAAGTGTGACCTCTCTTCCGGCCCCCAAACAGCCGTACTTGAACTCTACTCTGCACAGTACCGGTGGGGGGGATAAATCTTTGTCTTCTTTCGTTGAGTAAATGACATGATTGGATTCTTTAAACCTTATTTCATTGCCGATGATCACAAAAACGCAGGACATGAGAAAGTAATTAAAGCTGCCCTACTACCATCTGTTGATCGTTCAGATCTACGAACTATTGGAAGAAACCATTCAGATCTGTGATGATAATTGAACTTTTCCTCGTCTTAAATCAGCGAAGTAACACTGCTTGACCTTGACTGAATTTTTTTTACGCTGTACCTGTTCATTGAACGTATCATAATGATTATGGTTGCGAAGAGCTGGGCAGCCTGACAGAAAAGTTGCTCGCTCGCTCGCTCACGTCGATTTGGCAGTATAGGAGGTACGGTAAGTGGCAGAGCAGGACAGCGTAGCATAGTGTGCTGAGGTCGGTGTACTGGTGTCACGAACGCGCTATCTTGGCTTCGGCAGGGGCCAGGCGACGCACCACCGGCCGCTGGCGAACAACTGGAGCTACGAGCCGACGGCAGGCAGCGTGCGCTACCCGGCGGGCAGCCAGGCTGCCGACCCATATGCCGACCCCGACCCGGGGCCCGGCCCGGGCGCCGGGCCCGGCCGCAGGGACCTGCCGCCCGCCGCCCACAAGAAGAGGACCAAGTCCAGGTGTGAATCCCGGCTAAGCTGCTGCCATCACTTCTATACTTGTGTTTCAGGAATCCCTTCTTCAGTAACCTTTCGACTTCAGGCAAGAAGAAGTCGCTGGGTACCTGGGCATTGTATGTGAAGTAAACGTACTTTCTGACAACATTTCAGTAGAGCTTTGTTCAAAATGGTTCAGATGGCTCTGAGCACTATGGGACTTAACATCTATGGTCATTAGTCCCCTAGAACTTAGAACTACTTAAACCTAACTAACCTAAGGACATCACACAACACCCAGTCATCACGAGAGCTTGGTGTGTCTCCTGTTGAGAAAGGGGCAGTGCACCTTATGCACACTGAACAGTCTGTGAACGAAGGGTCATTTCGATGTTAGACCACACTGGCATTGTCACTTAATGGCAGTAAGTTGCCTGGTGAATTTGAGCGTTCGCCTGTTGTGACAAACACCAGCTGTTGACAGCTACCTACAGTGGCACTGCACAGTTGTCGCGATACGATCAATTTGGCCTCTGAGCATCCATTACAGACAACACTACAAATCCTCCAGCACTGTGGTGTGCAAAGAACGTGTTAGAGGGAACAACTTGTTTGGAAACTCGATTAGTGCCTTCGTATTCTCTTCGCTGATGACTGAAACGTTTTTCTGACAGCTAATCGTCACAGAAAAGTGTTTATGCAACCGGGTTCCAATTCACGCCCCAGGTGTGCAGTCTCACAACTTCAGCAGGGAGCTGGGTTACTATCACTTATTGATGTTGACATCTCTCATAGTTGTCAAGGGTAATTTGAGGCTGTTGGTATTGGACAGGATGGGTTTATTTTAGGAAACGATAATGAATGAACACGGCACCCAATTAGTGGACACCCTCCTCCAGGAGACACAGATCACCTGAATGGAATGGCCCATCTTATCTGCTGATAAGGGCATGATTCAGTACATTTGGGGTGAGTTTAAACTTTTAATGCATCGTCACTGGAGCACTATTTGCACATTGAGTGACTTCAGGAGGCACTTGGTTGAAGAGTCGGACAGGCTCGAACGGCAGTGTCATGACTACATTTTGTACAGTGTGCCGGGGAAGTTCCGAGCATGTTACAGTGAGGTGGAGCAAAATGGCATAGAATGTTACCCAGCAGCAGATTTTGGCTTCACCGACATGCAGAGGGGTGTAGTTTGGAACAGAGTATCTTTATTTTGGTTAATTTATTTATAGTTTCACAAGGCTTATTATTTCATTCCCCTTGTTCACTTCAGATCAAAGGATAGACAAGTTTACTGATATGAAATTGATTTTTTTGTCATTTTATAACACACGTTAATCAGTTTGGTACAGTTTGAAAAATAAGATTTCATTATTAGGTAACATGTGCTCAGATGTCTGAATAAAACATAACACTAGCAGTGCAAGAGGTTGTGCAGTCTTTTTGTAAGTTTCACATACAGGTCTATCTGCTACACAGTACTACTAATTAATAAACTGTATTTGTAGCAGTCTGAGCACTTTAGTTGTTGTTCTTGTAATTTCCACAAACACTACTGAATTTTTTGGTTCAGTAAAGTATGTTCTCTCTTAAATCAAAAGAAGCAGCTCATGAAGTAACAAAAATGTCCGTGAACGATGTCACATCTCTTAAAATGAGGGAATTCTAAGCATAGTTAACATCCTACTCATTGTTCAGCATTGAGGAGACTAGTTAAGTATTTTGTATCATTACTGTATGGTAATGGGCTGTTAAGTACATGGCTATTGCCATTAGTGTTTCCCAAATCGAGCCATTGGAATGTTCCTCCAGTAATTGGATAATGTCCCTTGAATGGATTCTGCATTAAATGTGGTGTCCATGTAAAGAATATGTAAAGTACCATGACCTTTCATAGCTGTAGGCGTTTGTTTATTGACGTAATATAATGTGCCTGCATTCCGTATGTCTGAATTACACATATTATTCAATCCTTGTGTAGTAAAGAAGGTATAACTACATTGTAGTGGCAGTTTGGTATTTTTGTACAGCAAATTACCCATCATATTTTGATAAGTGTTTTGCTGCAAACTAACAAGCATTATACTGCAGTAATTTTTGTTATGAAGACTCTTGTGCATCATAAACGCTACTTACCTCCATTTATCCAAGTTACTTAACTATATTTTCACAAACCTTTAGCTCAACTTATGAATATGAAAAGAAAGTTATGAGTATTAAACATACACCAGAAAACTTACTCCTTTGCACCTAATCAAAAATGGTGTTCACTAAGGGCAGATAAACGAAAACTTGTTTAGCTTTTCATAGACTGTTAAGTTTTGTTCCCACTGTCCACAACTGGCTGATGCATTTTGAAACCTGCACATGTGGCTACATACAATTTAGACATTTACAAACACTGCCAGATAGTGCAGTGTATCATTAAGTGATGGATTTTTGCAACCAAACAATGTACTGTGCATCTTGTCATTATACAGAAACAGTATGGACACAATTTGGATAAAATGACTAACATTTTACAAAATTAAATCCTTACTAAAGTAGGGTAGTTACTATCAAAACATCAGCTGAGCGCTAAGCTCTCCGGTTTTAAGACTGACGTGTTCTGGAGGTATGTCAATGACACATTCATAATTTGGCCCCAAGGTGAGAATAAATTGAGCAGAGTTTTTTGAACATATAAACTTCATTCACGAAAATATCAAATTTACAGTGGAACGAGAAATGAATGGCAGTCTGCTGTTAAGGGACAAAACCATAGGAGAACTTGTAACAGAAGTCAGAGCCCAGAAATGCAATGGGGCCACAATGTGCCTATTCATTGGTACTTTTACTATTTTGTGAATGAAGTTTATTGATGATAGCCTCATCTTCAGCCTAATTTGATCTCTAGGTCAGGTTAAACGATAACCCGGTTGACAGCAAAATCAATGAATATTATTCTATTCATCATATGTTACAACAGTGATGTTTGACTGAGGAGCTTCATGTCTTGTGCTGGCATTCTTCATGACCGTGTCGGTAATTTCGAACTTCTTCACCATTGGCATGCAGCAGGAGGTGGGTGACCTTTTCGTGGTGCGTGGAAGAAAATAAATAGGCCAAATTTTTTGCACTGAGAAAAATTATTATTCAGGTACCGTGAAAGCTACTACATGCATCACATATCTAAACATAGCCAGTACGTCATATTCAGCATGGCAAGGTCATGCACAGCAATTGTTGCATGTCAGTTGGGAGCCAACACCGTAAACTTTGTCACTACGATGTCAGAGGCGAGGGACATCTGTCTGTGTGGGCCAGCCCAAGCAGCCAAGATCGCAGCAGACACAAGTTCCTGCTCTTCACTGTCAGTCCAGTCTTCAAATCTGGGCAACGCAATCACCACACCACAAGAAATGTCACAGCTGTAATGACAGAAGATGTGACTGGCTGGTCTTAACCTGGAATGCAACCACAATGGTCCTCGTGCAGCATCTGTGTCACTGTTGCTGATGCAGCGCGTTGTGTCGATGCTCCACTAAGTAAGCAGTCCACCTTTCTGTGCTACTGGCCATTACTCTCCCTGCTGCTCAGTGCAGAATATTACATGGAGAAGGAAATGCAATTAAGTACCTATACTAGCCAGATGGAATAGTTAAAGCCTTGTTCATGTTCATGGAGGAATCAAGTTAATGATTGAATAAAGGACTTTGTAAATGTCCACCATTGATCTGCTGCCATTTCTCCATACATCACACCTGTCTCCCAAACCACTTGCAGACCTTACCGTGCCCACAGGAAGACACGAACCTATTGTGGCAAGCAAGAACTACTCGGGTTTCACTCTGGTTTCTCCACAGCTGTCCCTAGTCTGCATTTTTAATCCCCAACAGGGAGGATTGTGCATTCATACATTATATTTGGTGTCAGAACTGAGATGTTTGGGATCTGTGACAATCAAGAAGATACACGGAATGCTGATGGCAGAAGACCAAAGGCAATGATTCAGTAGGGGCAGCAAGACGTAAAAGTAGCAGCACAAACGTTTGACATCTTCACTTGTGGGATTCCCTACTTCCTTCAGTTTGAACTTTTCTTATTTTACTGTATAATATTGGGGTTAGGTGCCACTGTAGTGTTTGGTAAGGACCTAGAGCTGAACCTTTAACTCCAATAATAAATATAATAATAAGGTAGAGGTAACCAGTGGTAGCTCAGCATTGACCATGTACAGCATGGTTTGAAAGTCAAAGCAGAATTGGATGGTTCAGATTTTCTGTCTTTACATTATGCATGACTGCCCCAAAGCAGCAACATACTGAGGCATCACACAGATATGAGACGAATTATTGGTTCTAATGTCAGTTAAACTGATCCAGATTTGCTGGGACACAGTAAACATTATAGCAGAAATCCACCAACAGCGTCTTTAAAATTTTGTTATGACAGGAGAACATGATGGGAAAATTAGATGAAGTTTTTCAAATTTGTATTACAGGCCAGGAGGGTAACAGGAAAGTAACTTTGAACAAGGAAGTATGTCTGTGGTATCAAAGAGCGCAGCAAAGCAAGGCTACAGGATTACTTGTTTTCTCATGGAGTGAGAGATACCTGTTTGTGGAAATATTGAGGTTTACTGTGATGTATTCGAGATTTATTGTGAAGAGGGACGATTAGAATTGAGTGTTTGATGAGGTATTACATGTGTTTACTTATATATTGAGCGGATGAAGTTTGAGAATTGTGTTTGTTATAGAGTTCTGCAAGGTTAATATGATTAAGAAGGTGGCAGTGGAAATGCTACAGCTGACCACTTTATTTTGTAAAGTTTTCATTACTGACATAGATAACAATAATCAGATAACAAGATACTAAATATATAGATTAATGTAAAGAAATGTGTGGTTTCTTGTTGGTGTCAGTGCTAAAAACCATGTAATATTGTTTTGTAAATACAGGCTGTATCGTAGCGTGACGTATGATAATTTTTCTGTCCCCCCCCCCCCCCCCCCCCCCTGCTAGTTACCAGATGTGGCGATGTAATCATCTATGATAGGAGAAAGTGGGAGACAAGAATTTTAGTATGTTAATATTAAGTAGAAAGGCTTATGAGTTTATGCAGGCAGGGTACCTTCCATGAACCCCATTTATTTCCAGTGATGTGAGGTAATCACTAAAAATGACCACAAATAAAGTGTGAAAATGAAAAAATATGGACTCAGTTGTTGAGAGAGAGTGTAGAAAACTGCTAGTGAAGTCAGACAAATAATGTAATACCCTTTAGTGAAAGTGGAATAAGAACTGTAAATAACTGTAAATAAACAGTGTATATTCCAGACAAATTTGAGGGCGAATTTTTGTCGCTGAAGGGAGGAGATTATAAAAGTGCAAAATTACAGAACTTGAAGCGGAAATCAGAGCCCAGAAATGCAATGAGGCCACTGCCAGACAGCATGCTGGTCATTGAACTACGATATCGGCCACCATGTCGTCTAGGGTACAACCACCGAAATCAGGTCACAAGCCTTGGCATTGGATGCAGCTGGCCATCATTCACCCTTGATCAGTACCCCTCAGCAGCAACAAGACTTCCATTACAATATTTAAGGTGTCAGTATCTTGGGCCAGCCTTGAAGAAGCCACTTCAGCACGTGTGACATCAGCATTGTTGACGCTCATTGCCGATTATGCCAGACAGCGGCCATTGCCCTGTTTCAGATGGTTCATAGTGGCCCACAAACACATCTATTCCAAGAATTCAGTGCCGAGAACCAGTAGTTAAACACTGGCTCAGCCTAGTACCTTATGTTTGGCACAACAGGGCCACACATGGTGCGTGCTATGTCAGCCAAGAGTCTTCACCATAAACTCTGCTGCCATTGGGTCGTGAACGAAGGACCTCTTCCTGTCTGCCCAGCCCGGGCAGCCAACACCGCATCAGCAATACGTTGCTGCTCTTCACTGTCAGCACAATCTTCGAGTCCAGCCTTTGAATACAGGCTATGCCGTGCCACGCCACACAACCAGGATGCCGCAGCCTGTTATAGAGACAGAAAATACTGCTGGCTGCCCTTGTCCTGCACAGCAACCACAATGGGCCTCATGCGGCACTTGCATCACCATCACAGTCGCCGAGTCAGCGATCCGTGTCACGCTCCATTGAGTAAACAGCTTGCCTCTCTGTACCACTGGTCATTACTATGCCTGCCACTCTGTGTGGAATATTACGTGAAGAAGGAAATGCACTTCAATACCTGTACCAGCTGGATTGAATAATTAAAGACTTGTTCGTGTTCATGGTGGAATCAAGTTGACTGGTTGAATAAAGGACTATGTAAATGTCCACTGTTGGTCTGGCTGCTGGTTTTACATGTGCCTCATCCCAAGCAAGAACTACTCATGTTTCACTCTGTTTTCTCTACAGCTGTCTGTCGCCCTCTACACTACCATTTTTGGATGTATTAGATTGAAATAAGGAAGAAGGGTTTTAAGGACACTGCGTTTGCTATGAGCCCACCCATACAAATTTATATTTGCAGGCGTCTAGCTCCACTGTCCTTAATAAACTGAGTTTACTCATTACTTTAGTACACAGGGCTGGTGTAGTGTCAAATGCTGAAAGCTTACAGAGTGAACTCAGAAGAAATATTCCATAAGTGTAGGTATATAAAACATCAAATAAAGATAGCTCTGCAAGCAAAAATGCTAGACGAACCACAAGAAGAGCAAGAAGAAAGAGATATGAAATATTGTTTCAAAAATTGCAAGCATAATGAAGAAACATAAAGTGTTTGAGATCTTCCTTCAAGCAGCTTAGATGGCAATTCTTCTGGTATGAGTGAAGGATGATCCTACTTTCACAGAAGGGGTTATAAATGAAGCATCTTGTGAGCGTGGTAAAAGGTACATAGAAAAACTCATGCCTCACCACCAAAGTTTCTTTATGAGGATCTGGAACATATTTTCCCTGTGAAAAGAATTGCTGCCGCCAAGGCATTGAGTTTCTTTTAATTATGTTTAAAAGAAAAACTCTGTTTCCACTGTTTTGTACCTAGTGGTTTACAATATATACAATATATGAGCATGTAATTGTCTGTTCTAAATCTCAGTAGGAGGGATGGAAGAGAGGGAGCAGAATTACAAAAAAAGTCTTAAGAAGAGAAACAGTGTCTAAAATACTGTATAGATATTTCTGCTAGTGAAGAAATTTATACCAATGTGTCAGTTAACTTAGCTTTAGAGCTGATATAAAACGTAAGACAAAATGGGAAAAACTGGAAGTGATCGTATGGCGTTGTTGGCTGGGAGCTCCCATTCGGGGGAGTTCGGCCACCGTGTTGCAAGTCCTTTTTAGGTGACGCCACATCGGTGACTTGCGAGTCAATGATGATGAAGGACACACAACACCCAGTTCCCTGCCGGGAATCGAACACTGGTCCCCTGTGTGGTAGGCGTTAACGCTACCGCTACACTACGGAGGTGGTCACAAAATGGAAAAGTAATGGGAACTAGGCAAAAGCTGATGTTCAGATGTTCTGAATTTTTTGACACACGTGTTCTACAATTTAAAATGCCACTTTGTACTGCATCATTAACACAGAATTAACAAGAAATGAGCAGAAGTTAATGCTGTAGTAAATGCATATACAAGACATATATATTCTTACTATTTACATCAGATTTGGAAGTTACTAAGTGATAAACTCATCTTTGTCATTACATGCTACAGTGATTTATATTTGTTTTTGTGAATTTGTTTTGCAGCCGATCGGGCAGCGAGTCACGTTCGAACTCTGCGTCCAGTAGATCTAGGTCTCGATCTCGCAGTCATTCTCACTCCAGCTCCAGCTCGAGCCACTCTGGCTCCAGCAGCTGTAGCTCCGGAACATCTACCCCTGCCACTGACAAGTCATGTTCACCACATAGGTGCGTCAGTATTGTGTAATGTTTGTTTGTGGGTGTTTGTTGTAATGTGTGTTTTCATCTTTCCTGAAACTTACGAATTATTACTCACGTGTAAACCACATATCTATTTTTTATTTAATTTTAAGGTTTCCTGTCAAGTATGTATTTGAACCTGATTGCTTTCTCTGGAAGTACTCTGTTGCTAAACATTGATGTCTTAACTTTGTTTTCTAATGCAGATTGTACTGTGTGCAATATTTTTGAAGCCATATTCTGTTTCTGATATTAGCAGCCATCATGGAGCACTACGTGGCAGTGGAAGAGTGTCTCTGCAGTCGACTGTGAGTGCAGCACATATGAACAATGTCAGCCCTGCTGTTCATACAGATGACCGCCGCCCTCTCGCCATCTGTGTTCGAAATCTTCCCACCCGCTCCAGTGGTATGTTTTATGAGTGGAAAAGTAAATTTGTTTTGTGGGTCTCTATGATTATGCTAGTAGGATGAAGTTAAAGGAAATGAGTTGCTATCCTCATCCATCCTCTGCTTGTGCTCAGTATCTAATTACCTCTACACTTCTTTGTCCCAAGATGATTATTGCTAAATACGAATGCATTTGTGGGACAGGTTTCCGTAGAAGTACTCATCAGCTTCTAGTTTCTTGTTTTGTGCAGCATGGTAATCACTACCACTGAATCGTTGTCTAGATATTATGTGGGTGATAGGCAGTAGAAATCCCAGTTATAGACAAGTTTCAGTGTAAAAAATAAAAAAAGAAACTCAACATTTAATTGCAACTGAGCACAGGCAAACTGTTGAGCTTTTGCCATAAACATATAGACAATTGCTTTGCGGTACCTATAGTGTTATTTGACGTATATTTCTTTTCGTCTTTCATAATTCTTTTCCATGTTTACCACTAAATGTTTAATTATACACAGTTTTGCAGTAAAATTTGACACCAGCACTTAATTGAACATCGCCAGAGTTCCTATTTTAGTCATAACACATTATTTATTTTAGTATTTTGGAATATAGGGTAATCTCATTTCCATTTTGTCTTTGCAGATACGAGTCTTAAGGATGGACTCTTCCACGAATACAAGAGGTACGGGAAAGTGACATCAGTTAAAGTTATTGGACAAGCTGGAGATCGCTACGCTATAGTTTGTTTCAAGAAACCTGATGATGCAGAGAAGGCACTGAAAGATTCTCATGATAAACAGTTCTTTGGGTGCAAGATAGAAGTTTCATTCTATCAAGGCTATGATGTAGATGAGAGTGAATCTAGGTTTGTCCTTCAAACTTATGCTAGATTCAGTATGTGTCTTTTGACATTTTGGTGATAGTTGATAACCCATTATTTTAGTTATTTGTGGCGTATTTCTTCCCTGAGATATTGTGAAATAATTTTTTCACAACTGCAGCTAATGATGTTCTCTTCTGAAATTGTATTTCAGACTGTATGAAGCTGAACAAGATGAATTTCATCCTAAAGCAACCCGAACTTTATTCATTGGAAACCTGGAGAAAGACGTCACCTCATCTGAGCTTCGAAAACATTTTGAACAATTTGGAGAAATAATTGTGAGTTCAGTTTGTATGTTGGGTAAATTGAGACAAACTGTGCATGAACTCGCATTTTAAAAATACAAGATTCATTCCTCAGAATATTTCAATGCAGATTTTTCAGTTCTTGTATACATTGCATCAACCAATTGATTCATAACCATTCTTCAAAAGCAAGAGGGTGTGGTATCTGTTACAGTTTAAAGGGAACTTAAAGAAGAAATTGGCACTGAATTGCAGAGGGCAATAACAATAATTACTAGTAAGAGAAATAATAAAGACTATTTAAAAGTAGAAAGACTCAAGTTTTACAAGATATTTGTGGTGTTTGGGTTAGAGAAATGCATAGGTATTTGGAAACAAAGTGGGGAATTAATGCAATGCAGGAATAATAAGTAGGGCAGAGAGAGCATTGACGGAAGTAAATGTGAAATGACAGTTCTGAGAGAGAGAGAGAGAGAGAGAGAGAGAGAGAGAGAGAGGGGGGGGGGAGGGGGGGGAGTGAGAGAGAGAGAGAGAGAGAGAGAGAGAGAGAGAGAGAGAGAGAGATTGGGAATAAAACACTTCAGCTCCAAGCATATTAAAAATTGTAATATTTCTACTCCTTTTAGAAGGTTGGGCTGCACCCATATTATTGCGTATCACTTTATTGTATTGCTTTATTCCATGAACATCAACGCTTTTTAACCTGTAAAGAACTTTTTTTTTATCTCTCTCACATTTTTCTTACCCCGCACCTGGCTAATAATGACAGCATGCACCCCCAGCCCCCTCCCTTCCAAGCCCCCCCCCCCCCCTCTCTCTCTCTCTCTCTCTCTCTCTCACACACACACACACACACACACACACACACACACACACACACACACCAATTATCTGCCCCCTGTTTTAGGAATGGGGTTGAACTGTATTGAGCTTTTTTAGTAGGTCTACTTATATTTTGTTGGCTTGATAGTCATGCATAATTATCAAGTACCACTATGCAATGATGGAAGGAAAAACTTGTTAAAGCACTTTTCTGTTGTATGTTATAGTTTCCAACATGCAGACATTCATCTGTAAATGTACATAGTTGTGTTTTATTAGGTTTATAGCAACAAATACTTGTATTATTTTAACTAATGTCATTGGATTTGCTAGATGCAGTCTGGAGCTAGTACATTGTTGCATTATTATGAATCATGAATTAGTTATTGATGAACAAACATACAGTTACACTTAAAATCTATATAACAGATTTGAATTTACTCACAATGAGTATTTTGCTCTGGAAATTAATTTTCTCTGTCACATCCAACACTTTTGTTGGTCACTGCTTCATTATATTTGTGAACAAACCTATTTACTGCAATGGTTCAAAAGAAAACATTATCATTTTAGTCTACTTCCACTTGGATGTGTGATTCACAAAAAGATTTTATTTTACAGGAAATTGATATTAAAAAGTCTGGCGTTGCATCACCATATGCCTTCTGTCAATTCACTGACATCAGTAGTGTTGTGAAGGCTATACGTGCTATGGATGGCGAACATATGGGCAACAACCGCATTAAATTGGGGTTTGGAAAATCTATGCCTACAACGTGTGTTTGGGTGGATGGCATCACAGGTAAACTCCAGTAGTTCCAATTTTTTAATGTTATAAATGTATAACACCAACTACAAAAACCTGGAAGAGACATGAAGATTCTGTTAATATTTGCAGCTTACTTTCATAGTTGGTAGTAGTGTAACTTTTGAGTGTTGAACAAAGAAGTCCTGTGATAATGAATTATAAATTGTGTGATTGCTAACAGCAAAGGAATTGATATTTTAGTTACTCTTGTTTATATTTTATCAAGACTGATGTTAATGTTAATCACTACAGTGTATATTCTTATAATCATTGAAGAATCACAACTTCTTTATTCAACTGGTAGTGTAGTGCCTACACTTCAGTACTTTTTTTTATATAACTTTTCAGTATGTATTTATAGTTCCTTACTACAGTGGCTGTTGAACTGGAGTCTGATATGACTGCTGCACATTGGTAAATCCGTGTAAAAGTAACAAAGGACCATTTTGCATTTAAGTCAGTGGACTTTGTTTGTCTCCACATCTGCCATTTTGTTATATCCTTTGTGTTACGTCTACTTCTTGTTGTTTTGAAACCTTATGTTTATTAAATTAATTCTTACTTTTGCTTTTCAGAGCATGTTTCTGAGAAGTACCTGAATATGCAGTTCAACCCTTATGGAACAATTCTGCATATTACATTGGATCGTGTAAGAGGCCAGGCTCTCATCTACTATGAGCAGGTACTTTGTTGATGAAATTGAAAGTATGATCTTCTATATAATGTTCCTTAGTGAAGCTATAATGTTTTATATAAATAAAGAGCATGATGATTTCTGAAGAATTAAAAAATTGTAAAGCACACAAAAATTGACTAGAAACTTCTCTTTTAGCGGCAAATCTTACATTTTTAATGTTTAACAATACCAGAGAAGGATTGTTACTACTCACCATATGAGTCGCGATAGACACAACAAAAAGATTCACACAATTTTAAGATTTATGTATTACACTTTTGGTGTTTGACAGAGGGAAAATTTTTTATCTTTTTAAATTCGTAACAGTTAAGTTTCTATTTAGTGACAGTGGAAATTTTTTTACTGCAGCTCGCCTCTGCTCAGGAAGCTGTCAGGGAAATGCGGGGCATTGGATTGCGAGGTCACAAGTTGCAAGTTGATTTTGCATCCAGGGAATGCCAGGAAGCTTTCTATGAACACTTGGAGAAGCAGGGGCATGCAGTGATCGGTGCAGAACGGCCATGGGAACACTACGAAAACAAGTAAGTAGTTTTAAGTATGTAGTTTTGTGTGTTTAGCTTCTTCAGACAAGTTGTTTTTGATGCTGTATCACACCGAAGGTGAATGAAATGCCTTTTAACAGCATATTCAGAAGTATCCTTTATGTTCTATGCACAATACAAAATTAATGGGACAGAAATTAATTAGTGACTGTACATACTACATTTCAGATATGTTTTTATTACTTTATACTACTACTACTACCACCACCACCACCACCACCACCACCACCACAGTCACTACTGAAACAACTGATATTGTTTGTATTGCTTATTTTTATGTTATGTTATGACTGCTATTATAGTCAGAAAACTCTCTCTTCTTCTGAACAGCCGTGAAATACCATCTGGACGTTTTGACACTACTGTATCAACTCCTGGCTCCCGGTTTTCTCGGTATGAATCGTCCCAGCGAACGTCTAGGACATCACTGTATTCAAGATCCGGTTCGGGAAGTGGTAGTGGTAGCGGCAGTGGTACGCCAGCTACTCCACCTGCCCCAGCAGGTGTTAGTGGCACAAACAGCAGGCCTACATCAAGATCTCAGCGTTCCTCAGGAAATCAGCGGTACGAGCATTATGATACTGCTGACTACACTGACCGCCGACACAGGTGAGAAACAGTTTGGCCCAGTTGTGATTTTGTGGCGGAAGATTCAACGTGCTTGCTTTTCCTGGGTGGAAAATGGCTCTGCTTATTTAACTGGAGACTGCCTAGTGTCTTACTAAACAATGTTTCTCAAAATTATTTGGGCTTAAGCTGTTAACACCTGTGTCGTATGTTGGTTCTTATTAACATTTGCTTTTTGAACGTATATAAGTTTCAAAAGTAATGCTTTGCCAGCAAGAGAAAATGTGGCTATTTCAGTATGTTTTGATAAAAATTAAAATAACTGTGAGCTGGATTTTATGATTTCTGCTCTGCCTTGATTTAGGATTAGCACTAATAGCATCTGCAGTGCACTATACTGTCTCTTGGCAAACATAAAATGAGCTGTGGTTTAGACTGCAGTAAGGATGGGCATTGATCATTTTTGCTTAATGCTCATTATTTTGGCTTTTCTGCATTCTATAAACAAGTGGCTGTACAGACTTCACTAATGAGAGAGAGAGAGAGAGAGAGAGAGAGAGAGAGAGAGAGAGAGAGAGAGAATATATGTGTATGTATGTCTGTCCGTCCTCCCAGCATAGGGATTTTGATGTTTACTTTATTTGATGCCTTTCTGTGGTATAAATTAAAACCGTTTAAAGCAGTATTGCTTCCATTCTTTGTGGAATTCTTTCAGAGATGTGACAGATCAATTGCTTTATGGTGATTGTTTCCATTTATCCACACAGTAGCAATGGGGACTACAGAAAAAATTTATGAGCGCAATGTATAGTTCATTGCATTTATGGCCAATTTCGCCCATAATTTTTCCTCCTGTTAACATCACTCATAAATCTTCGAAATACTAAATACTAAATTCTATGGTGCCCCTGACTTGATAGTGATTTGGTGAGTGAAGAAAGTCCTTCCAAGTCTCTGGCTGGTGGTACTCAGTTCGTTTGGCATGTACGGTGTCATAGTTTAAATTCTGTTTCGTGTATATGCTATTAGTTGGAATTATAAGAACGCTTCACAAGACCTTCGTGATAAAACAGTGAAAAATCTATTTAAGGATACCAGTAACCGATTTCAAGTAAATAGAATTTAATGATCACCTCTTAATCATGTGAAGAATTAACAACAGTTCGTTCACTATTCTCAGTTTTTTCTTGGGTACCTTTATTGACACTCATTGCACGTTAATAAGCAAATGTAAAAGCATGTTTTAATATTTACAATTTTATGAGAACTATTTAAACATGTAGAGATTGTCCTTCTTATTTACATACAAATTAAACATTTTTGGAATGAGGCAATAAATCTTTCAATTGGAAAAGACAATTACAGGATCTTATGTAGCTGCCAGATTGAAAGGAGCAAGGGAAAGGGAAAATGATGCTTAAATTTCAGTGGCAGTTGATTAATAGGTTTTAGTAAAATAGTACTGTTTAGTGGTGATTTTTTTGAATGAAGTACTGTTATAT